>NC_063351.1:28631348-28707538 GCF_021869965.1 Rhincodon typus | reverse complement strand
CTTGTTATCTCAGATTCTCCAGCATCGGCAGTTCCTACTATCTCTGAATTTTCAGATTGTGTTTGATTTTACCAAGTAATTAAGTAATATAATTTTAAAATAATTAAATCCATCTGTCTAGTTGTGTGCATTTCTTCTTTAAATTTTAATAAATGTGATGTGGTAGAGAATTATTCATTCATAAAGGGAAAGTGGACAATCATTTATTCAGTTGCAACTCCTCCAAAGCTTTTACTCTCCAACAGAGTATTTCTTTAACCTGAACTTGAAGAACCAATACTTCAGTTTGGCAAGAGAGATAGTAGGAACTGCAGATGCTGGAGAATCTGAGATAACAAGGTGTAGAGCTGGATGAACACAGCAGGCCAAGCAGCATCGGAGGAGCAGGAAAGCTGATGTTTCAGGTCTAAACCCTTCTTCAGAAAATGGATTTTCTGAAGAAGGGTCTAGGCCCGGAACGTCAGCCTTCCTCCTCCTCTGATGCTGTTTGGCCTGCTGTGTTCATCCAGCTCTACACCTTGTTATCTTCAGTTTGGCAATATTGCTTCAAATTATCTTAACACTTAGACTATGCAATTCTATAATTGTGAAATTACAGATACTTTTATGAAATTCTAGAAAGGCTGTGTTAATGTTCAACCAGCACTGAAAGATGGAGAGTAATAATACTGTATAATAAATTATAAGGCTGCTATTCAGTGCATGGTTCAAAAATAATTTGTTGCCTGATCGGAAAAGGAAAGCTCTATGTCTGTTAGTCTTTTGACAGTAAAACACCGGGAAGGACCACACATCACTATTCCATTATGCTGCAGTTCCAGTTTCTATGAGCATCTAATCAAGAAAGGGCTTGAAAACAAATTAATGTTATGCTTCTTTTAAACCTAAATACAATATGCTACTGAGACAATCAAGAATGTCTGTATCACGATTCAAGGCATGATATCATATCTCTAATTTATCCAAGACTCTCCTTTTGTTATGTTATCTTGCGTTCTTTTATTCTATTTGCACCTCAGATACGTTGTTAATTGTTGTAATAATGTAAATTTCAAAGAATTCTGTTGTCTTCTTGGAATTATGATTTAGGAAAGTGTATGAAGTAAAGTTGATATCAAATTTTCTTCACAATTTTATGATTTTGCCTCCTTTTAAAATCTTACACGGGTTGTAGAAAGCTTTTTCATGCTTTGTTCATTCATTAATGGGATGTGGGCATCAAAGGCTGGGCCAGCATTTACTGCCCACCACTAATTGCCCCTTAAACAGAATGGATTATTTGGGTAATGTCAGAGGCAGTTATGAGTCAACTATATTGCTGTTGGTCTGGAGTCACGTGTAGGCCAATTATGTTGCCTTCCCTAAAGAACCATAAGGATTGGCAGTGATTATATTGTCCCCATCATTAGCCTTTCAATCAGAGACAATGGGATTCACACCTGGACATTTGGATTGGTAGTCCAGAGACATTATCACTTTGTCTCTGCACCCTAAAATGCTCTGATATGTGAATTTATGACCTTCCAAATTTGTCAAACATTTTTAAAGCTTAAAAAAACTCATATTCACTAATGTTATTAGACTTAAGATGCCAGATGTTGCCTCCAGAAACAAGGACTGTACACGTGAAGGAAAAAGAACTCCAAGATTCTACCTGGGAAGGAAATTAATTTTGACATGGGGTCAAAAATATTTAGCAAACTGAGCAATGGTCTTGATTGTTCACAAGCAAACCAGTCGCTGATGCAGCAACTCTTAGATGAATTACTGACAAGAGCACTATTGAAGCGAAACATCATTTATCCCTGCAATCTCAAGGTTGAACACAAGGAAATGCTACACATACTCTTTCTAAAGCAAATTTTATGACAAATATAAAAGAAAGGGCAGCACGGTAGCTCAGTGGTTGGCACTGCTGCCTCATAGTGCCTGGGACCCAAGTTCAATTCCACTCTGGGGCGACTGTCTGTGTAGAGTATGCACATTCTCCCTGTATCTGCATGGGTTTCCACTGGGTGCTCTGGTTTCCTCCCATAGACCAAAGATGTGCAAGTTAGATGGATTGGCCATGCTAAATTGCCCATAGTGTTGAAGGAGGTGCAGGTTAGATGCATTAGCCTTAAGAAATGCAGGGATAGGGTAACGGGATGGGTCTGGGTGGGATGATGTACAGAGCATTGATGTGGACTTCTTGGGCCAAATGGCCTGTTTCCACACCAATAGGATTCTAAGGAAATATTTTTGGGCGGATAACCAAATAAACAGCTTTTGATTCTGTAATTTCTTTGGAGGCTGCTAATGAGCAAATACGTTTATTTTTTCAAATCCAGTGTCTTATAAAAAAAAGACTAATTTCATTAAATTGTGAAGGAGAGCAGGAATAGACCATGTGGCCCAGCATTCCTATTCTGCGTTTCAATACAATTATAAATGACTTTTGGCTTCAACTCCTCTTCTCTATCCACTGCCCTACATTACCAAACATGAGATATAGGGAAAGATGCAGACATTTACTAGATGGTGCTTTTCAAGAGTAAGTCACCTAAGAGCAGGGGTACAAGAGATAGAGTTAAAGAAGTCTTTAATCATTTCTGCCTCTACTAAAGTGATCTTGAGAGTGTTACTCTTGTTGGGAGCTCAAAATGTGAATATAGTTTTATTCCCTTATCTAATATAGGATCTGGCACCTTCATCATTTGAAAAAAATTACTTTACTTCTTCACAGGATGTGGGTGCTGACAGCATTTATTGCCCATCCCTAACTAACTTTGAGGAGGTGGTGGTGAGCTGCCGCCTTGATCCGCTCGTGCAATTACGCCTACCTTGTTAAAGGGAGAGATCTAAGGTTTTGATCCCGTGATGGTGAAGAAATGGCCTTCTGGTTAAAAGCTGGAATGGGACTTGACTTAAAAGGGAACTTGCAGGTGGTGGTGTTAGCCTTGGTGCTGCCCTTGTCCTTCTAGGTGGTAGAGGTTGCAGGTTTAGAAAGTACTGATAAAGGAGCCTGGGTGAAGTGCTGCAGTGTAACTTGTAGATGGTATATGCTGCTGCAACTGTGCATTGATAGTGAAGGGAGTGAATGTTTGAATGGGGTGCCAATCAAGTGGGCTACTTTACTCTGGATGGTGCCAAGCATCTTAAGTGTTGTTGGCGCTATAATCATCCAAGTGATTAGTGAGTATTTCGCCATGTCATTCCTAATGTCTGCCTTGCAGATGGGGAGAGTTTGGGGAGATAATGAATGAATGAACTAGCTTCTGGCCTGCTTCTGTAGACACAGTATTTATATGGCTGGTACTATTCAGTATCTGGTCAATGGTAACACCCAGATTCAGTGACAGTAATGTCATTAAGTATCAAGGGGAGATGGCTAGACTCTTTGTTGGATATGATTACTGCTTGGCACTTATGTAGAATGAATATCACCTGCCACCTATCAGTCCAAGTCTGGTTAGTATCCTGCAGCTTATGTGTGAGCCTCTTCAAATCTGAGGAGTCACATATGGCACAGAACATTTGTAATCATCAGCGAGCAATCCCTCCTCTGATTTTATCTAGATACAAGGTCATTGAAGCAGCT
This sequence comes from Rhincodon typus, assembly GCF_021869965.1. Classification (NCBI taxonomy): domain Eukaryota; kingdom Metazoa; phylum Chordata; class Chondrichthyes; order Orectolobiformes; family Rhincodontidae; genus Rhincodon; species Rhincodon typus. Next base: position 28,703,958 of record NC_063351.1, on the reverse strand, counting down.
GAAGACACATGGGCTACAATACTGGCCTGAGGAATTCCTGCTATATTGTCCTGTGATTAATATATGAATAAAATGTTTGTACTGATGCCATTGTAAATTATTATTGATTCACATTAATTCTGGACAGGTTTCAATAATTCAACGTTTACCATCCAAAATTATGTGTTACTATTCTTGTTGTTACAGAGCGTTATTGAATATAGCACTGTCAGATTATATGCAGAAAAATCCATTCCAAATTCTAAATAAGGTATGTATCTTTACTTTTATATTTAAAAGTTGTGGAAAGTTTTTGTTTTATCAGAAACAGTTATTTTTATGTCATTAAATTTGCAAAGTCATGCTCTTAATTGGGCAAGTTGTAATTAATTCTAACAAATATTAGGCTATTTCACACACATTCCTGAAATATGTAATGTTTTATAATAATTTATCATTTGAATATTTTCATAAAAAGATGTAGCTGAGCTGGCAGTATGAAACAGTTTCCATCATAAATTCTTATGAACAAATTTATTGATGGAATTAATGGAAATGCTTCTGAGTTTAGAATTAAAGAAGGGTAAGATCTAAAGTGGTTTTGAAAGGAAGTGGAGCAGTACTTGAGGAGATGACACGACTTGTAATGTCATTTTTAAGAATGGGCTTTTAAGGACAGGGATAGGATTGTGGTTTTCAACACAAATGGGCCAGTACATCAGGGGACGAAATTATGTGTAATATTAGTCAGTGTTGGGACCAGGAAAACAAGCCTGGTGACCTTCACCTGCAAGGGAATGCTGTTCAAAGAGCACACAATAGGTCTCGTCGATGCAATGAGGGCAAGAAAATAAAGAAACATATTGATTCGGTGATAAGGAAAGCAGAAGCCTGAGGGGAGGCTACGTTATCAGGAATGAAAAAGCTTTTCTTGAAGATGATGAAATCAATGGTAAGTGTTGAGTTGAGTATATTAGCAACTGTAAAAAGTATCATTGCCATTTGAGGGCTAAAGCCTGGACAGCTGGGTGTTTAACAGAGCAGGTCTAAATGGTGAAAGGTACTAGAATAATTGAATTCTTACAGTGCAGAAAGAGGCCATTTGGCCCATCACATTTATACCGACCCACCCAGACGCCATTCCCTATCCGACACTATGGGGCAATTAAGCACAACCATTCCACCACCCTGAACAAGTTTGGACTGTGGAAAGAAACTGGAGCACCCGGAGGAAATCCACGTGAAATAACTCCACAGAGACCGGTATCACATCACCAAGTCACCCTTTGTTTACATGGGGAGAGTCCTTGACACTGATCCAGTTCCTCCCTCAAAGTCAGCCCTCAGAGTGAACAGAATATCTGACACTCCTGCTTTTATCTGTCAGCCAGGGCTCAGGACCAGGTTAACAGCTCCAATCAGGGAATTCATATTCTATGCGGTACATCTGGCTAACTTCATTATAATCACTACACCACACAGACACGGGGAAAATGTACAAACTCCATACAAACAGTCGGCCAAGGCTGGAATCAAACCTGGGTCCCTGGCACTGTAAGGCAGCAGTGTTAACCACTGAGCTACTATCCAGGGAAGATATCAAAGTAAGGTTGGAAGATGGTAAGGGATTGTTAGCAGTGATAAGGAAGAGTTTAAAGGTGTGTTAGCTGGCCATATAGAACCCCCCCCCCCCTCCATATTAACAAAAATGAAAAGGGGAATGGAGAATCAATGTGGTGCCTACATATATGTGTAGGAAAGTTTGTTTTGCAGGGAGTGGTTTTAAGAAGAGAGAAGGATAGTGAATCTAAAGGAGAGATTGCAAAGGACTTAGAGACAGAATCTGAAATCACCATGGTAGAGGAGGTGATCTTTGAAAAGGTCGTGGGAGGTATGAGGCTAACTCAATGAGAAATGGATGCTAGAGCTTGTTGTAGCTGACACACTAGGTATTTTAAAGGAGATGTTAACTGGGTGGAACATCAGAAAAATGCTCATTCCAGCCTGTTGCATGGCCTCCTGGAATTTTAAACACCACATCTGCAGGAAATGCCACCGTTCGATCAGCTTGAGTATGGGTTTTGGAGCTTGTGTATCGGCTGGAGGCACTGCAGTGCATCCTGGAGGCTGAGAGTTTTGTTGATAATGAGGTTACCCTCCAGCCTAAGAAGGTGCAGTCAGAGTGGGAATGGGTGACCATCAACCAAATGAAGGGAGGCACGCGGGTACACAGGAAAGGGCCAGAGCGCATTGCACTCAAGAACAGATTTTTTTGTCTTGTTCACTGGTGAGAGTGATGGTACTGCTGGGGAGTTTAGCTAGCATCCAGCTACGCAAGGGGGATGCAGAAAGAAAAGGAGAACAACAATGGTAGGAAACTCAATAATGAGTTTGACAAAGTGTGAAAGACTTGGAGGGGGTGGAATTCTTAAAATGTATTCAGGGGAGCTTTTTTAAACCAGCATATACAAGAGAGACAGCAGTCCAGCACCTAATTGTAGGGAACGGAGCCGGACGTGTGATAGATGTGTCAGTGGAGATGCATCTCATTGATAATGACCATAATTCAATAAGATTTGAGTCAATTATGGATAAGGACAAAGATGGACCAGAAATAAAGATCTGGATTGGGGGGAAGGCTGGTTTTCATACTATTAGACAGGATCTAGCCAAAATGAACTGGGAGCGGCAATTTTCAGAAAAATCTACATCACAGCAGTGAGAGTCATTCGAAAGAGTAATAGTGACAGTGTAGGATCAATATGATCCCATACTGGTGAAGGGTGGGACCAACAAGTTCCGTGAACCTGCGTGTCAAGGAACTTAAAACAGGATTAAATAAATGAGAAAACAGGCAGCTTTTGGCAGGTACTGAGGGCTCAAAATAACGGACACCTTAGAGTAGAGAAAGTGCTGGAAGTTACTTAAAAGAATTAGGAGAGCAAAAAAGAGCACATTAAAAAGTTTTGGTGCGTAGCATTAAGGGACAGCCTAGAGGTGTTTCCTAAGTATATTAGGGACAAGTGCATAACCTGGGAACAAAGTGGCAATCTATGTGTGGAGCCAGAAGACATATCTGAGGTTTTTAAACAAGTACTTTGTATCTGTATTCACTGTAGAGAAGGATGATGTAGGTGGAGAAATCAGGGAGAGAGATTGTGTTATGCATTAACCAATTAGCATGGTGAGAGAGGAGGTATTAGCAGTTGTAGTGGCTTGTAAGTGGATGGATGAAAAGCCAAGCCCAGATGAGGTGTATTGCAGGTTGCTGTGGGAGACAGGGAGATTACATTAATCTCTGGCATTAATTTTCAAGTCCTCTTTGGCCAGAGGAGGAGTGCCAAAGGATTGGAAGACAGCTACTATACAGCATTATTCACGAAGAATGGTGGGGATAAACAGGAAACCACAGGCCAGTGTGTCTAATATTTGATGTAGGGAAACTATTGGAAAAAAAGTCTGAAGGGCAGAATTAATCTCCTGGAAAGGCAAGGTTTAATCAAGGAAGTCAACATCACTTTGTAAGAGGGACATCAATCTGACAAATTTAATTGAATTTTTCGAGGAGGCGGCTAGGTGTGTAGATGAGGGTAGTGCAGTTGATGTAACTACATGAACCTCAGTAAGATTTTTGACAAGGTCTTGCATGGCAGACTGGTTAGGACACTAAGACCCCAAAATTAGCTTAGTAGTAATGGTCAAAGGCTGCTTTTGTAATTGAAAGTCTGTGTCCACTGATGTACAAGAGGGCTAGATGCTATTTGTAGTGTACGTTAATGATCTAGAAATGAATGTGGGAGGCACAATCAGTAAGTTTGCAGATGATATGAAAATTGCTGGTGAGGTAAATAGCAAGGTGGACATCCTTTCAGGACAATATAGATTGGCTGGTCAGATGTGCTATACAGTAGCAATGGACTTTAATCCTGAAAGTGTGAGATGATGCATTTTGTGAGGAATAACAAGGCAAGGGAGTAAATGTTGAATGATAGAACCTAGAAAGTATGGAAGATCAGAGGGACCTTGGTGTCCATGTCCATTGATCCTTGAAGGCAGCAGGACAGGTGGGATACTTGCCTTTATTAATCAAGGCATTGAACATAAGAGGTAGGCGGTTATGATGGAGTTGTATATAATGTTAGTTTGGCCACAGCTGGAGTACTGGGTGCTGTTTTGGTCACCACACTAAAGGAAGCGTGTGATTATACTGAAGAAGGTGCAGCGCAGATCAGCCAGGATGTAACCTAAGCTGGCACTCATGGAAATTTAGGGTGGGACAGGGTTGTTTCATTAAGAGACAAAATATTAGCATACAGGTTTCAGTTAAAGCTTATTAGTAGACAGTGACACAGATGAGGATTTATCAGAGAGCAGCTAAAACAACAAAATCAAAAAATGGATTACTGTTTGGTGTGGTGGCTAAAGTAAACATTGCAAATGGATAAAATGATTTTAATTTACATAGGTAGAGCACAAACTTAGGATCAGCATTTGCTGATGAGAAACAAAAGTCAGGGCAGTCAATAGTATCAAAGTGTCCAAATTTCAAGGTGAAGGTCATTTGGTGGAATTATGGAAGCAGAATGGAGCATCCACAAATTTGTCATGGCTTAGTGGTAATTGTAGATTGTCAGTGAATCCACGAGCTACTGAGCAGACTATGAATAAATGTGGTTGCAGAATGTTGTGCATTAGAACCTTGTACAGTTATCAAAGGCCAAGGAAGAGTGGAGAGTCCACCATGAATCAGCCAAGGTTGATCCAGAGATCCACTGGAGATTTATAATATTGAAACTGATGCTACCAGCGTGCACGAACAGAGGAACAAGGACTACTGGAAGGTGTGAAAAACATTGAATAAGTGCAATTAATTACAGGAAGCTAAAGCAGGATGAAGGGGAAATGTATACTAGTGCAAACACAGGAAATAGTCAAAGGAACAGCTGGACAATGTGAGAACAGCATCAGAAATCTGAGGAGCTGGTACAGTCCAACACTGCAGTCATTTGAACAAAGTAGACGGCGATAAAGCAGAGAAAGGAAGAAATCGTTCAGCAAGACAGATGTCTAGATGGGAACAAGCTAAGAAGGATCAAAGTGAGAGTGAATATCCCAGCAGAGAAAGGAAAGATTTAAATTTGGATAGTGCTTCGCACAACCACCAGACATCTCAAAGCACTGTACAACCAATATTTTTTTTTTGAAATGTCAACACTGTCATAGTGCAGGAACTACAGCAACCAATTTTCACACCAGAACTCCTAGAAACAACAAAGTGATATGACCAGCTCATCTCCTTTTGGTGATATTGATTGAGAGATGAATATTGACCAGGATACCAGGGATAGCTCCTCTTCGAATCAGTGCCATTTGTATTTTCTCATCCACTTGAGCAGGCAGATGGATTAGTTTGACAGCTTGTCAAAAATAAGCAGCTCTGACATGTATTACTTTCTCAGGACAGCACTGCCATGTCAACCTTGATTTAATGCTCAAATTTTGGAGTGAGACTTGAACCCAGAGCCAGAGTGCTACCAACCAAATCATTGTTGATACTCGAACTTAAATAAAAATTGTGAATATGTCGACAATTTAAACAATTTTGCACAGAACAGTTTCAGGACAACACAATGGCCAAAGTTGAAATCCCAATATAGCCTGGAAACCAATGGAGAAACGGAACTGTCCCCAGGAGAAACCAAATGTCTTCCACTACTTAACACAGTAGTAACACTGAGAAATACTAAATTATATTCCTGATGTTCACAACAATAGCAGTAGAGGATGGGCTTTACACTTGAATTGGTTATCTTACACTCGGAGAACATGCAATATGATGACATAATAAGTATATCTTATGATGATATAAATTAGCTGAGCAGAATCATGCCAACAGAGGTACATAGTGAAATCAATCAGACCACTATCGGCGTGTAAGTATGCAGACTTCCTTTCCTGAATGTGTAACTGCTGGTAATGATTTTTAGTATGATCATATTGAAATTCTAGTCAAAAGTTTAATACACATTCTCTACCTATTTTAGGTAACAGTGGGTTGTCATTATTCAGGTCTTCATCCTTAAGATGATGTTGTTGCACTTCTTCATCTCTCCCTCCCAGAGGCTTAGATTTTACAGTTGAAACCTGTAAATTTTCTCCATCTTGTTGCAGTTTCTCCTTTTGAAGGTCCTGTAAATTCTGAAATTTTGGAGCCATTTTTTATCTTTTTTTAATCGTATTTATATTAATTTGTCTTCTTCAATGTTCCGTCTCTAAGCTTCAACAGGAACTTCAATGTCTCACTTTTGAAAACCATGCTTAGTGGCACAGAAGATTTAATAGTCAATTTAGAAAATAAAACCTGTTTAAGAAAGCAGGGAGAACAGGGGTAAGTTCAAAATCAAATGAAAAAATGGGAGAGAGAAGAAAGGAATGAGAAAAGAGGACACAGTCTTAAAGGGGAGGGAAGAAACCAAGAAAGGAAAGAAGCAAATAAGCAATATTCTATCTAACTTCTCCTTGCTGTACAAGGGTTTTTGATGCCACACTTCTTAAGGGGAACGTTGTTTGTGTGCTATCTGTTTGCTTCTAGCACAGTACATGCTGGATCACTGAGTGGTCGTGCACAGCTTTGTAGAAACATTTGAAGAAGGAAATAATGATGCATAACATGGCAGTAGCTTCCAGCAGCAACTCCATCTCTAACTACTTGATGTCATTATCTAGACTCCACCTATCCACCTGTATTTGTGCTGTCTTTTAAAATTTGTCTTTTTTTTACATCTGTGAAATAAAGGATCTAATAACAAATGACAGGTATCAATTTTATCTCCATTCCTTGTTCTCAAGCTTAAGGATGTTGTTTCATTGATGCTGATAGCCCTCTTGTAAGGGGAAACCGACCATTCCTTATAAGCTTTCCAGAAAGTGTCAGCAAGGGAAGTCAGAGTTTTGAAGAAATCATACTGGACTCATTCATAACTCTGTTTCTCTCTCCACAGATGATGCCAGACCTGCTGGATTTCTCCAGCACTTCCTGTTTTTATTCTAGATTTCCAACATTCACATTATTTTGATTTCAGTTCCTTTTAGCATGTCTCAGGAACATTGTACTTCAACAAAATATTGGAATTGCTGGTACAAAATATTAATCTGCAAAACAGAACACCCAAGTTTTATTTTCTTTCTTAACCAAGTTGAATTTATTAGTTCCAACTGTATTCTAATTTCAGATTTATTATTTTGCAATTTTGTGTTTAGATAGCATCCTGCTGAGAAAGATGAATACTTTTCCCTTACTATATATCCAGGTTGCACTGCCTGAAAAAGTACGGACACAAGCTGGGATCACTAATCGTTGTCAGATACCAAAACATTTGAGTTCTGATTTGCTGGGAAGAGCACAGGCTAGAAGAGCAGTTCAGATGTGCTTCAATGAGACATTACAAAGAATATTGACAGGTAAGACAGCTTTTACATGAACAACTTCAATATATTTGTAATCTGAGAGATCAAAAAGGTGTAGGCTATCATAAAAAATTTTAATGCTAAGATTGCAGTTAAAAACGCAGACTGTGAAGACACTTAGATTAGACCAGCAGCTCTTGGGAGTGAGCTGAAAGTCTGAATAGGAAAGGTAACTCCAGCAGCATCCATGTCATCGGCTACTGCTAGCAAAACGCAGCCCCGGATCCAACTGTCTGCCCAAGCGGAGTTACCCTCAGGCACTAGAATTTCTATTGCCTAAATAAAATACAACTCTAAATCTCTGAAACTGTTTCTCAAAGCTAATGAGATATATAAAATCACAGTATAAGGTTCTTGTACCAAAAACATCCATTTTGACAGGCACAGTATAGAAAAAATAGAATGACTCTTCAATGTAAATTATTCAATGTAACAGACAGATGTATTTCTAAGTGATTAATTGGTCGATGGAGAGTACTTTTAATGTCAAGTGAAGTGTATATGAACTGAATCACATGATGCCCCGTGCTACAATTGAGGCTATGGGGCACATTGTTTCTGTTCTAGTCCTACTCCTCCAGTGGCCAAAGCAAATCTTGAAATGTAACCAGATTGGTGATACGGACAATTATGTAAGTCCCAGACTGTATTGAAAACAAGCTATCCAGGTTTCTTTAGTCAGCAACAAAAAGCTGGTTTATTGCCAAAAATTAAACTGACTAACAATTGCAAGGATTAACGAAAAATAGTTTGGACTATGCAAATATATATGCTCACCCTTCTAAGAAAGTAACTAAGAAGTCTAAGGAGAAACAAAAAAATGTACAGCAGTGTTAACTTTGCAGTATTTTGGAAATAGCTATGGTATTAGACACATTAAAAATTATAAAACTTGGATTATCTCAAAGTTATTCTGAACACACAAGGAACTAGTAGTGGGATGTCTTCTGGAACAGTTGAAGCTGGCTGACTCCCCTTTTAGAGAGTGTATTGGATCCAATAAATCCTCTGCAAAAGTCCTCCACAAATGGTACAGTTGCTTTCCAATGGGCTTTCAACCCAAACATTTGCTGAGAGGAGCTGCAAAGAAAGAGAACGGGTACAATGGGTGTTGCTCTAATTGCATGACCGCTTTCAAGTTTCCTGCTCCCTAAAAGGCAATGCTGTTGCAGTTTTAAGTGTTTACTTAAAAAGTTTAATATATATGGGTGCACATAACCTTTTTAAAAAATAATAATTGGACAACATCTCTTCATAATAGCTGACATGTCTTAATAGATGACAAATGGGAATGGATACAAAGATAATCATTGAATGTATGAATAACCCATTCTTCAATAAGACATGCTGTACTGCTTTCTGCAAAATATGCCAGTCCACTTTTATATGGAATAGCTCTATCTGATAAATGTAATAGAAATGACTCTTTTGCATCTTTAGCTGACGTTCCTGCTACCATCTGGAACATTGAAGAAAATGATCTGTGTTCTTCTTCAACTCAACTTTCCAGCTGTATACCATATCTCCCAAAGTGCCCTTCTATTTCTAAAGCTGTAAAGTCAATGAAACCAGTCTACTTTAAAAACAGGTAATGATCTTGTGCTAGGGCTACTTCTTAAAAAAAAAACTATTTTAAGCAATAATGGCCTACAATCTGGATCACAATCATTTTTAGGCAGGCATGGGGTGCTGTATACTCTCCTGTAACGGAATTGGAAGTCTTCAAGGCCGTTCAGATATTTGGGTCTTGGGTCTCTTTTCGTTGGTCAAGTGGTCATTATCAGAGAGGTCTCCACATTTGGGCTGCAACATGGGGTGGCATGGTGGTCCAGTTGTTAGCGCTGCTGCCTTACAGTGCAAGGGTTTGATTCCAGCCTCAGGCGACTGTCTGTGTGGACTTTGCACATTCTTTCCATGTCTGCGTGGGTTCCCTCTGGTTTCCTCCCACAGTCCAAAGATGTACAAGTTAGGTGGATTGTCCATGCTAAATTGCCCATAGTGTCCAGGGACATGCAGGCTAGGTGGATTACCCATGGAAATGCAGAGTGACAGTGTCGGGGGGTAGGTCTAGGTGGGGTACTCTTCAAAGGGTTGGTGTAGACTTGATGAGCCAAATGGTCTACATCCCCATTGTAGGGATTCTACAAAGGGTTGTAACTGCCAACAGTTTTATCTCTACCTCCAACAGTTATCCTCATTGATTTTCCCTCTCTCTCTCTCTTTCTCTAGTGTGTGTGTGTATATAATGTGGAAAAATAGGGAAATATTATTCCTTAAATAACTGTATATGTGATCCAGTTTGAATTGCTGTGGTGATATGGTGAACATTGCTGCAAAGGTTTCATAAAATTGCAGAATAATAACAATATTGAAGAAAGTCATTCAGTTCCTTGTGCTTGTCTCAGTCCTTTGCCAGAACAACGCATCTGATCCTATTACCCAACTGTGTCCATGTCGACTGACAAATTATCTCTTGTCTGTCCAATAATGATCCAACTTTCTTTTGAAAACAATGATTAAATCTGACTACACCACTCTCTAGCATTGCAATCCAAGCACTTGCCGCATAAAAGAGCTTTTCTTCATGTCACTGTTGCTTCTTTTGCCAATCATCTTAAATCAGTGTCCTCTGACTCTTGATCTTTCAGCCATCCAGAATAGTTTGGCCCTAACTACTTTGGCCATAACCCTCCTGGTTTTGGACACCTTCTCTTTTCAAAGGACCACAGTTGAAGTTCCTCATCTCTGAAACAATTCCTGCACTCTCCTCTAATGGCTTTATATCCTTGGCAAAGTATGGTGCCCACAACTAAATGCAATACTTGAATTGAGGCTAAACCAATGTTTTCTACAAGTTTATCACGGTTTCCTTGCATTTTTTACATTGTGCATCAATTTATAAAGTCCAGAATCTGATTACACTTTACTAACTGTGCTTTCAAACTGCCCTGCCACCATCAATGATTTTTGCACAGATACCCAAAGGCCATCTCCTTCTACACCCCCTTTAGAATTGTAGCAAGATAAATCACTTCACACCTTTAGTTAAATATAATCTTCACATTTCTCCTTACTGTCTATGTCCTCATAATTCACAATACTTCTAAATTTGTGAGATTTGTAAGAATTTAAGATTGTCCAATACATATCAATAAAAGCAAAAGGCCTAACACTGAGCCCTGGGGACTCTTCTCCCTGTATAAAAACGCCAGTTACCACTCTGTTTCCTGTCATTCAGCCAATTTTATATCCACACTGCTACTTCCAGAGCTTATGCATGAGCACTAAATTTGTTTACAAGTCTATTAAGTGATACATTTTATCATATACCTTTTGGCAGTCCATACACAGCACATCAACTACATTATTTTCATCCACACATGCTGTTACCTCAAAGAATTCAATCAAGTTAGTTAAGCATAACTTGCTCTTTAAAAATCTGGGCTGGTGTCGCTTCATTAATCCATATTTGTCCATATTAGACAATGATACGTTGGAGCAGATATAGGCCATTCAGTCTATCGAGTCACCTGTGCTATTGAATGAAATCATGGCTGGTCTGATAATCCTGAGCTCCACTTCTCTGCCTACTACCATAAGCCTTGATTCCCTTACCGATTAAAGATCTATCTCTGCCTTGATATTGCTTAATGAACCAGCCGCGACAGTATTCTATAGTAAAGAATTCCATAGATACACATCACTCAGAGAAGAAATTCCTGAGATTATACTCTCTGGTCCTAGACTCTCCCATGGGAGGAAACAACCTTTCCATACCTACACTGTCAAATCCCCTAAGAATCTTGTATGTTTCAATAAGGTCATTGCTCATTCTTCTAAAGTCCAATAAGTACATGCACAACTTACTCAACCTGCCCTCATTATTCCATCTCTGCACTGCCTACAATGCCTAGATATCTTTCCTTAGATAAAGGACCCAAAACTCTTCACAGTGATCCATTAGTTGTGGTCTGAACAGTGCCTTGTGTAGTTTTAGCAAAACTTACTTTCTTTTAAACTCCATTCCCTTCGAAATAAAGGCCATCATTCCATTTGCATTTCCTATTACCTGTTGAACTTGGATGCTGGCTTTTTGTGAATCACAGACAAGGACTCCCAAATTCCTATGTTCCATTGCTTTGTGCATTCTTCATTGAATAATATTCAGCTCCTCTAATTTTCTTGCCAAATTGCATAACCTCACATTTTCCAAGATTATATTCCATCTACCATGTTTTTTTCCCATTAATTAATATTAATTTTGAAATGTGGTTAATTTTGTCCCGAAAAATTGTTTTTAAAAGCTTTTTCACCATGAGGTTACATTGACTGATCTGTAGCTGCTGCGTTCATCCTAAGACTATTTCATGAAATTCCTATTGATACCACCTCTGGTATCTAAGGAGAATTGCAAAACTATGGTCACTGCCTCTGCAATTTCCACCTTTTCTTCATTCAGCACAATTGAATATGTTTCATCCTGTCTTGCTAACTTATCAACCTGATGTACAGCAAACTACCAATTATCTTTTTGAAAAAAAAATTAACCTGTTAAGTGTCTCAACTACTACCTCTTTTATTGTGACATTTTATGATTTTAAAAATAAGCATACATTTACAAATATTACTTTAGGTGATTATCATTCCTTATTATGCTCCCTACCAGTCACAGTGAGAGGTTGCGACTGACAGAGAAATTGGGCAAGCTGGGACATAGCAAGAACTACAGATGCTGGAGTCAAAGTCAATACAGTGTGGAGCTGGAGGAACACAGCAGGTCAGGCAGCATCAGAGAGACAGGAGAGTTGACGTTTCGGGCCTTGTCCTGATGAAGGGTCTTGACCCGAAATGTCGACTCTCCAGCTCCTCTGATGCTGTTTGACTTGCTGTGTTCCTCCAGCTCCGCACTGTATTGGGCAGGCTTATACTTCTTAAAAATAAGCTTCTTTGGGACGTTATGATCCCAACTGAAGAAAGTACTGGATAAGTCAATATGAAATCTGGCTTGTTAGATCGAAATTTATTTTTTGCAATTTTGTTACTATCATTGTAATTCACTGAACATTTTCACATGAATCTATCAATGTACATTCAACAAAGGAACACAAGCTTATTACACAAGAGAAATAAAAAGTGACATATATATGATAATTTGCCAATATTTTATCCTAAATAACAAAATGAAAAGACCAACTCTCTTTCCCAGCAGTATCCTTTACAAACACTCAATCCAGAATAGTATCACTTCTATATTCACCATAAAATTTCTTACACAACTGATAAGGGTGCAAGCATTTCCTTTCAGCGACTTTCTGCACGTTCATCAGCTGTGAATCTCCATATTACTGTCTCTCTCTGACATACTCAGACACGCTAATTCACTAACTTTTCATCACTGAATCCTCAGAAAAAAAAAGCACTTTTCAACCTTTTCTACTTGAAGTGTTGGTATCTCTCAAAACTTCTTTCAAGCTTGTTTGGCTTGAAGATTTTCACAAACTAAAAACGGCCCTCCTGTTGGAATAAATATTTTCTTCTGAACTCAACTTGCTTGTGGACCTGGTCCTTCCATTCTGTTGTCATGAAAACTCAATTCAACAATAAACAGCTATTATCTCACCAAGTAGTTTGTTGAGTCACTTAGCTTAAGTCATTGCTTTCTCGGAGTGGCTATCTTTTGTTCACTGTTCCAAATGGCCTTTTGAACCTTTTCCAAATTCTCAGATTTTCAAAGCACTGAAAACCAAAACCCCTTTACCTCTACTTTAGAATTCAAGTTCACAAAATAATAGTGCATTAAAAAAACTTCCATTACAGGAATGAAAATGTTATGAAGTATTGCTGTGTTGCTGCTGTGCCATCTTTGTTATCTTGTCACTTGTCAGAAGTGCCAGCAAAAGATTGGTTTTCTGAGATATTTTTCAATTAAATAGCTGTTCTACATGCTGATCGTAGAATGATCAGAGTACCTATCCAGAACATTTTTGTGGCACATTTTTATATGACCTTCTTCTGTTTGAGGTAAAGTTTTCAAGGTTCTTGATAACTTCTGTTTCTTGATTTATCTTTAGACTGCCTGAAGCCAATAAAACCAAGGAATTCTCATGTTGCTATTCAAGAAGACTGAGAGATGGAATGGCTCCAGGTTGATTTTACACAATTACTGCTGTGATCATATCTATTATTAGTGTGTTTAGATTGAGCATGTTTTTTGGAATGGTAATGGAAAAGGCTAATATATATGTAGTTTTTTTTCTCACGTAGGTCAGCAGACTAATCCTGACTAATTAAAGTGTAGTTTATATAGAAAATCATAATATTAGTTTTTAAATCGTTAACAATTGATTGTCAGATTTAGAATTGGAGGAAGATGTTGTAAAAATAGATGGGTTATTTATGTTTGATTTTCATGCATACAATTTTATGTTTAAGTTTTGTACTGGCCCTCGAAGACTAGTCAGTTTGAATATAATTGTATTAAAATTAGACTAACCTAATTTAGATATGGACAGCATTATAACAACTGAAAATTAGATTTGTCTGTTTGTAATCCATGAATTACATCTTCAACAATTTCAGTAAGTTGACATTGCTTTCGAACATAATTTAGGAATTTCAATCATAGCCTTTTCTTCATGATGAATATTTTCTTCATAATAATAATAACCATATTCCATCAGATGTGATACTAGAGAGCATGAATACTTTGTGGGAGTTACACAGTCAATTTTTATCAAAATCAGAAGTGTTATTTGAACTACTAATTACATCAAAAGATTCAGGGTATTGCATGAACAGATTAAAAGGAGCACCAGACAACTGTCAAGGAGGTGAGAACACAAACGAAAGTAGTTTACTTTTCTTTACCACAATGTCATTTTTGTTAAATACAGAAGTAAATAAGAACTACAACTCTTACGAATCTGAAACAAAAGCAGAAAAGTTGGAAGACCTCAGCAGATCATGCAGTGTCTATTGAATGACCTTGCAAGTGACCATTTCAGGACCCTTTAGACCATTTGTGAGAGGAAAGGCTTTGTATTGTAATGTTGAAAAGAAAAGCTGGGAAACCAACTACTTGTGTTTAGATTTTGTGCTTCTTAAAATCAAGGTAATTAAATAATGGTGTTTGAAAGAAAGCTGAAAATCCTCAACAAATGAGGCAGCATCTGTGGGGAGAGAGAGAGACATTATTATGTCAATGTTCTGTCCTCAGTCCTAGAAGGTCTGTTAAGGACAGGTATTCATTGTTCAACTACTTCACAGACAATAAATGGACTTAGGGAATGATTGCCTCACCAAATTTCACATGCTTTTAACAAAATCTCACTTCTGTCCTGGGAAAAAAATTGAAAACTGATCAACCATATTTGCTTTCCCATCATGAACTGAGTTCAATGTTTTTGGCAAAGCACCCATGCACCTTTTGAGCAGAAGACCTACTCTCCTGCCTCCTTTACTTTCAGTATGCTTTAGTCTATTCATTCAGCTTGCACATTGTTTTCTCATGTGTGCCTTTTGTCGGTAGTGATGCTGATACATTTTACCAGTAGATTGACCAGTAAGATTGAACACCTCTCCTTTGCTTTAGGATGTGAATTTAGTAAAACCACTTTATTTTGCCTTAACCTGAATGGGGCCATCTAGCAAACAGGCCTGGAATAAGGCAATTAACTCTCTATGCCTCAGTTGTGAGGTACGTACACCAGCCTGAGTGGCTTCTTTACACATAGTCAGTGCCATCAGATTGTGTCTGCTGTTTAAACTACTGCAAATTCACTTCACATTAAAAACATAACGCCTGTATTGTTCCAATATCGTCTTCCTTTTCATGAACATGACAAATCAGAAGTCCCAAAACATAATAACTGGTGTTAATGATTCAATTCTTAAAGTTTGAGGAAAACTCAGCCTCCTGTCACATTAATAAGAAAGGGAGATGTGCATTTATGTTGTGATCTTCACAATCTTAATACATTCCAGGTGTGTTTTACAACCAATTAAGTGCAGTAACATTGGTTAAAAAAATTAATCATTATTAAATAGAAAATGTTTCCGGTTCTTCAAGTTTTGTTACGTAGCTTCAATACTGCCCATTGGAATATCTATAATATCCAGTGAACACCCACGTTTTTCATTAAAATTAGAAAAGTGTGTTAATGCCTGTTTGTATGAAAATATTTTGCTCAGCCACATTTCGTTCCCTATGCTCTTTAAGTAACATTACAGCAAATGATTTCTAGGTGGATTATATTACTGTGGTTCTGAGGAGGAGGATTGTGAATCCCAACTTCAAAAATTGAAAAGATGCAATTTGTGCAACATACGTAATAAGGAAAACCACTGGGTTCCGCCGACAGATAAAGAAATGAAGAGGTTGATCAGCTTGAAGCTCGATGTGAAAGACCCATTTGTTACTCAGGAAGGTAATTATAATTGAAATCAATGTTGCGCTCATTTTAATTAAAAATGTGGTGATGGCTGTGTCAGGTGGTGACTATCACACAACTGCCACTGCTGAGATAACCTGCTCTTGAATACACCAGTCAGCTGATTAAGAGCTAACAGGTGAGTGTAGCCATACTTCTTAACCTATCACAGGCCCTGATCATTGTGTCCCACATTGCTGGAGGCCAGTAATGTGTGCAATGTATGAACATCTAATCAATAGTAGGAAAAAATGTCACAAAATGTTAATGTTCTTTGTGAACGTGTATTTCCAATGCCAAATTGTACTTCCCTGTATCTGATGGGGTGATAACTGGCCAAATTGATTTGTCCTGCTTTTTGTGGACAAGACATACCTAGGCAATATTCTACTTTGTTGACAAATTCCAGTTTACTGGAACAAGCTTGGCTGGGAGTACAGTTAATTCTGGTACATGAGTCTTTAGCATTACCACCAGAATTTTGTCAGGATCAAATTGGCTGCTAGACAGGTTTCTGTAACAGTGGGAACATCAGGAAGAGATTAGGATGAATTTTAAACCCACACTATTGATTGCAAATGTTTCTGTCTTGCAAACCTACTATCTATTAATATGTAGAGATAGCAAGAGCTGCCGATGCTGGAGTCAGAGATTACACAGTATGGAGCTGGAAGAACACGGCAGGCCAGGCAGCATCAGAGGACTAGGAAAGTTGACTTTTCAGGTTGGGACCCTTCTTCAGAAATGGGGAGGGGGAAGGAAGCTTAGAAATAAATAGAGAGAGGAGGATTGGGGCTGGGGAAGGTAGGTGGGATTGTGATAGGTGAGTGGGGATTGGTCAGTGGGATGGGAGGGGCGGTTAGGTGGGAGAGAAGATGGACAGGTTGTGTCAAGTCAAGGAGGCGAGGATGAGAGGGAGGCTTGGTCATGGGATGAGGCCGGGGGTGGGGAGATTTTGAAACTGGTGAATTCCATGTTTAGGCCATTGGGCTGTAGGCTCCTGAGGCGGAATATGAGGTGCTGTTCCTCCAGTTTCCGGATGGTGTCGTTGTGACACTAGAGGAGGCCCAGGATGGACATGTCACCCAGGGAGTGGGAGGGGGAGTTAAAATGGTTGGTGACCGGAAGGTGTGGTCATTTGTCACATACAGAGCGCAGATGCTCTACAAAATGGTCTCCAAGTCGATGCTTGGTCTCACCGATGTAGAGGAGGCCACATCGGGAGCAGCGGATACAGTAGACCAAATTGACGGATGTGCAGGTGAACACCTGTCTGATATGGAAAGTTTGTTTTGTGCCTTGAATGGAGGTGAGGGGGAGGTGTAGGGGCAGGTGTAGCACTTCCTGCGGTTGCAGAAGGTGCTGCAGGTGGTGGGGTTAGTGGGAAGTGTGGAGTGACGAGGGAGTTGCAGAGAGAGTGGTCCCTACGAAAGGCAGATAGGGGTGGGGAGGGAAATATCTCTTTGGTTGTGGGGTTGGATTGTAGGTGGCAGAAGTGGCAGAGAATGATACGTTGGATGTGGAGGTTGGTGAGGACAAGGGGGATTCTGTCTCTATTTTTGTTGTGGGCAGGAGATGTGAGGGCAATTAATTTGTGATCCTACCCCTTTAGGGGTTTGGCTAGTGCTACAAGTTCTGTGGCCTAACTTAAACTAGTTTTTGAAATCATTATCTGGGACCAAACAATGTTGAGGATAATTGGTTTGTTTAAAGTGGATATTATTTGGCCAGACCCAGTAATCATTTCATATCAGCAGTCTGGGAGTGTTCCCTGGGAGTTGATTTCATTTTCTTCTTTAACTTTAGTATGAAAGTTTAAAATTTAAAAATGACTCCAGCTTCTGCCACTGTCCTTTTAAAATCATGCTGTCACCCTCATCTAGAAGCTTGAATCTTTAAATCTAGGTAATTTCCCTCAGCCCTGTAGCTCTATATGCATGACTTTAGATGAATCATCAAGTCTCTCCAACTTCTCAGTTTCATTTTTCCCTTTGGAATTTAAATCACCTAAAATATTTGTTTCTGAGTTCCAATTAGCAAGATTGGAAATTAAAATAAATTCCCCCTCATCTTTTGAGAGCTGAGTCCGCAAATCCTTAAATATTACACTGTTTTTAAACTCTAACATCCATCCAGTCCAGCGCAGAATTCATTATAGTTGCTCAAAACATTTAATTTAAAATACCCGCCCTCAAAAATCCAAAATCATAATGTCACATTTCAAACATATAAACATCATACATACAGAAAATAAATTCAATACAGAGACAGAAAAGAATAGCACATCCTCTTAAGGGAAGTAAAACAGAGAAATCGATTATGGCACACCAAACAGCAAACTGCTTTAAAACCATATACAAAAGAGTACACAGGGGTTAAAGCACTTTAAAGTGACGTACGCACTGGTTTACAAACACACATAACTGTAGAGGCTGCTTGTCCAGTCCATTTCTTTCACTCTCCAGAACAGAACAAATAAATTGTCTCAAAAGATTGAACAGCAGCCTTTCACAAGCAGTCTCTGGCGAGTATTCTGAACAACTTGATATGTGCCTCTTTTCTGAGGTTTGTAGCCCATGATATCTAGGTCTTCATTTCATCTAGGTGCCTCGAGCCATTCTCCTCCTCATCTCATGGGGCTGATTACGTCCCTGAGCTTAAAGTGGCCAGCAACAATTTATTCCATTCTGACTTATTAAACCTGAGAAGTTCTGCCTTTTGATCAATCTGGGAAAATGTACAAATGACTTTTTCCCTGTATCGCACTTAGAACTTGTACTACCACCAAACAGAGTAATGCTTTCTAATAGCCTGACCTTCTTCTGGCTGCTTCTTCTTTTAACTTTGGTAAATTTAATGCAAACTTGCTCAGACATTCTTCACAAATATTCACATTTACTATTCAGCAGCTTTTGAACTCGCAAAAAGACTAAGCAACCTAATTGACAAGCACACACAAACCAGTTTCAACTTTTTTTGTCTTTTCAACAGTGTTGTAGGCTACTGTGATACTCTGATGTATTTGCTCCTAACCTTTGACTGATGTCTAAATTTGTTTCTGCCATTAATTGTATTATTGATGTGGCATTATTTCCAAGCTCTCAATTCTGGTTATGAGTTATAACAATCCTCCCCTTTCCCTTGGGAGTTGGTTAGCTCAGTTGACTGGCCAGCTGGCTTGTAATACACGGTGACACCAATAGCATAGGCTTGATTCCCACACCAGCTGAGGTTACTATGAAGGTCCTGCCTTCTCAACCTTACTTCTTACCTGAGGAATGCTGACTCTTAGGTTAAACTACCACCAGTCATATCTCTCTAATGACAGAGCAGCCCTACGGCAACTTTACTTCCCTTCCATGACCCTTTCCTGAACATCCCACCAGGTCTTTAGCTTCTCCTGTGGGCTCCCAAGATTTCAAACCTTTGTCTTCATCTTTTCTATTCTTTTTGTTCTCTTATCCTCCATAAATTTAGCTATCGACCTTCCAGGTATTTTCTAGGACATTGAAATGTTCCAACAATCGAGGGTGTTAAACTTTACATGGCATTAAATTCTTGAAGTACTGCAACATCCATGATGAGCAATGTGATAAAAACTATTATTCATCAAAAGTCCTCAGACAGCACCTTCCAAACCCACAATGACTTCCAGGGCAGCAGATACCTGGAAACAGTTCCCCTCCAAAGCCACTCGCCATCCTGACTTGGAAATATATTGCCATTCCGTCACTGTCGCTGGGTCCAAATCCTGGAATTCCCTTTCTAATGGTATTGTGGGTCAACCCACAGCAGATGGACTGCAACAGTTAGGCGAGGTCGTTCACCACCACCTTCTCAAGGGCAACTCAGGAAGGTCAATACATGTTGGTCAGCCAGCAACACCCATGCCCCACAAACAGTTTTCTATATTAATAGTTACTGTTACCGTTTTGTTGAAAGGGCCAAACCACATTATATATTCCATTCTATTGGTCTGTCTGCATTTTGTATGATTTATCTTTATAAGAGGCATAGAATCCACTGTCAGAAATATGTTTTTTCCTATGTAATAATATGAACATGACAAATTGAGGGGATTCTCTTCAAGCTAGCATGTACTATGATATTATTATTGGTTGAATTAATCTATTTTGAATTAGGTTATGAAATCAATTGTTGTGCCTGATAAGCATTATGAGTAACCATCTGCATGCAATTCCACTCACTGAGTAGGAACTAGCGTTACCAAGTATGTAATTTAAATGCCTTGCAATATATGAATCCCTGTTTTGTTTTGACACTTTATATTTCTTTGGATAGGTTTTGCGACAGCACTGGGAAACCTGTATTATGATGAACCATATGTGGAGGCAGAATATATTCTGGGTGTCTTTGCTGCTGCTTCAGTTCTGAAATTCATGAGCTTGTTTCACAAGTATGTATGAAGAATTGGTTTTAATTTTTGCAGTAACAAAAACAATACAATGTTGGAGATTTGCAATAAAACAATTTATCCTGCGCGATTATTAAATCTTGGAAAGATACTTCATAAGCCACTCATAAAAACATATGAACCAGGAGTAAGAATTTGCAATTCAGTCCCTCGAGTCTACTCCGCTTTTTAATACGATCATAGCTGATCTCATCTTGGCCTCAACTCCACTTGCCCGCACATTCCCCATAACCCTTCAACCCATTGACTGATCAAAAATCTGTCTATCTCCTCCTTAGAACTCGAATACTATCACTATCCAACCAATGTAACAATCAGGATTTCAGTACAACCAATATAGTTAGGTATTAAAACTGGCGAAACTCAGCAGGTCTGGCAACATCTGTGGAAAGAAAGCAGTGTAAGCATTTCGAGTCCAGTGACTTTTCATCAGAACAGATACCAGCTTGTAAAACCTGGTATTTGTGCTGAAAACAAGGTTGGGGGAGGGGGAAATTGAGAGGTGAGTGGATAGGTGGCAATAGAGCCCAGAGAAAGAGAGAGATTAAAGGGGTAGGTAAAAGAGGGGATAATAGATAGCAGGCCAGGTCAGAAGAGAAACTGCACAAGTGATAATGAGAGTTGAGGGTAGAAGGAAAAAGGGTGGTCTGGGCTGAAAGCAAACCATGTGATATGATAATAGGCCTGAGAGTAGGTGAAAATGGGTGGGCTGTGCTGGAAGCAACAAATGTCGTAGCATGACCCAGTGTTGGGGTGGGTATAAAACATTGAAGGACAGAATTAGGCTCTAACGTTATTGAACTCGATATTGAGTCGTAGAGGCTGCAGAGTCCTCAAGCATAAAGTGAGGTGTTGTCTTTGAGTTCGTGCTGAGGCTTGCTGGAGCACTGCAGCAGGTCTGAGACAGAAATGTTAGCGTGGGAACAGTGGTGTGCTGATGTACCAACATTTCTGTCGTAAGCCTGCTGCAGTGTTCTAGAGAGCCTCAGCAAAATCGCAAACAACAGCATCTCATTTTCTGCTTAGGGACCCCGCAGTCTGGTTTGCTTTCAGCACAGACTACCCTTTCTCTCAGCTCTCATTATCACTTATGCAGCTTCTCTTCTGTCCTGGCCTGCCATCCATAATCCCCTCATTTACCTACCCCTTCTATGTATCTCTCTCCCTCTGGGCTCCTTTGCTGCTAATCCATTCACCTCTACTATTCCTCCCTCCCTCCCCCTCATTTTCAGCATAAATTCCACTTTTCCTTAACCGCTATCAGTCCTGATGAAGAGCCACTGGACTCGAAACGTTAACTGTACTTTCTCTCCACAGATCTGCTGAATTTTGCCAGCAATTTCTGTTTTTGTTTCAGATTTCCAGCACCTGCAGTTCTTTGTTAAATGGTGAGATATTGATGTTACCGTAAGAGTTGAAAATGGGATGTAACATTATTAGTTATACAGTAAAAACATATCAATGTGAGAAATAATGAGGCCTGGACCACAATCAGGCAGGATAGCTGACAAGCACAAGCAGCCCTCTCTTATTCTGCTTCTCTTCTCAGTGCTCAAGTTTTCTCAATGTTTTGAACACCTGAGGTGAGTTTGCCCAAAAAGTTGCCTTTGACGACAGCACCGAACTTTTCCAGATTATTTTACATTATTTCCCCTTTTTCAGGGGTTCTTACCTGAATAAGTTATTGACAAAGCCTTTTGGACTATAAAGATTTACTTTATTTCAAAATATCCTATTAGGTATAAGTTATTTGTCTAAACATTGGGCTTGTTTAGTACATTGAAAGTACTACCTTAAATGTAATGCCTGTCTCTAACGCCTGAACATTTGTACATACCTGCAGGCCTTTATCAATCACTTTTACCTTATATTTTCATTCTCTTATCTCAAGATGTCCTCATCAAATTGTTGAACCATGATGTTGTTCACTAAGGTCACATCTATTCTACATACAATCACAAATCAACTCAAATTGTTCAGGAAACATTCAACTTAAGGTTAAATGAAGAATACAGCACGGCTTTGTGTTATGATTACTTGTTTAAGTATCTAACAGTTTTTCCCACTTTTGAAGGAGACTTTTTGTCTACCAAGGGACCCATTTCAGGGAAGTCATCCTTCATTATTCTACCAGCCTTATTTCTAGGGAAACCAAACCTTGAGCAGTTTATAGATGAAATGAAACTTACAGCACTAGCTTATTCTTTTCCTCATTTCAAGCTATTTGTAAGCATATAAACTAATTTCTAATAATTTGGTATATATAAGTTTCCAATGTAATTTGCATCACTTCTGGGTTAGGCTTACCAAAATCTCAATTCACTTTTTTTAATGCTCTACCCTCACTTAAATGTGAGTTTCATGAATTTAGCCTAGTTCCAAATGCCGAATTTATGCCATACATTTTTAGATGCTGTGAAACTCAGGTATACTATGGTGCATTTTTTTTCACAATTTTTAAAAAAAAATTTTTTCTCACTAAGCCTCATTCTAAGTTTGATCTTCTAACAACATCAGGGTATATTAGATTTGGAAAAAAAAGCCTAACAGAATTATTTCGCTGTATTTAATGTACGTAAATAATGATTCAATAGCTGTGAACTTTATCTTATTATAGTTATGAAAACAAATCTTATAACTTAATGTTGTTATTGTTTTATTGTTTGCATAGTACTGTTCCTTTGTTGAACACTGTGTACATTAATTTCTAGTTACTTTATGCCAACATTAATATTTAAGTATATTTTGAAAAGATTCTCAAGAACTTTTATCTTAAATTGTTATTAGCAAGATATGTGTAGAAACTATCTGAATTTCAGCTTAATTAGATTGAGAAACCTCAGCTCTGTGGCTCAATTTTACTGATGCTAGGCTTAACAACAAAGCTAAACATTTTTGTTTGAATCATTGCAGCTGGCATGGCTATAGAATTTAACCATAGACGATTTTTTGTAACACGTTTGAAGAGGAAAACACACCTGATTCATGGAAAGATTGTAGAAAAATCATATTTTAACATGTCAATTTTAATACATGAGTAATTGCATGTAATCATACCATTCTTTTAAAGGGTTTACCTTTTTTCTTTCATACTTGAGTCTAGCCTTGTTCGAATTTTCTGGCTCTTTTTGATGCAAGAATCTTATCCCTTTTGAAGCATCATAATGAAAACCTATCAAAGTACACCAAGTATTATTCCTTTTTGTCATGCACACACATTATTCCACCTGGGAAAGGGGAACATTTTAGCAAGATTCAAAAGTGGAGTTTTTTTCCATTCTTTAATAATATTTACTGCCCCTGCTTCCATTGTCTTCTAATCGGGTGGTAAGCATTTGGAGTGGTGATATTGTATTACAACAATATTGTGAACAAAAATATACCTCTCTCCCTTTCTTTTGACACCATTGCATTTACCAATTAAAAGACTTGCCCTTGTAAATATTTGCAGTCTTAACCCTCACCCTGTCTGTATTTATACAATTACCTTCCACTTCTCCACAATCTAACTTAAAGACTGGCTACATTCTGAATACAAAATAAATGACATTTGGAGGTTTGCTTGCATTATGTTGTGGTGTATATGTAATTGTAACTGACAAGTTCTAATAATAAATTTATAACTTTTCTATCAAATATGATGATATAGAAGAATATATTAATGTACGAACAATATAATTTAAGTAGATACAAATAATGTGTTGTTATTGCAGGTGTGTATCGGTTATGTTAGATAACATAAATGGTACCACAGTATGTCATTTCCATGAAGCTGCATCAAAGGTAAATAACTATAATGATCTCTAATTATACTCCAAAATGATACTTTTCTGATAACTTTGAGTGCGTCATTATGTCACCTCACTGATTGCCAACACATGGGAAAATAATAGGGATAATATCACAATTTTTCCATTTATATTGGTGATAGGTGAGAACATTAATTAGCTAGGGAACTAGGAGAAATAAATTGTGATGGCTTGAAAAGAGTTCATACCACAGAGGAGGAGATGCTGGAGGTTTTAAAATGCGTAAAGGTCGATAAAATCCTGCGACCTGATCAGGTGATTCCCACAACTTTGTTGGATGCTAGGAAAAAGATTGCTGCGCCCTTAGCTGAGATAGTTGTATCATCAACAGCCACGGGTGAGGAGCTGGAAGACTGGAGGTTGGCTAATATGGTGCCATTATTTAAGAAAGCCTGTAAGGAAAAGCCAGGGAACCATAAACCGGTGAGCCTAATGTCAGTGGTGGGTGAGCTGTTGGAGGGGATTCAGAGGGATAGGATTTACATTGCATTTGGAAAGGCAAGAACTGATTAGGGATAGTTAACACGGCTTTGTATGGGAAATCATGTCTCAGGAACGTGACTGAGTTTTTTGAAGAGGTGACAAAGAAGATTGATGAAGGTAGAGTGGTAGACGTTGTCTGTGTGGACTTCAACAAAGCATTCAACAAGGTTCCGCTTGGTAGACCTGGTTAGTAAGGTTAGATCACATGGGATCCAGGGGATGCTAGCCAACTGGACACAAAATTGGCTTATAGGTAGGAGACAGAGAATGATAGAAGGTTGCTATTCAGACTGGAGGCCTGTGATCTGTGGTATGCCTCAAGGATAGGTGCTGGGTTCACTGCTTTTCATCATTTATATAAATGATTTGGATGTGGATAGAGGAGATATGATTATTAAATTTGCAGATGACACCAAAATAGGTGGTATAGTGGACATTAAAGAATGTTATCTCAGAATACAACAGGACCTTGATCAGATGGGCCAATGGGTTGAGGAGAGGCAGATGGAGTTTAATTTAGATAAATGTTGAGGTGTTGCATTTTGGTATGGCAAACAAGAGCAAGACTTATACGGTAAATGGTAGGGCCCTGGGGAGTAATACTGAAAAAAAGACACCTAGGGGTAGGTATGTAGTTCTTTGAAAGTTGAGTCGCAGGTAAACAGGATGGTGAAGAAGGTATTTGAAACAATTGCCTTCATTGGTCAGAACATTGAGTATAGGAGTTGGGATGTCATGTTGTGGCTGTACAGGATGTTGTGAGACCATTTTTAGAATACAGCGTACAATTCTGGTTGCCCTTCTACAGGAAGGATGTTACTAAACTTGAGAGGGTTCAGAAAAGATTTAAAAGGATGTTGCCGAGTCTGGTGTGTTTGACATATAGGCAGACGGGGAATAGGTTGGGGTTTTTTTCTCTGGAGCATCGGAGGCTGAGAGGTGACATTATATAGGTTTATAAAATCATGAGGGGCACAGTTAGCGTGAATAGCCAAGGTCTTTATCCTAGGCTGGGGGAGTCCAAAACTAGAGAGTATAAGTTTAAGGCGAGAGAGTAAAGATTTAAAAAAGGCCTGATGAGTAACATTTTCATGCAGAGGGTGGTGCATGTATGTCACGAGCTGTCAGAGGAAGTGCTGGAGGTAGGTACAATTACAACATTTAACAGGCATTTGGGTGGGTGTTTGAAAAGGAAGAGTTTAGACTGATATGGGCCAAATGCTGGCAAATGAGACTAGATCAAATTGGGATGTCTGGTCGGCTTGGATGAGTTGAACCGAAGGATCTGTTTCTCTGCTGTATGACTCTATGACTGCTCACTATTCTGATCCACTCACCAAATTCTTCTTTAAATTGAATTTCTTGCATAGTCCAATCATTTGGCAGATTTTTAGTCATAAAAATGATCAAGACATAGTAAAATGTAAGAAATGTTATTTATCCTTGGACTGAAGAGTTTAACTTAATAAGTATAAAATAAGATATTAAATGAAAAACAAATACATCTTGATGATAAGCAATCAATCAAATGAGCTCAGACACAATGTAGCAAATTGTGTAGAGAACTGCTCAACAAGCACACCCTGTCCAGCGTGCTTGTGTCATTTTATGCTCATGTCTTCACTAATATTTTAATCATATATAATTTGAATACAGCAAAGACAAAATTGTATCGTGCTTAATTTAGAACTTGAATAGCCTCACAAACAAGAGAGCTGCATTTTGATGTTTGGTAGTTGAAGATAAATTCCACTTTAACACATCATTTCAAAACTCTGCAATGGGAAGTATAGAAATTTGATGCAGAATGATAACACTCTCGTCACATTCCTTATCGCAGCATGGATACACACAGAATCCCCAGATCAGTCTGTGAGGTCCACACAGCTCTGTAGCCTCATGGAAGGAAGACTCAGACCTCACACTTTAAGTTATAGTAATGCTTCATTTTTTCATTTCACCATGAGACCAATGTTAGCAGTCACATGACACAAGGCCCCATGCACCTTAGCCTAAGGGAGTTTGCTCAGTCTTTATACATTCTGAAGAATGACCATATATAAATCCCTATTACCTGAGAAGACCAGAACTGGAGAATTTTCAACTTAATAGAATTGGTGTGTTCCCAGGAAACTAGTGCTTGCACATGTGTGGTCACCATCCATTGAAGACCACGTTTGAAAGACATTCTCCGTTGGATTAATGAACACTGTTGCCGCATATCTTACCTGACAGGACAAGAAAACTCCATGTACATTCAATCTTTTCAACCTCTTCCCTGTGAAGATACTAATCACAATTAGCATAACCTTTCTTGATCAACAACAATGAGACCATTAAAACAACCAACAGTACTTACAAATATCCAACTATTCATGCTTAGGTTTTCTCTTAGTGGCTATCCTATAAATGCTACACCAAGAAGCTGCAGCACTGTGAGGTTGATGTTCGTGGAGAATCTAAGGGCATTGAATGACTGCCATTTCAAAACAGGCCAGTAGTTATTGCTACACAATTCCCATGTCACTACCTTGAGATATTTGTTCAGCCGGTCTAGTAATTTACTGGAGGTCAGATTGTGGGTGTCAAAGGTACTCTACATGCCCCTTTTAAGCAAGAGGCACAGAGCCAGCTGCATATTCTTTCATTGTAACACATTACTATTCCATGGAACATGCCAGCAATTCAATGGAAGTAGTTTGGACTATGGAAGCCATAATAATTGATCTGGAATAATTCTGTGCTTCTATTACAGGAATTACACATTTGATTTGATTTGATTTGATTTATTATTGTCACATGTACTGAGTTACAGTGAAAAGAATTGTTTTGCGTGCTATCCATCCAATTTATATCTTACATAAGTACATCAGGTTACTAGAACAGAATGTAGAATATAGTGTTACAGCCACAGAGAAGGTGCAGAAAAAGATCAACTCCAATATATGAAAGGTCTGTTCATAAGTCTGATATCAAAGGGGAAGAAGCTGTTCTTGAATCTGTTGATACACGTTTTCAAACTTTTGTATCTTCTGCCTGATGGCAGAGGGTGGAAGACAATATAATCAGGGTTGGAGGGGGCCTTTTATTATGTTGGCTACTTGCCTGAGACAATTGGAAGTATAGACAGAGTCAAAGGAAGGAAGACTGGTTTTCGTGATGCACTGGACTACGTTCACAACTCTTTGCAATTTCTTGCAGTCTTGGGCAGAGCAGTTGCCATTTTAAGCATCTGGATAAGATGCTTTCTATGTTGCATCTGTGAAATTGCCAGCAGAAACTGTGACTAGAGTCATCAAGTGCTGTACGATGTTATTATCCACAAGTTACCAGATACAATTAGCCTGCCTCTTCATGATAGAGAGGATAGGTTCTAGACCCTGTGTCAAACCACTGGCCACTGTGGAGTCAGAGTCTTCCATGCCCCTTGTCAAAACCACAAGCTTTAAGACAGGCGATTTCACCAAACGTTTGGCTTGTTTCTCTGAAAATTGGCACTGCGAGCTCCAGTGCAGGGGAACTAAAAGCAACCTTGTCAGTTCATCCCATGGTTCTATGTCAACCTCTGGAGTGCCTGTCTAAGCTTTGTCAACACAGATATAAACTGGTTTGTAAAGAATAATTTACATTTGAAATTCACTAAATTATATTCTCTTTCTAATTACAGATGACTATGCTTTGCTCTTAGGACTCCAGATGGAGCTATTGTTTAATGGGAGTTATTGAATGTACTATTGATTTGTTGTTTCTGATTCAGTATAACCAGAAGAAACTGGTACTGGCTTGTGAGAGATGGTTGGAGTTAAATCTCATTGTACATCTAAGATATGAAATCACTTTTCGAAATCTGCAAAAGGATGTTTTGCAAAAAACTTTGTTATCACCTAGGTAAGTAACCCATGTTATAGTGCAAGATCTGTTTAGAAATATGTTAAATAACAACTTAGATTTAATAAATCAATACTGATTTTAATTGTGTTATTAAACTATTAGTATGCTACTCCCTGTCTAGTTTTAATGTAGAATTTTCACTGAGCTAATTCCATATTGAAACAGCACTGACTAAACTGAATAGTGGAGTTTATAGTTTTGGATCTTATCCTGGATATCCATTTTGTTTGGGAAGCATATTATTCCTGTCGGTGCAGATCAAGTGGTCCATGAATTGGAGTCTCTCAAATTTTGCTCAATTTTGACTGTGAAACTGGGACTAGATAGTAAACTACAGTATAATCACATGTTTCCCTTGTCCCTATTAGGCACATTGAATATCTATCTGTTATCTATCATGGTTTGTGGAATATGAATATAAGAAATGCATACAAATTGGCCTTCCCATGATAGTCAGATTCCTTACCAGTGACCCTCACAAACCCTGTGAGGTCAGCATTCAAGGACAATGGAAACTGTGTAATCATAGGGACTACACCAGTTTCTTGAAGAATTTCAAAGCCTGTATATTTCAGTTTGTAAGTTTCAGTTGGCGACATTAACAGGTTTCAATGTCTGACTCTGTTCTACTGCATGTTATGTGCTGAAAGTGGCATGTAGCAGGATTGCTACCTGACAACATAGCCCCTCATGAATTCAACACATTTTCCTGAGTTGTGGTCAAATGTTATAAAGGATTTTCTCCCAGTGGTATTTCCACTTTTCAGAAGAAACTCTTCCTTGCACTGGAGGAAAATACAATGTTACCACAAGGAAGCAGTCTCTGCAGCACCTCAAGTGGCCAAGACAATGACCTCAGGGCCGTAAAACTATGTAAGATTCTTTCTGATTCGTATCCAATGACTCGTGCTGTGTAATACCTGTGTTTCTACATGCACATCAGGACTAAGCTCAGCTGTGAAGTTCTCCATGGTCAAACAGCCACCCAGCAAATACTGGTCAAATTCACATACACAAAATGGGCTCATATGTTTGTTGTTGATTGCACTCCAACATGAATCATTGTCATTAGGAAAGTAAGGGAGTAAATGAAAGAAAAATCTATTTGTTTTACTGTATTATCCATGTCTATATGTAATATCTCAAACATTAACAGCTATAGTTACTAATTGTAGTTGTATGATAGTTTGCAAGATACTTATATTTTTGACATTGAGTTATTTTTTCCATTAAATATTTAACTGATATTATTCACAGGAAAATACATATTAAAGGAAAAATCTTCAACGTTGAATCATGTTTAAAGATTATGATCATATTTCAGGGCTGGAAACAGTGATTAACAGCATGATCTGGAAGAAATTAATTATATGCTTGGTTGGCAATCGGGTTTATACATACTGCTTGCAAGTATGTTAAAAGAAAGCCATTCAGTAATAATTTGGAATTATTTCTGTATGATTTATTAGAAATAGAATACATTTCAAATCGGGGTTTGTTTCTGAAGACACATCAGGATTCACCTGAGTTACTTCTTAGTTTTAAACATTATAAACTGAGATGCCTGTACACTTTCTGTCATCTTTCATCTGACTATTTTATGAAGTATGTCAGAGATACCCTAGAGGCCAACATTTAATGTAGATTTCCATATGAATGCCAACTTGGAAAATTAACAATCCCCGAACAATAGTTTCCAACAGGCTGGTATAGTCTTGGAAAACCTGGCAGCCCATAAGGAATTTAGAATATAGGCATGCACTTACTGAAAATACAGGTGGTGTGGGCTTGTTCTAGCTTAACATGTAGGGTGATTCAGTATTCCATCATTTATATAGCAGGTCATGATAACAATCACAGGGCTTTTCTTCCATATTTTTATGGAAAGATCATGGGTTGCTAAATTTCATTGTTAAATTACTTTCTCAGTTGTCAGTGCGATGTGGAGATAGTCTTCTCTCACCAAGCTTTCAGTCACACTGACACTCGCCCACCTTATCCAGGCAGTCTATCTCTCAATCCACAATGATGTTTCAACCCCTGTTCAATTGCACCATCAGCTACAAACCAGAATTAGCATTTCTTTTTGTTTATGAATAAGCAGACACTTCAAATCACTTGGTGTAAAATGTGCTCGGTTGACATAGATGAATCTTACCCTCTCTTCAGTGAAATTATCAAATTTGAATTAAATGACATTCAATTGCGAAGTAATCCAAGCCAATAGGCTGAAGATCTTTTATCTGGCCTCACTGAAGAGGAAATTGGCAAACAGTCTGATGGAATGGTGAAACAGAAACAGGGATTGACATTAATATAATTGAGCTTATAAATCTCTTCTCACATGACATTGACAATTATGTTGCAATTTATAATTATTACATTACCCCTCTACAGTGATGTTACATGTTGAAATTCACATTATGGTGTTCTGCTGTTTCAGATTGTTTACTTTTTCTGAATACCACGTGCTACAAACTATCCTCTGCTGGATTTTCCTTCAGGTGAACACTGAGATACGGCTAGTACCACCATATAGTGCAATCATAACCTATTTCATCAGGTGATTACCTTAATCTGCTTACCATTACATGTTGTAAAATAGTTTTAGTTTACGTAATAACTGGAAGGTGAATATTTGTGTTCAACTTACTAAATCACAGAAATGATCAGCATTCACATTCACACATCCTATCTAATATTGTGAAGTATCTTCATGCCAGTGAAAAAGATATAAGCAATTACCTGATCTTTTCCCCCCAGTCTGCCCACTGTTCTCTATCCTTATTTTCCTGGATACCAAAATAAACATTACTGCCCCCTTCTTCAAGCTGAGTATCATTTGTAAATTTTACCATGGATTTTCAAGTCCAGGTAACTCCTATGTACAGTATAAACATTTGGATCACATTCGACAGTATACCACTAAACTTGGCATCAGTTCCTGAACCGGCACTCGCACATTCCTTTCACTCAGCCAGTTCTTTCTCTCGTATGTGGTTAGTTGCCATCTCCATGAGTGTAGCAGAACCTGGTGTGGAATTTACTTCTTGACTGTTTTATAGGAGGCTAAATATATGGGACATACATGTGAAAATGACTGATACTGGTGTACTCTTGCAGCAGAAGAGAGAGACTAAGCTCCATCCTAGGTTTGTCCTTAGGAGTCATTAAAATAAATCAGGCAAGTAATGGATGCCAAATAGGCAATCTGGTGCAGCGTGCTAATCTGAGATTTTTGTTCCTTGGCTGGCATGAATGTTAAGCCAAGCTACACAGAAGCCCAGAGAGGGATAATGGCTCTGTGCTGACTGCAGCCACCATTATGAATTAAAGGTAGTCTCCAAAGTAAAAGTTAAAATAAATGCCCGTATTCAGAGGGTGCCAGTAGGCTCTATAAGGGCTGTTGTTTAGGCTGCTGCAGAATCCGAGCACGCTTTGTGGCTAGTTTCAATAAATTTATCAAATAGGGCCTGAATCAGGCAAGGGACTATTGGACCCATGCTCATTCAATGTGGGATTTAAGGCCACTGGGAAACTAATGGCCCTGACAAGAGATTTGTGACAACATCAAGCAAATACTAAAATCATCTTTGGATGCCACTTCCTGTAAATAAAGTTTGAAACTTAGGTGATACAGGATTTCTTCCCTTTCTTAAATTGTTGTCTGATCCTTATTAGGTTGTTTTCATATTCCAATTCTGAACTTTATTCCCAATAATCAATGCATTATTTTGTTGGTAACTGAACAGGATCTTCACTTACCTGAATTAATTTTCTTACTTATCTGGCCAAAGAGGTATCATGTTGGCATGTTTCCAAACCAGTAAGGTTTATTTGCTTCAGAAGGACTCAGCTTTTCGTGACCTTCATCCCTATTCTGACTTATACAGTTGGGTTTACAAAATCTGTGTATAGGGATTACTGGTTTTGAGCCCTTAATGCCTATCCATGTCATTCTGTATAAGTGATAACAAAGTTAGGTTTAGCTGTACAATCTCCCAGGCTGAATATAACTAATGTTTACTATTTTGTGATTATGTTCTGCAATTCACATATGTTTTCTACTTCTGTCATTATGTGCTTTAATACACTAAAACTAAAATACCCAAGTCCTTTGATACAGACTTTATAACTGCTAAAACCCAGGTAATGTTCTGGGGACCTAGGTTCAAATCCCGCCACAGCAGATGGTGGAATTTGGATTCAATAAAATATCTGGAATTAAGAGTCTAATGATGACCATGAGTCCATTGCCGATTGTTGGGGGAAAAACCCATCTGGCTCACTAATATCCATTAGGGAAGTAAATCTGCCATCCTTACCTGGTCTGGCCTACATGTGACTCCAGACCCACAGCAATGTGGTTGACTCATAACTGCCCTCTGGGCAGTTAGGGATGGGCAATAAATGCTGGCCTAGCTAGCGATGTCCTCATCCCATGAATGAATAAATGAAATCTACCTTTTTAAAAACCCTGAGAATAAAATAAAGGTTTGTATTTTCCTCTGAGAGGTTTATTAGGAAATGGCATTACATTTTCCAGAATGAACTATTCGAAGTGCAACAACATTAAAATCTTGAAACTTTTTGATGGTGCAAGACTGCAAGTTAACTTCAGATTTCCACATACTTGAAGTTATAAATTGAAAGTAAGTAGAAAAAAATGCCTTAAGTAGCAATGATACATAGCCTCATCAGATCCTTATGCAAGCAGTCAAAGCCAAGAAAGCTATCTACGTAAAATCTTGAGGAAGTTCTCTATTCCTGTGAAACAAATAATTCTATTGTGGAAATCTCATAATGTAACTATATCCCTGAAGGGGATAGGGGACTAAGCTGAAGTTATGCTTTTCTATCATGTTAACAACTGCACTGACTTGAAATTGACGTTCTGTGTGGAAGATATGAGAAATTTGAAGGGTAGTTTCAGCCTGGAACTTGTTAACAGATTAGTAAATTCTATCTAATGTAATAGACAGGTTCTGACAAAAACATTGTTAATATCTCTCTCTCAGTCTTTCTGTTCTTAAATTGAAATGACCATTTTTAGCTGCATTGTCAACTTCTGCAAGTTCTAGCTGAATTGCTGATAGTTCTGTATACTTGCGTGTGCCAAGAACAAAGAATAATATAGCATAGGAACAGGTCCTTTGGCCCACCAAGCCTGTGCTGATTTCTAATCCTTATTTGGACTTGCTACTTATTGCCATACACAGTTTAAGTTCCTCTATTTGTCTCCCATTCATGTGTTCATCAAGGAAAAAGTTGAGACTACTGAAGTCATTATGTGCACAATTATTATAACTAATTGCTTGACTTAAATTTGAGACCAACGTCATGCAACACTTTCTCACCTGCAGCAAGGAGAAGGTACATTGTGAGTGGTAAATTTTTGAGAAAGTTGCAGGCTGATTTTGATCAATTTCACGAAACAGCCTAGGATTTTCAAAAAGTAATTGCCTGCTAATCGCCCATTGAGCTTTTGTGTCGAAAGTCTTGTAATTATTAGCGTAAGCACCATTTTAATAACTAGTGGCTATAAAATCAACCTCTCTTGCTAAAGCAGGTAAATATTTAAAAATCACTTTAGGAGATCTGAAAATTGTTGGATTTTGAATCTTATGGTTTTCTTGTTTTAACTTTCTATCTTTTCTACTCTTTCTTCATCTAATCTTTCTTTGCATCTCTCTTTTCTTCTGGTATATGATTTCACATTGAATTCACCTCTCAAATCACCTATTTTATTCATTTAATTTTCACTCATTTATTCTTATCACTGGATGAATACTTGGCACCAGTATTGTCTAAGGAAGAGAAAACTGACAAAGTATTGTTCTGATTGAAGGCGATGGGGGTAATGGATGGAGGTGAAAATGTATTGGCAAGGCTGGCCATTCTTCAAATGGATAAATCACTTGGTTGATATAGCTCGCATTGCTAAAGTGAGTGGGTGTGGAGATTGTGGACGAGCTTGCCGTGATCTTCCTGTCTTCCTTAAATGTGGGGGAGATGCCAGAGGATTAAAGACTGCCAAATATCACCCCATTATTCAAACAGAGGTGTACAGACATTTCCATTAATTGAAGATTGGTCAGTTTAATATCAGTGGTGTGTAAGTTTGTCAGATAAGAAGAGGCAATATAGACTCAAAAGTTCAGATCTAAAAAGTATGCAGGGGCGAAGGGACCTAGGAGTTCCTTTATGTAAATTTTTATAGGTGGTAGTATATACTGAAAGATCAATTTACGAAGTATATAGGAGCTTAGGCTAGAACTACAGCATCATGTTGAATGGCCACTATATCTATTGATTGCCCTCTATCAACTCTGCCTGGATATCTTCAACAGTTTGCCTACAATAAAAGCATGTTGACTGTTTGATTGCCTTAAGTTTCTTTTTAAATGTTCTGCTACGTCTTCATTAATAACGGCTTCCACCATTTTCCCAGTGATAGACATTCGGCTACCTGGCCTATAGTTTCCTTCTCTCTGTTTCCCTCCTTTCTTGAACAGGGGGTTCACATTAGCAGTTTTCCAATCTGCTAGAATCCTCCCAGAGGCCAGTGAGTTCCGGAATATTTCAACTAATGCCTCCATTATCTCAGCAGACACTTATTTTAAAGAAAACCCTCGGATGCAAGACATCAGGTCCTGGCAATTAGTCAGCCTTCAATCTAACAGCTATATCAAAGGGTTGTCTGATAATACAGAACTTGAGCATTGCTGAAAAAAAAGCATTTTCTCAAAGCTTTCCATCTTTCAAAGCTTTCCATTAGCGCAATTCAAAGAATATGATCAAAAGATCAAAAACTTTGACAAATATTTAATTTTTCAGCAATACTGATACAAAGGGACTAAATGGAAGCAGTGTGAGACTGAAAGGTCATCAGGGCTACAGGGACAGCACAAAATGAGGAATCACTCTGCATTCCAGGTGGATGCTAGAACTTTCTGCCAAAAATATGAAGTATCGGATTGAAATCATCTGTGCAATGACTGCCGAAATAGCTGACACCGCTTGCAGAGTGGGTGGAGTAAGTTATTGTTTTGTTTTCAAGGGTGGAGTGAACAGTTTGAAAATTTGAGGATCTGCTGGGGCAATTGCAATAATCATGACTGCAGTGATTCGGTGATCCACCTGTTTGGCTTTAATTCATGTTTCATCAGTATGTCATTCATTGTTGAAGAATGCACATTAAGAATCATAGCATCAAGCATCACTGACTAGTACATTATGCACACTAATTGTCACCTTGTCATGTCAGCCAAGTAATTTTAGTCGACAAATACTCTTAAAAGTATCACCCTGGAATTCTCATATGAGAAGCACATTCTTGGTTGGGGTGGAGGACGATGATTTGGAGCTGCCACATTTGCACACTAGGCCAGGATATGAACCGTAATGTACGAAGGTACCTTATCACTTTTTTTGGTGAGTGGGGTGCTATCATATCGACTTTTTGGCTGAATTCTACCGCCCCTAATATAACAAAAAATCTGGTTGCAGAGCATACATTTGGATAAAGTAACATATCTCAGTGCTCCTTATGAGCACATGACAATGACCTTGGAAAGTGTCCATGCCACACTGTGAGAGAATATAACATGAGACTTCACTGTGGTAGGTATGAGGTCTCAGGAGTTCCTTCAGTAAAGTTACATTCTCTTTCTGACATTCCCCACAGATTATCTGTTCCTGCATCTCACGTGGACATCGCCATGGCTGGAGGTAATGCGACCTTAATTCAAATACAAAGATTGAGTAGGAGGGGACAGCAATTGAATTGTCAAATAGTTCAAGAGCCGCAACAACCAGTGGCATACCCTCCAGAGGCACACATAGCAGCCAAACATCCACCAAGGAGGTACAATAGAGACCCTACTGTGCCTTCTATTATTCTCTTCAACTATCTGAAGATTTGGTGCCATCATCATCAGACTGTATCATCTGCTGTAGTAAGATTCATGCACAGAAGGGCTGGGTAACAATCTCATCCCGGTGTTCATCAAGGTCACAGCTCCTCAAAAATTTTATGCCACCCATTTCAGCGATAACCTGGATCTATGAGGCATCTCTCTGTCCTTGAGTCATAAATGCATCTCGGATGTAACTGATGTCATTTTCTCCACTATCTTAATATCTTCATATCCCTTCCTTGTGATGAGAACAGCCAAGCAAATGGACGGTGGGATTCTTCATTTCTGGCTTCTTCCTAGTGCAGCATTCTATCAACTGCACCCACCAGCATGCAGAGTTCATCAACAGAAAAGGAATCTACTCCATCAGTGTTCAAATTGTACATGATCATCAATGCCGAATCATTAGAAGTGTGTTGCAGACATTTTGGGAACTGCCATATCTCTTGTAAACTAGAGAACTCACACTGCATCCTTCCAAGGTCATTGGGGAGCAACAACTTCTCCATCCAAACACTGCTCAAGACTTTTTCATGAAACCATTGAGACTGATGAAACAACACTTCTAACAGGGCTGTAGTAGAACAGACCTTAGACTTCCTTAGGATGAAGTTTTGATGCCTGGAGTACTCTTTCAGGGCCTTGCACTATGGCCCAGAATGGGTGTCCTGCATCATTGTGGCATGCTCATATAGCCACAGCTGGAGCCAACAAATCGGTGGGTCCTGGACGCAAAGTAACTGGAGAATTAGCAGCAATCTTCTGAGGATGATGAGCAGGACATTGAGTGAGAGGGACATCCCTGGTAGCATGATAAAGCATTTTGTTCAGCATGAGAAACCAGAGGGAACTGAACTGAATCTCACTTCCAGGATGAATGAACTGAGTTTGGACTTCCTTTCGTTGTTGAAGATTCTGTTGTTCATTTGGAAAGCAGCCCTTGTTTAATGCAAAGGGCTTTTGGACCTTGTTATTGTTGACTTTTTCGGTTATTGAATAAATGTCTCATTATCACTAATTATATGTTTGATGGCTTTCAGTGATCCCACTTTCAACTGCCTGCATATTACATATCCTACTAATCATTCAAGAAAAATCAACAGCGAGAGGGTGTAGTTACATCACATGATGCTTACGTTAGGTAGCTCTGAAGGCTTTAACTAGTGTCTCATATCTGAATGTTGTGAAGTGAAGTCTCTCGTGACAACGAGTAGCTTGAGAGGAATCTTGAATGATCTCCTTTTGACTCTTCTGTCAGCAGTAGCCCATCAATGTTCAGAGTGCCTGTAAATTCTAAAGTTATGCTTGAGCATCCTGTAAGACAGCAATGAACCTGTGAAAGGCAGCATTTTCTACAGCTTTTATTGGCAGACAATATGATATAAGGAACAGTGGACATATGAACTGACCATTGTACATCTTTCACCTTTGAATGGCAATGCGCTCCCTTGAAAAGATGATACATAGGAAGAAGGTTTCGCTGCAGAGAAGTGTGCAATCACTAATTAAGTCCTCTCATGTATAAGGTGGGCATAAGTGTGGAATGGTGTGTGCAGGCCAAGCCCTAGCACAATCTCTATGCATTATGTTCAACCTCAGTGTTGTTCAAATCAAAATTCAGTGCCTTGGCTGCAGTCAACAATGCCACTGTCAAGGAACTGTGATGTCTGAGGCTATCTCCAGTCAGGGAGTCGGTTGGTTGTGAGAGATGAGCAATACTTGACCCTTACAATTTCTTACATCCTTGAAAAAGGATGAAGAGGCTGCTCATTCCTCACATTGATACAACTTAGTCTGGTCTGACTGCAAAAATAACATTAGAGCAGATATTTAAAGAGAGCAAATGAATATATATTTACAAAAGTTGAAGATTATTTACAAAGATGTGTCACTGCTGTCACCTGCATGCTCTCGGTATGTTTCTTCTTCCTTTCCATCTCATTACATCTAAGTATGGTCTCAACTTCCTTAGCTGGGGTGACGAGAATTTGGCCCAGTTGACCTTGATGACTAGAATGGTCAAAACACTTTAAATTTTGCTCTATGATTCAATGACTGTATGACATATTTGCCAGACTAGGCCAACAGCAGGAACATAACAAACAAGCCATTTGATCAGATCAAAGCTCTGCAATCCTGCCACCTCCAGTCATAAATGGTGATGGACAATTCAACAACTAAATCAAGCAGGAAGCTCCCAAAATATCCCCATCTGGTAGAGTGCAGCACTCCTATGCCAAAGGCTAGGCTGAAGCATTTACCTTCAATACAGACAGAAGACCAAGCGGAGTGTCCATCTCCTTGACCTCCTCATGAAGTTTCCACCATGACAGTGTCTAAGTTCAGACCACTTAATTCAACAGGTCTCCTGATTTGAAACTACATTGCCATTCCTTTCTGGGTCAAAAACGTTGGATTTTCATCCCTAATAACACTTAGCGTGTGGATGCATCACAAGAACTGTAGCAGTTCAAGGAGATGGTTCACCACCTCCATCACAAGGGCATTTGAGGGTGGGATATTAATTCTGACTTTGGCAGTGATGCTCACATCCCAGAAATAAATAAAAGAAAATCACCCCACCCCACCCCCACCACCCTATGACCTCCTCACATATTAATTTTATGTAGGTTGTTGATGATTGACATTTCATAAAAACAAAAGACTTTAGTTAACAGCCAACAGTTAAAGTTAACAGAGGCAACACAGTGTGGAGCTGGAGGAACACAGCAGGCCAGGCTTCATCAGAGGAGCAGGAAAGTTAGCTGCCTTATTTTAAAACATTTTGCTGTTTGTCCCCAGCACATTTTTGACAGAGAGAACTGAACAGTAGTGCATTAAAACTTGATGAATAATCCATTCTCAATTTCTATTGTTTTTCTAACCAAACCTCAGATGAAACTTGAAACCAGAAGAAACTATCAGTGCAGTTTCAACGGGTTATTTCCCTGAGCTTGTTATATATTTACAGTTAAGTCTTGCTTAAACCAGGAAATAAAACTGTTTTGGCCATGAATAGAAAACCTAATAATGTTGCTCTAAGTGACTTATTTTCTTCACAGTTTACAAAAGATGTTCGTCTACCTGGAAAAGGATATTCGACAGAAATACTTTGGGCTGTTTCAGGCTGTCCGATTACATGGAATAACTGAAAGTAAGCAAGTTCTCTAAATTGCTGACTTTTAAATGTCAGTGTTGTTATGTTCATTATTATGGAATGCATAAAACTTAAACCAAAACCAGACTTTGGAAGCAGTGACAGCAACACATAGCAAGAGTATTTCAGTGTCTCAGTTGTTCAAACATGCTGATCTTATTATTCTACATCCTATTTTCATGTACTATTGCAAATTGTCTAGTTCCACCGTTTTATTCGATAACAGTTTTAATTGTTTCATTTGGCTTTGAAGAAGAGCTGCACAATAACTTACGGATCTCCTCATACATATGCTCCAATGGAAATGCATGCATTAATTTGGTCTAAATCCTTCTGGTGGTATTAATCCAACTAACCTATCATCGAAAGATAAACTTATATTCAGAAATTCTTCATAATAAATAGATATAGCAATACATAAAGTATTATTTTTACAATGCTTATTATTTAAAAACCTAAAAGTAGTTCATCTCATTGTTACTTATTACCTCACTCTGCACCTCTGGACAAACACTCTGGATATAGGACAAATAATATTCTTCATCGTTCTTTAATCTGTTTGTAAATCGCTGTAAGTTTACCAAATTTCAGTGACCTACTTCGTGGATATAAGGATTTGAACCTTCAAATGAGTTAAACCAGTACCATCAAATACCATCATATATCTCACTTTGGTAATCATTTGCAGGTATTCACTCATGATTATTCTGGCCAGACTCATGGATTCCCCACCCTTCAGTTCTATATTTCACTTTTTGTCCTTTTGTCCTAAAGATTCTTCCTTTACGTCATTTGCCCTTGATTCTTGCCAGCATTCCTCACTTCTCTTCCAAGTTTCTTCTGCTCTATTTATGCTCTTATTTGTTTTTATTCTCTTCCAATTTACCTGTGACCGTGTCAGCTGTAGCCAGAAAGAAGCGGAAGGTTTCCTCTGATTTCTGCCACCTCCCCCATGCACTGCCTTCTAGTTCTGCTTACTTTTATGATACACTTAAATCCAGTGCAAATGTGGACCTAAGATAATTTGGTTGAGGATTCAAGTATGAATTAGAATCAGGGAGCATTGCATAGATGTGGGCAGGAACAAGGGTGAGGTGAGAGATATAGCATGGATGGAGAACGCTTCCAGATTGGTCTAGCAAGGTTCAAGACAAGCCAGCAGGATTGGTCATTGGAGGAAAACAACATTCTATGGACAGACTGGAGACCAATAGATGTTGTTTGTCACATCTGATTGGTCCACACTAAGTATATTAAAGAATTATAATCGAAAAATGTACCAATGACCAATCACTGCTCAACTTAAATGACCAAATGTACAGCAATTATGTTGCTCCAAATTGAATCATTAGTTAAACCAAGTAATGTCTCTTTAAAAATAATATACAGGCATTTGTGAAGTACTTTATAGTGCAATGTAGAATTTTAAAATAATCTAAAATCTACTGATGCTGTTGACTGCGAGCAGGTTACTTGTATACAACTTTCTAACTTCAAAGGCAAAATATGACATTTTAGTCAAATAATGTATGTGACTTGCCAAAATATGAAATGCTGTAACCATATTTTATTGAAGGAAAATGGTACCATTTTTCCATAACTTTAAAAGATCTCCAATATTTCACATCACTAGTATCTCACCACTATCAAAGACTTTTTTGTTTTTTATATTTAAGTGTCTTTAATAGATACTCTGTTAAAACAAGGCTGACTTAATTATCCCTGAAAAACTGTATTTTGTATTTACCTTGTGTAAAGTGGCTTGTTTGATTTTGAGATTGCAATACTATTTTGGGTTCATTTTTGGCTGTTCCCTTTTCCCGGTCAGGTTAGCTGTGGCACAATTGATAGCACTCTCATCTCTGAGACTTATGGTTCTGTGTTCTAGACCACCCCAAGGATTGAGTCCAAACATCATCATAACCCATCTCCGTGGGTGTATCTTACCGTCAAAGGTGCTGTCTTTCAGATGAGATGTTGAATTGATGCCTCTTGAGTGGATGTAAAATATTTCATTGTGAAGAACCGCAGAGAAATTACCTTTGGTGTTCGTACCAATGTTTAACCCTCAATCAACATCTCAAAAAAAGACAGACCAGTCATTACCTCATTTCTATCAACGGGAATGTATTGTGTGCAAGTTGAAAGCCGCATTTCCTCCATTGTAACAGTGAC
The DNA here is from genome assembly GCF_021869965.1 of Rhincodon typus. Lineage (NCBI taxonomy): Eukaryota > Metazoa > Chordata > Chondrichthyes > Orectolobiformes > Rhincodontidae > Rhincodon > Rhincodon typus. The sequence continues at coordinate 28,662,214 of NC_063351.1, read as the reverse complement.
TGCACTGTAAGAAGTGCCTCATTGGCTTTACAGCTTTTTGAGATGTTGTAGTCATGAAAAGTGCTGTTTAAGTCCAACTCTTCTTTCCTCTACCTACTTGTCAACTTCCAATTAATATGAATATGCTTTAGCATACCTGTAATAGTTTAGCCACTGCACCCTGCTTCATTTTGTTCATTTGTTTTCATTGCATTTCAGATTAACTTTTCAAAACATATGTTGCATTTTTAGTGTTGTTCAAAACATCTGAATCAGTGTCAATTTGCTTTGATTTTTGTACATACATGCATAATATTATAAGGTGTGTAGGAAAATTTAATTTAAAATCACATTATTAAGTATTAATTTCTTCCTGGCTTGTATTTTTTATATGAAAAAATGAGTTGAACTGCAATTTGTGAACTTTACCTGGAATAAAAATTATGGAAAAGATATTTTCTGACACTAATTATTAAATCAAATGATAACTTCAAGTGTTTATTGTTTAAACAATATTTTACATTAGCTGAAGTAGATTGCTGAATCATCAGCAGTAATCAACCTTGCAGATCATAAAACAATGATAATGCTTCTAAATTCTTTGTAGATTTAGCTAAAGAAGGCAATTTTACTACACACTTTCTTTAGTTTCAATCTCTCCCTCATATTATTTCATTAGTGACACCAATTTGTTTCTCTGGCTGTTTTTATCTTGTTGATCAAAGGGTCCACATAAACCAAATAGAAGTTCTAAGTTTCAGAATGTTTCATTTACATTTCCTGTTTTTTTCAGCTGTGAATCAGTCCTGTTCCTCCCACTCCAAATATGACAGTTGTGATGTGATATGTTGCAATGGCTGCTACTCAGTGATGAGCCAAGTTAATCTCTCCTAGTCCTTGGAGTTGTGTGGAAAGAAATAAACCTGGACTCTGATTTATCTTTTGTGGCAAAATTGGTAGATGTGATTGGCAATTATAAGTGCTGTTCTGAGCACAACACTTACTATTTTCAGAGACAAAAAAACCGCAGATGCTGGCATCGAAGATAGACAAATAGGAGGCTGGAGAAACACAGCAAGTCAGGCAGAATCCAGAGGAGGAGAAGTCAACTTTTTAGGCATTACCCTTCTTCAGAACTGGAGAAGAAGTCCTGAAGAAGGGTAATACCTGAAACGTTGACCTCTCCTCCTCCAGATGCTGCCTGATTTACCATTTTCACGTGGGCAGGAATGGAGTTAGCTCAGGATTCACTGACAGCTGGCCATTCAATTTGTTTTTTGCCTCCACTTCTGCGAGATTTTGTTGAGGTAGGTATCTGAAACTCAAAGTGTGCAAATTAGACCAGGAAATACCATGTCGTAGGGTCATACAGCGCAGAAACAGGTTCTTTGGCACAACTCATCCATGCCTACCAGGTTTCCTAAACTGAACTAGTCCTATTTGCCTGCATTTAGCCATTATCCCTCCAAACCTTAACCTTACCCTGAAAAGGGTAAAAGCACGTCTAAACCTTATGGATTAATTTTCTTTCCAGGGTACTCTTTTGGAGAAGTAAGGTGTCTAGTATCTAGTCCTAATTTACATTTGGAAGAGTTAAGTACACATACTTGTGCATAAGAAATGCATAAAATCAATGGAACTGTCACAGCTGTCAAAGGTCTGTCAAGCTATCAAACAACTGTCAAAGAATTGTCAAGCTATTAAAGGGACCGATCAAGACCTTCAAAGGAACTTATCAAGACTGCCAAGGCATTTCAAACTCAAAATTACTTTGAAAAAATAGTCTGTAGAGTTCAAAGAAGATTGCTGTCCATTTCACTGTTTGTTGACATTAGCCTGAGGATTTCTGTAGATGGATTAGTGTTGAATAATTGGCTTCACAAGAACTCATTGTTACAGTGTTCATTTCACAGTTTGATTGACAGCTACAAGAGGTTTTAGAGTTTTGATGAGAGACTACAAACTCCAATGCTTGTTACACTTAAATTAAATATTTATTTTTTATTAGGCTTTACTAAGATGAAGAAATATAAACGTAGTAAATGTATTTTTTTTTACAAATGATAGAGTTTTTCTCAATATAGTGAAGGCTGCGATAAATCTACTTTAGTTCATAGAATTCTATTATTTGAAACACAGGAACAAAATCAAAGTTGCTGGAAAAGCTCAGCAGGTCTGGCAGCATCTGTAAAGAAAAAAACGGTCAACGTTTCGGGTCCGGTGACCTCTCCTCGAACTCAGTTGACCGTTTTTTCTTTACAGACGCTGCCAGACCTGCTGAGCTTTTCCAGCAACTTTGATTTTGTTCCTGATTTACAGCATCCGCAGTTCTTTCGGTTTTTATCTATTATTTCAAATCTGCGCATGGGTCTCGAGGTCTGCTCATGGTGGAATCTAGGTGAGTTGGCATGGCAGGCAAAAGGGTGGTTGTTGCAGGGCATGGGTTGGTACTAAATTGAAATAGAGTTCATAAAGGGCCACGTAGGCACAGGAGCATAGGTTGGCATGGAACATGTGGGGCCATGGGAATTGTGTACAGGGCATAAGTAGGCAAGTAGGGTGTGGGGGACCAGGAGGGGGATCATCAGGATCTAAGTTGCATGGAGGGTATGGGTGTGTCATGGAGTGAATAGATAATGTTAAGTGGCTTTGGGTGACATGGATGGGGCATGAGGAGCGTGGAGAGTTGGAGAAGAGCATTGAGAGGGAGGGTTGAATGGGTGTTTTGTGTGTTGATCTTTAATTCAAAACTTTGGACTCAGTGCTGTAGCCCACAGACAGGCTTTCCACCCATTTGGGCTCTGCACTGGGCATCCTCCTCATATTGTTCCAGTTGCTAACCTTGACCTCTGACCCAGCTTCCATTGCCTCACCGAAAATGGGAAGACTGGCAGTTTATTATAGAAAGTTTGGATTGTGGAGCTGGGAATTTCCCATCCTTGTGGGTCAACCTGGGAATGAAAATCAGAGCCGTGGTTTTTCATTTTCCAACCAAGCTGGAATTAAAAGCTGGCTGTAAGATTCTATAACAGTTGAAGAGTTTCAACTCTTGTCAAATTTAACATAAACTCATTGTAATCATAATGGCTGCAGCTGGGTTATTCTGAATTCCTGTTGTAATTGAGAATTGCCAACCTTTCTCCTCTTTGTATGTAGTCTCAATTATATTATTCTCTTTCAGGATCCAATCTAACATTTAAATGGTTCTTATTTGGGCTCCTTTTGTGCTTTTTGTAAATTTATCTCTCGTAATCTACCGCTGAAAAAGCAAAAGGGACGTCATTTTGTTCATGTACTGTATTAAAGTGCCCTTTATTCTTGCTTCCTCATTAGAGAGAGGTGACTGATGGTGGGTTTTACATGAGGATCACTAAACCTAAGGCAGCTGGTTGAGTTGAGAAAGCAGGACCTTCATGGTGACCTCGGTCAACATGGGAGTTGAAGCCCCATTGTTGGCATCACTCTGCATGACAAATCAGCCATCCAGCCAGCTGAGCTAACCAACCCTTTAGTCTAAACTGTAACACAGTCCATGCAATTGTTAGAAATTTTTAAAAAAATCTTTAAACCTTGGCAACATGCTGTACAGGATGTTAAATGCTGACGATGTGAATGGAGGAACAAATTATGTGCCATGTTGCCCATAGTTGCTGGACTAGTGATCCACAGACCAAGATTAATGCTAGAGAGACAATGATTCAAATCTACCACAATAGCTGGTGGAATTTCAATTCAAATTATAACTCTGGAATACAAAACTTAGTCTCAGCAATGATACAATGAAACTAGCATTGATTGCCATGAAAACCCATCTGGTTCCATTAATGTCATTAATGGACATCCCTGCTTTTTTTTTTAACCTACATGTAACTCCAGATTCTCAGGAATGAGGTTGATTCTTAACTACCTTCTGAAATGGTCTAGTAAGCCATTCAGTTCATGAACAATCATGATGTGCTGCAAGTTCTGGCCTTCCCAGAGACACCCAGATTTCATGAAAGAATAAAGAACAAAAATTCAATTGGTAATTGACTTTGCTGTTTGAATATTCTGCCATCAAATTGTTTGCACTTTAGAACTTAACATTCGCCTTTCAGGTATCAGTTTTGTATTTAGAGTTCTTTAAAACCATGAAACTTAAAAATTGCTAAAGTACAAAATGTTTCATGCCTCACTATTGAATCATATCAAAAGACATGATTTTCCTTGTTCCTAAGTGTGGGCAAGAGTGTGTTAGGTGAAATAACATGTGGGATCAGCAGCCAATCAATACATTTAGAACTGAAGGATGGGCACCACATGCTATTGCAGGCCTCCACACTGGTGATCTAGGTCACAGAAAGCTGTCAACCAAACAGAGGCCAACAGCTTTTGACTCCTAAAACCGAGTCTACATCTTGGGGAATCCAATGGTGAGAAGTTTTTTGTTTTGTCCTTCTTCTCGCAGGGTAGGGGTCATGGTGCCAGGGAGGTCAGAGGTTTGGAGGAAAGGGCAGATGAGTGGTTTTGAGAGGCAACCCTCTTGCCTGCCGTGCATCCCTCTGATTGAACTCAGCTTGGGGCCATTGGAAGGCCTCCCACAAGCTCAGCAGGAAAGTTGTCATGCTTTCCCAGTCAGGAAATTAACCTTCCTTCTTGTCCACCGAAGTGGCCAGTGATCAAAAGGAGTCAGGTTAAGGCACTTCAGTGTCCATTAATTGACCACTAAAAAAACCTCAATTGTTGCTGAATCAAAAGTGATCCATGGATCTTCATGCCATTTCTGCAAGTTCAGCGTTAGGCGAGAAAGGGGAAAGTTAGTCTTCAAATTTTCCAAGTTTCTCTTTCTCACCATCTCTCTCACCTTCCAGGGGAGAAAAAAAACTGCCCAAAATATTGTCCTGAAGGATCTGATAATGGTCTTGCTTGAATATTTGTCAGCCCACACATATTTGTTTTCTTAATGTCATTGCTGCTTATCAGGTAAAAGTCACTGAGTCATAGCAGCACTGAATCATCGAACCGCAGAGTCGTCGTAGTTTACAGTGCAGATGTCGACTTAACCAAATGTGTTAAAGAAAGTAACTGCTTATTCAAATTTTAGATGAATCTCTCCCTGCCTGTAAGACTTAAAAATTGGCACACGCAACCAGCATTTGTCACCACTGAATACTAACAATGTGAAATGATCATTATAAGTATCAACATTGATCAGTTAGATCCAAAAAAACAATGACTGAAAAGAAAAATTGGTTGTGCTTCCTGTTCTTGATTAATAGCCAGTGCTACCTTTAGAAATGTCACTGCAAGCTTACTGTTGTACTGTATTTCTCTCTCTTAATCAATCCCTTTGCCCTCTTTTGCTGAAATCTAAAGAGTTCCCAGTCCCCAGGTCTGCTGCTTTTTTGGCCAATTTGTATGACCCTTCCTTGGATCTGATACTATCCCTAATTCCTCTTTGGTCAGATTACCTTTGCCATTTTCTCTTTGTAGTAGACAGGATTGAACAATTGTTGCAGTTCTTCCATATGCGCTGTAAATATTTTCCATTGTCAATCCACGTCATCCTTTTAAATACTATTCCCCAATTTAGCATGACCTGCTCACACATCGTACCTCCATTATTTCCTACATTTAGATTTAGGACTGGTCTCACAGTCAACTATGTCAATCTCCATCTTAATAAAGAATTCTATCGTATTATGAGTACTCATCTCCAAGGAAACTCACACAGCTAGATTGCCAATTATGCCTTTCTGATTACACATTTCCCAGTCTAGGACAGCCTGTTTTCTGGTTGTTTCCAACACATTGATCAGAAAACCATCCCCTATACACACCAGGTAACCCTCCTCACCAGTATTATGAGAGGAAATTAACATAGTATGGAAGGATATCAGCTCTTATGAATGTGAAATCTATATTGGTAGAGTTTAGAAACACCAAAATGATAGTGTGGTTGTGTATAGACCCCCAAACAGTTGTGGTCATGTTGGTGAAGGAATTAAACAGGAAATTAGAAACACAAGCAATAAAGGTGCAGTTGTAATTATGAGCAAGTTTAATCTGCATGTAGATTGAACAATCAAAACAGTAACAATGCCGTACAAACAGATGGCAGACCTATTTTTAAAAAAAATTGGTTCTATCTACACAAAGGAGGTCACAAGTAACATGCCGAAAATGTTGGGAATGCAGGATCTAGTAAAAGGAAGGAACTGAAAGAAGTCAGTTAGTAGGAACATGGTATTGGGAAATAGAGGGATTAAAAGCTGAAAAATCTCTAGGACCTGATAATCTACATCCCAGAACATTTAAGGCTTTGAAATAGTGGATGCATTGGTGGCCACCTTTCCAGAGTCTATAGGCTCTGCAGCAGATCGTATGGGTTGAGGGTAACTAATGTAATCCTACTATTTTGAAAAGAAGCTGGAGAGAAAATAAAATTATAGACCAGTTAGCCTGACATATTGGGAAAAATACCAGAGTTCATTATGAAAGATTTAATACCAGAGCACTTGGAAAAGAGGATCAAACAAAGTGAGCATGGATTTACGAATGGGAAATCATGCTTGACAAATCTACTGGAATATTTTGAGGAAGTAACTAGTAAAGTTGATAAGGGGGAGCCAGTGGATGTGGTATACTTGAACTTTCAGGAGGCTTTTGATAAGGTTCCACGTAACAGAGTCGCAGATAAAGAAAAGGGCATGAGGATGAGGTTAGTGTACTGACATGGATAACAAAATATCTGGCAAACTGGAGACAAAGAGTAGGAATAAACAAGTCTTCTTCTGAGTAGCAGGTAGTAACTTGTGGGGTACTGCAAAGATCAGTGCTTGAACCCCAGCTCTTTGCAATATATGTGAATGATTTAGATGAAGGACCTAAGTTCAGTATCACTTAATTTGTAGATGACGTAAAGGTGGGTGAGATGGTGAACTGTGAGGAGAATGCAGAGATACTTCAGTGTAATTTGTGCAAGTTGAGTGAGTGAGCAAATGCATAGCAGATGAACTATGATGTGAACAAACATGAGGTTATCCACTTTGGTAGCAAAAACAGGAAGGCAGATGTAAAATTTGAATGGCAATAGATTGGGAAAGGAGGAGGTGCAACGAAACCTGGGTGTCTTTTTACACTAATCACTGAATGTAAGCATGCAGTTGTGGCAGGCAGTGGTGCAGGCAAATGTTGGCCTTAATGGCAAGAGGATTCAAGTACAGGAACAGGGACGTCTTGCTGCAGTTGTGCAGGGCCTTGATGAGACCACACCTAGAGCATTTGGTCTTCTTATCTGAGGAAGGATGTTCTGGCTATGGAGGGAATACAACAAATGCTTACCAGACTGATTCCTGGAATGCCAAGACTGCTGTATGAAGAGAGACTGAATCAGTTAGAACTGGGTTCACTGGATTTAGAAGAATGGGGAGGGATCGCCTCAAAACCTATAAAATTCTAACAAATCTATACAGGATAAATGTAGAAAGGATGTTCCCGACAATCAGGCAGTCCAGAACAAGAGGATCTCATTTAAGGATATGAGGTTGGCCATTTAGGACTGAGATGAGGAGAAATTTCTTCACCAAAGAGTGGTGAGCCTGTGGAATTCTCAGCCACAGAAAGCAGTTGAAGCCAGAACATTGAATGTTTTCAAGAAGGAGTTAGCAGTAACAGGGTACTAGGTTGAATGACAAGCCATGGTCATATTGAATGGTGGAGCAGGATTATGGTACTGAGCATACTCCTGCTTTGTTTCACAATTTCTATGAAATTGCCCAGATGTAGATTTAATTAAGGACCCCCTGGACTTTGGCAGCAATTTCTTGAATAGCCTGCTTCAACACACTGACAAAACTCACAATAAAATGTCTCCCGAATTTTGCGACATATATATGCAATATGATTTACATTTATTGATTTTTCTTTACTCTTGAGGCAAGTTTTCTCTCCTTGTGCATTTTTTTACAGTATGCACTGGGCTGCTAAATGTGCAGGCAGCTGTATTTTTTTTTTTCTCAAGCCTCATGTAATGTTGATATTAAACTAGCAAGGAAGGAGATCTGTGACAGCAATGACTTGACCTGTGAGTTTCCTCTCCTTTCTGTAGTGAAGCCTATGTCCTCTTTTTACCACATCCTATAATGGGAAATGGAGACTGAGAAGGCGGAATGCGAAGGACTGTAGATGTGATACTCTGTCCTTCCATTGTCTTGCACATTGCATTGTTAATTTTGTGTGATGACACATCAAGCTGTAACTACTTTGTATTTTTAGACTCTGAACAGCAAATTGATGGAGCCTTTTGTCTATTGATGAAGAAACATTGAGCAATTTTCAGTCTTGTTATTTGTAAAATACAGACCACAATTGCTTGTTCATGAATAAAAAAGAACCACAAAACACATATTGAAAACTGCTGTGGAACAGGAAAGTGACTGATTTCTGACTCATCGATAATAAAAGAATGAGACATTTCACCCATCTGAAAGGCATTTAATGTCTTTCTGCAGAGAACATTATTTCTTGCCTGACTGCATTTATTGTTATTATCTTATTAAATATCTTCTACCCTCTTGCAAGGCGATTGCCTGTCGTTATAGTTATAATTAATATATTTAAAATTCTATGTCCATTCTTATGAAAATGGGACACACCTCGACTTTCAAAAAGCTCCCAAACATGACATGTAAATTTGGTTGTATATTTTAGATTGACAATGGAGTCCGATGTTATAAGGATGGGAGTTATAAGGCCATTCAGCCCTTCGGCCTATTCCATCGTTCAATTAGATCTTGGATGATTTGTGCCTCAGCTGTGTTGACCTGTCTTTGATTGATGTCCCTTGATAATTTATCAGTTTTGTTTACAAAAGTTTCAATTGATACAGCTTTCATAGCTTTTACTGGGAGAGGGTTCTAGATAGCTGTCAAACTTCATGTGAAATAAATCAGTTTCTGATTTCAGTCCTCAATGGCCTAGCTCTTATTTTAAGATTGTCTTTGCTTCTTTGCATTCCTTTATCATAGCATATAGCTTATCTGTTTCACCTTTGGTATTCTTTAATAAATTTAAATATTCTAATTAAATCGTCCCGAACCTTCTGACCTCAAGTGAAAACAATCCAAGTTTAGACAACTGTCCTCGTATCTTAACCATTGAAAACTTGGCCCTGAATCTGCTCAGTGATTCCCTTTAAAAGCTGATACTACCCTGAGGTGTGGTACCCAAAATTGAATAGTCTGCTTCAGGTTCAACAAAACTGAAGCACCACTGTCTTTCCTTTGCATTCCAGGCACCTTAAGATAAAGGCCATCATTCTGTTAGCCTTTTTGATTACATTCTTCACCAGCTTGCTACGATTTGTCAATGAACAAGCTCTACCCTCTTGAAAATTCAGTGATTTTTGCCAAGATTTTGCAGCATTCATTCACCAAGCTGCCTCAGAAGGTTCTAGCATTGGTTAGCATAATTACTGAAGAATAAAGCTCTGTACATCCTAATAACAAATCAATGACTGTTTCCTTGATTGGACCATACCAGTCTGCCAAAGAACATTTCTTACCAGGAAAAGAGCTGAGACTATGAAACAATATAAATGGAAATGCAAATCTTTTTCCATCGCAGACAAAGAGCAATCGAATTTTGTTTACTTCAACATAATTTCTCCTTTGTATTTGTTATTCTCAATATGCAGACATCATTGCAGAATAACTTTGCTTGGTCATCATGCTGAACTATCATATTCAGTTAGACAAACACACAATAGAAACAGTTGGATCTAGGACAGAATAGATAATTTACCATTCAGAATCATGTGCATAGGTGCCTAGGGACAATTTAAACTTATTATGTTCATGGAATGTTGGTTAATGCTATGATAATGTTGTAAATATTGTCTAAGTGCTGTTTACTTTGAATTAAGTGATGCTTTATTAATTTTGATTTCTTGCGCTGGCTTTTTCAAGGCCTTCTCCAATTGATATTAATCACTTTCACATTAAGTCAGCCATCATCCCACAGCCAATGACTGTATTAAGGATGTGACACTAGCAGGGGGAGGTGATATTAATGTGGAGACCCAGATGATGTTTTGGGGATCTGGGCTCAAATGCTACCACAACAGATAGTGGAACTTGAAATAAATTTTTAAAAATCTGGAATTAAGAGTATAATGGTGGCCGTGAAACTATTGTTGATTTTTGGGAGATACCCATCTAGTTCACTTGTGTTCTTTAGGGAAGGAAACTTTTGCCCTTACCTGACCTGGTCTATGTGTCACTGTAGACCTACAGCAATGTGGTTGACTCTCATCTGCCCTCTGGGTAATTATAAATGGGGAATAAATATTGGCCTATCCAGCAATGCCCATATCCTGTGAATTATTTTTGAAAAAATGTCCAAAAAAAGTGTTGTAAAGAATTTTGACACTTGACTTTTCTCAACAGGTAAACTCCATTTTCAAAAGTTCAAATATACTACCACAGGAGAGACAGCCCTTAATGAAGTTATTAAGTTCCAGTACTTCTCTGCAAGAACCTGAGGTTTTACATTGATATTGGCAGTTATGTCCTTGGCTTATAGGTGCTATTACTTCTGCAAATAGAACGAATGAACATCTATTTGCAGGCCACATGATGAGCCCTTTATATATTCTGAATGAGGTGGAAATCATCTTAAAGTTATTCATACTGGGCGACATCACAGTGCTGTTGTTATGGCACTTGATTTATCTTGTGATGGAAAATTTCAGTTTGGCAAAAACCCATCATTAATAACACAAACAGGGAAAATAGGATGAAGGACACATCAAATATATTACAATAGAATCACTGAGGATTTATCTTTACTCTTTCAATTGTGGTCTTATGTAGTATGTTTAGATCATCTACCTAGGTATCTTAAAAAAATGAATTAAAGAAAATACTAACCAAGGGGATCCCAGGATAGCTCAATAGTCTTTTTTTTATTGATTTACATGATGTATCACTCATAACGCCAACATTATTGTGCATCCCTAATTGCCCTTTTGAAAGTGGGAGAGTAACCATTTCAGAGGGCAATGAGAGTCAACCACATTACTGAGGTCTGGAGTTGGATCTGGCCCATACCAGGTAAGGACAACAGACTTTCTTCCTTAAAGGATATTAGAGTTATAATTGACTGAATGCAGCTGGGTTGCAGGAATTGTATTCTTATGGAATTTAGTGCTATTAATTTAGACAAGTGAAAGTCAGTTATTTTTCCAGCTTCTCATCACTTTCCACAAGATCCTGCTGGAAATATGTCTATGTGAACATCAAGTCTATGCAGGATCTCCACAGCTGCTAGTATTGACTGTGTTGGAACATGTGTGAATAATGATGACTTAAGTGAGATAACGGAGTAATTATGCATCAATAGAAAACAAACTATTGCAGGCAACTGGAGAAAACTAGCAGAACAATAGAAAAGATTTTATGACACTAAAAGTTCCATTCTTCAAAAGGTGTGCTCGCTCATTAATAACAAGTGGTAGTCACATGCGTGTGATATTTGATAGTTCTCAGCTGGACATTGTTCCTCACAATGTCTTAAACTACTGAGTGTATTTATTGCTAGCATGTTTTACAAACATATAACTATATCAAAAATTAAGTGTATAATTATCCGTATAAAAAAATTAGTTATGCATACTTTCACTTTAAGTTGTAATTTTCTCCTGATTTTGCTTTCCCATGCAACGCTTTGTAATGAGATCCTAACATATGTGTGAATGTTATTATTCTTATTGTAATTTTCCTTAACCCCCATGGGACAGCATCTGATCTCTGGTTGCTACTTCTAATTATTGGCCCAGCTGGGAATTTGTCATGCACTAGCATATCATCCAGTAAATAACCTTCTCCAAACTGAAAATGAAGAACAATGAGAAATTTGAATGATGACTGAAATTTTAGTTTATGAAACAAAAACTGTTGTGGCCCTAACAAAATAACGAATTCAGACCCATCAATAATTTAAACAAATATGTCCTGTTTATAACCACATGCATCTGCTTCCTCCTTGAACTCATTTTCTTTTAAAGCACTCAACAACAGTTTTTCAATTACATTTTGCATCCCGTTTCAGAGGGATGTTGGTTTTTAGATATTTTCTAAAAATGCTAATATTCAATTCTGGTTTCATCATGTGATTGTTGCTCAATCCAGTCAGCGTTAATGACTAAGGGCCATGCTGCAAGTTTAGGATTGAGATTTATGAAGTTTCTCTGAAATTTCACAGTGTTTCATGTTATGGCCAGGCCAAACACCCTCAAAATAAATGAAGAAGATAGCCTAGACTCAATGTTTTCTTACGGTAAAAGCGAATGGCAAGAATTGCGTTCCAGTTGCAATTCAATAGGTCTAACTACCAGATTTGAAGCAAAACATGCTTTATTATTGCATTATAGGTAAACTACAACAGAAGATAGAAAAAAGTTGGAATAGTTAACTCTTTTGGAAAACTTAACAGAATAATAGATTATTTAAAACTGTTCCAAAGTAGTAACATCCCATGAACACACCCTGGACAAAGGCAAATTCAATAAAACAGAATGTCTCACATGCAATTCTAGCAGCAGAAAAAGAACCTCCAGCTTTTAGCTATAACCTAGAGCAAGGAAAAACAGCTTCCATATCCAGCGTCAAGGCCCCAGCAGCTGCTACTGAAAGACTAAAACAAAAAATCCTGGTTCTGTGGGAGCTTGTCCCTCCCATTCAGGCTGCTTCTATTGTTCCAATTTAAAAGAAAACCCAAGACCTCAAAAGCTATTTATGGGCTTTCAATAGACAGCTTTTCACCTCTGTGTTAAAACCTTTCTTCACAAAAAAAAACAAAATATACCTCTTAAAGTCATAGTATCATCACATTCATTTTTACCTTGGAATAAAATGTACTTTAAACAAATATATAACATTTTTATACATGCAGCTGATTAAAAAATACTGTACAATCAAACCAAAGAACTGCAGATCCTGGAAATCAGAAACAAAAACAGAAACTGCCAGAGAAACTCAGCAGTTCTGGTCTCATCTGTGAAGAGAAAGCAGAGTTAATGTTTTGGGTCCAGTGACACTTCTTCAGAATGGCAGAAGAAGGTAGAATATTCTGAAGAAGGGTCACTGGATGTGAAATATTAACTCTGCTTTTCTCCACAGGTGCTGCTAGACCTGGTGAGTTCCAGCAATTTCTGTTCTTGTTTCTGAAAAATACTGTAGTTGCGTCATGTTTTAATAGAAGTAGACTAGTCTTAGATTTAAGTTTAGAATTTGGTGCAGCAGATGGAACAGCACTGCAGCCAGGAAAACTGGTGTAGCTTGCAGGTATTCACACAAGATGGCTAAGTGCCCCCATTAAGGAACCTCAAATTGCCCAAAATATCTTTAGCAGCAGAATCCGTTTTTACAACAAGCCTGTTCTTTGTGTAGGGTAAGGTAACAACTTTATAATCAGAAAACTTTGGAAAAATTAAAATATAGTATTACCAATTTATTCCCTTATTCTGTGTAAGATGTGAGACAGATAGGACTTTCACCTAGAGTAGTCCTGATGAACTGTGCACCCTGATTAACTCCTCACCTATGGATTCATGCAAGTCACTTCCCTGTGAATGAATGAACATGATTGCTGCAGTCAGTGGTACCATTTACAGATTTCTGGGATTTCATCTCCTTGCGTTAAGATTCTGATGTGGTTCTGTTTAAGAAAGTACCTTGTTAACATTTTGAGTCCAGTGCGACTTCTTCAGATCATCAGAGTGCTGAAAAAGAGACAGACTAGACTCAAACATTAACTCTATTTCTCCCTGCAAAGATGCTGCCAGACCTGCTGAATTATTCCAGCATTTTGTTTGTGTCAGATTTCCAGCATCTGCAGTATTTTGCTTTTATTCAGGAAATACACAATTGGTTACCCAGTTCACTAGGTCACAGGTAAACATTTTCATTCACTGCCATGCATCAACTCACACTTGCTATGGGAAACAGCTTTTTTTTAATGTTGTAGGGTGCAGGGGCAGGTTTAACTGATGGCATATAGTACTGGATGCTGTTGACCTTAACCCTATATCTAATCCATTAGAAAATACACAATCTTTTTTTAGAAAGTATTCATGGGCTATGGGTATTGCTGGCTGGGTCAGTATTTATTGCCCATCCCTAGTTTCTCTTGAAAAGTTAGTGGTGAGTTGTCTTCTAGAATCGCTGCGCTGGCCAGTTACATCCACAATGCCATTATGGAGGCAGTTACAAGATTTTGACCAATGGCACTGAAGGAACGGTGATATATTTCCAAGTCAGGTTAGTGGCTTGGAGAAGAACTTCCCTTCACTGGTAGTCTAGTGGTTAAGATTCAGTGCTCTCATCGCCCCTCTCTAGGTTCATTTCCTGGTTAGGGAGCTCAAGTTGTCCTTCGCTGGTTTTTAGGGTGGCACAGTGGCTCAGTGGTTAGCACTGCTGCTTCACAGTACCAGGAACCCGGGTTCGATTCCACCCTCGGGTGACTGTTTGTGTGGACTTTGCACATTCTCCCCATGTCTGTGTGAGTTTCCTCCCACAGTCCAAAGATGTGTAGGTTAGGTGGATTGGCCATGCTAAATTGCCCATAATGTTCAGGGATGCCTATATTAGGTGGGCTAAAGGGGGATGGGTCTGGGTGGGATGCTCAAAGGGTCGGTGTGGACTTGTTGGACCAAAGGGCCTGTTTCCACACTGTAGGGATTCTATTCTATGATAATGTTCCCATGTATCTTCTGTCCTTGACCTTTGTGCTGATAGTGGATATGGGTTTGGAAGGTGCTGTCTAAAAGCCTTGGTGAATTTCTGCCATGTATCTTGTAGATAATACATACTTCTGCTACTGTACGTTGGTGGAGGAGGGAGTGAATGTTTGTGAATGTTGCACCAATCAAGTGGTCTATCTTGTTCTGAAAGGTATAAAGTGTAAAAGGTCCACCTCATTTTCTCTTGCTGGGGATGACCATTGCCTGGTACTTGTGTGATGCAAATGTTACTTACCACTTATCAGCCCAAACCTGGATATTGTCCAGGTCCTCCTCCAAGGAAGATAGATGTTGATCAACATCACCTTCAGCATGATAAAGCAGAGTAGTCTCAGGTGCAACAAGCTAGATATGACTTAATGACACATGCTCCCAATGGAACTCAGTTGGGTGAAATCATTATTCATTGACTGTAATGTTTTGATGCTGGATAGCCAAATAGACCCTGTCTATTCCCAAATGCAAATGCAGTGCTTTTATTTATTCATTTTTTGCTTTTCCTGTTGTGAAATAAATTTAATGTTAAAAATTGCCTGTTGGAAGTCATTGTAACAAGTGATGCTACATGTTACCAATAGTTTATGCTATGATGGGTATAATGGAAAGGGTTCTAATATTATATGACACTAAGGAATGGAAGTGTTGCTAAGTCAAAACATGTAGTTGCAGCTGAAATGACAATCATTAAGTCAGGTGATGATGTAAATCGAAAATATATTGAGCTTCTATTTATATTGAGGCATCACCAACACAATCTATGTGCCTTCAAATGGTCTTCTTTTCCCTTTCCCTCCTACTAGGTGTACGTTCTGTCCCAGTTTCTTCAGACAGGCTGGAGGTAGTCTGCCCTATAGTGGAGACAGCTGGTCTTGGAATTTTGGGTGGATGACCACAGGGCATTGATGTTTGAGGGCCCAGACATGTTGAGAGTGTTCTGGTCAGATTCAGGTTCACCCCACCCTAAAACCAAAAGGCATATTTTTAAGGTGAGAGGAGAAAGATTTAAAAGGGTCCTGAGGGGCAACTTTTTCACACAGAGAGTGGTTTGTATGTGGAATGAACTGCCTGAGTGAGTGGTAGATGCGGGTACAGTTACAACATTTAAAGACATTTGGACAGATACAATAATAGGAAAGGTTTAGAGTGATATGGGCCAAATTGAGGCAAATGGGACTAGTTTTGTTTGGGAAACTTGGTCAACATGGATGAGTTGGACCAAAAGGTCTGTTTCCATTCTCTGTGACTCAATGACTCTATAGCATACATAAATGGCAGACATTTTGCTCAGAAAATGATTCCTTATGAGTGATATTCAAATGTTTTCATTTAACAATAACTACTTAATTAATGATTAACATTTCTTATAAAGATTAACTTCACTTCTGTCATTTTATTAGCTCGACAGATTGAGGAGCTGCAGCAGATTAATTTGTTACCACGGGACTGGCTGCTGTACATTGTCACCCGCAGTTACTATGCAGTGAGTTGATACACTGATTTTTAAACTTTAACTTTGATTTGAGTCAGAAATGGTTCAAAGATGCTGATTAGTGATCCTTTTGTAATTTCTAGAGGTAACAAGTTCTTTTCAGAAATTAATTACTGAATGTTATCCACTTTAGTTTGGAGAAGGGCATATTGAAATATTGTTTCAGAGGTGGGAGACCAGGAATTGCAAGGGATTAAGGTGTCTGAACACTAATACACAGGTATAAAACATTATGGAAATATTTAATGGACCAGTGAGCCCGAGAGCAAATTGGTATTAAAATGTGAGGAAACTATGCTGAATTGCACTAAGTCTTGATCTGACTCAATTGAGAATGCTGTGTTCAGCTTGCTCCGGTATGTCATAAGGACAGTTTGAATACACCTGCATTCTCTTGAGTTGAAGGGTGGTCGAATAGACATGTTTAATTTAATAGGAAATTTCAGGAGGGTAATTACAGGGAGACTGCCTCTGTGGAGTTTGCACATTCTCCCCGTGCCTTTGTGGGTTTCCTTCGGGTGCTCTGGTTTCCTCCCACAGTCCAAAGATGTGCAGGTTAGGTGGATTGGCCATGCCAAAATAAATTTGCCCTGTAGAGTCCAGGGATGTACAGGTTAGGTGGGTTAGCCATAGTAAAAAACCCTATACAGGGTTATGGGGATGTGGTGGGTGGGTGGGATGCACAACGGAGGGCCCGATGGGCTGAATGGCCTCTTTCTGTATTGTAGGGATTTTATGATTGAAGAAGATAATTCCCCTGGTGGCACTGTCCAGATAGAGCAAGACGATTCAAAAGTGAAGTCAAGAAGCATGTTTTTAAGCAAAGGGGAGGCTGAATTAATTATTTGTAACAAAGCAAAACTACAAATTGTTCTTCAAACTAAAGTATTTATTGTGTTTAATGCCTGAGAAAAAACAAAATGTATCTCAAATAATTTTTAGATTGTATTACTGGGAATACCAATTATCGATCTGCTTCCATTTTAGTCCGTAACAGAGCTTGTGGTAATTTCTCTTAGAACAGCAGGAATGTACCTAAAATGGCCATACGAGAGACCATAAATTTCATAAATAAAGCATTTCTTGATCTGTGTGTATGAAATGGACTTGGGTGTCCAGGGTACAATAACTTGAGGCTGACACAAAACTTTCAGAGAGTTGCGAAGCAGGAACTGAAGATTGATTAACTTCAAGCTGATGGAATGGAGGTGGCCAGGTGGCAGATAAAGTTTATGATGGACAAGCATGAAATGATACATTTTAGTAGGAAGACTGAAGAGAAGCATAATAAGATAATTCTATAAGGAGTACAAGAGCAAAGAAACTTGGTGCAGAAATTGTTGACAGTGGCAGGGAGGTTGAGAAAGTGTTTACAGCAGTACAGGCAGTTGCTGTGATGTGAACAGACTCCATTCCTGAGTCTGTTCACAGTTGATTCATACACAAGTCAGAACACAATGCAGGACAATATAAAGCTGCCAGTTGTAAGTACTGGAAATGTTTGTATATCAGAAATTTAAACTTACACCACTGTATGAGATTGCATTGGTAAGTACAAGAGTTCATAAGTCAGACATTCATAAATCACGGACCCCCTGTATATGGGATCTTAAACTTTACAAATAGTGGCATACAGTACAAAAGCAAGGGAGTTATCTTGCATATTTATAAAATTTAGTTGTGTCCAAACTGGAACATTGTGTCTGGAGTGAGCATTGTACTTCAGGCAAGTTATGAAATCTTTCAAGACGATGCAAAGAAACTTTATGAAGTTACAGAGATGAAATATTTCAATGCTGTGGAAAGAC
Source organism: Rhincodon typus (assembly GCF_021869965.1). Classification (NCBI taxonomy): domain Eukaryota; kingdom Metazoa; phylum Chordata; class Chondrichthyes; order Orectolobiformes; family Rhincodontidae; genus Rhincodon; species Rhincodon typus. Next base: position 28,644,156 of record NC_063351.1, on the reverse strand, counting down.
TACAGAAACTGGGTTTGTTCCCCTTGGAGAACAGGTGGTTGAGAGGAGATTTGATTGAGGTGTTCGAGTTTGTCTACTGAGTTAGTATGGGTGGAAATTAGAAACAGGAAAGGAGCAGTCACTTTATTGGGAGTTTTCTATAGACCTCCCAATAGCAACAGAGACACTGAGGAACAGATTGGGAAGCAGATTTTGGAAAGGTGCAGAAGTAATAGGGTTGTTGTCATGGGTGACTTCAATTTCCCGAATATAGACTGGAACCTCCTTAGTGCAAATAGTTTGGACGGAGCACTTTTTGTCAGGTGTGTCCAGGAAGGATTTCTGACTCAATGTGTAGATAGGCCGATGAGAGGGGAGGCCATATTGGATTTGCTACTTGGCAATGAACTAGGCCAGGCATCAGATCTCTTGGTGGGAGAGCATTTTGGTGATAGTGATCACAACTCCATGACCTTTATGATAGTCATAGAGAGGGATAGGAGCAGATGATATGGGGAAGTATTTAACTGGGGGAGGGGGAATTACAATGCTATTAGGCAAGAACTGCGGAGCATAAATTGAGATCATATGTTCTCAAGGAAATGCATGACAGAAATGTGGAGGTTGTTCTGGGAGAACTTGCTACGAGTACTGGATGGGTTTGTCCCACTGAGGCAAGGAAGGGATGGTAAGGTGAAGGAACCTTGGATGACAAGATACGTGGAACATCTAGTCAAGAGGAAGAAGGAAACTTACTTAAGGTTGAGGAAGCAAGGATCGGACAGGGCTCTGGAGAGCTACAAGGTAGCCAGAAAGGAACTGAGGAATGGACTTAGGAGAGCAAGAAGTGGGTATGAAAAAGCCTTGGCGGGTAGGATTAAGGAAAACCCCAAGGTGTTCTATACTTATGTGAGGAACAAGAGGATGGCCAGAGTGAGGGTAGTGCCGATCAGGGATAGTGGAGGGAACTTGTGTGCGGACTTGGTGGAGGAGGGGAGGTCCTTAATGAATACTTCAGTATTCACCAGTGAGAGGGTCCTTGATGTTTGTGAGGACAGGTTGATGTTAGAAAGGAGGATATGCTAGAAATTTTGAAAAACATGAGGATAGATAAGTCCCCTGGGCCAGACGGGATAAGCCCAAGGTTCTTACGGGACGCGAGGGAAGAGATTGCTGCCCCTTTGGCAATGATCATTGGGTCCTCACTGTCCACTGGAGTATTACCAGATGATTGGAGCGTGGAAAATGTTATTCCCTTGTTCAAGAAAAGGAATAGGGATAATCCTGGGAATTGTAGACCAGTCAGTCTTACTTCTGTGGTGGGCAAATTATTGGAGAGGATTCTGAGTGATAGTATTTATGATTATTTGGAAAAGCACACATTGATTAGAAATAGTCAGCATGGCTTTTTGAGGGGCAGGTCATGACTCACAAGCCTTATTGAATTCTTTGAGGATGTGACAAAATACTTTGATGAAGACAGAGCAGTGGATGTGGTGTATATGGATTTTAGCAAGGCATTTGATAAGGTTCCCCATGGCAGGCTCATTCAGAAAGTTAGGAGGCATGGGATTCAGGGAAATTTGGCTGTCTGGATACAGGATTGTCTGTCCAATAGAAGACAGAGGATGGCAGTAGATGGAAAGTATTCAGCCTGGAGCTTGGTGACCAGTGGTGTTCTGCAGGGATCTGTTCTGGGACCCCTGCTCTTTGTGATCTTTATAAGTGACTTGGATAAGGAAGTGGAAGGGTGGGTTAGTAAGTTTGCCGATGACAGGAAGGTTGGTGAAGTTGTGGACAGCATGGAGGGCTGTTGTAGGTTGCAATGGGACATTGATAAGATGCAGAGCTGGGCAAAGCAGTGGCAGATGGAATTGAACCCGGAAAAGAGTGAAGTGATTCATTTTGGAAAGTCAAATTTGAATGCAGAATACAGGGTTAATGGCAGGAGTCTTGGCAGTGTGGAGGGACAAAGGGATCTTGGGGTCCACATCCATAGATCCCTCAAAGTTGCTACCCAAGTTGATAAGGTTGTAACGAAGGCATATGGTGTGTTGGCTTTCATTGGCAGGGGAATTGAGTTTAAGAGCCGCGAGGTTATGCTGCAGCTCTATAAAACTCTGGCTAGACCACACTTGGAATATTGTGTTCAGTTCTGGTCACCTCATTATAGGAAGGATATGGAAGCTTTAGAGAGGGTGCAGAGGAGATCTACCAGGATGCTGCCTGGACTGGAGGGCAGGTTTTATGAGGAAAGGTTGAGGGAGATAGGGCTTTTCTCTTCGGAGCGAAGAAGGATGAGAGGTGACTTGATAGAGGGGTACAAGATGATGAGACGCATAGATAGAGTGGATACCCACAGACTCTTTCCCAGGACAGAAATGACTATTACAAGGGGGCATAATTTTAAGGTGATTGGAGGAAGGTATAGGGGAGATGTCAGAGGTAGGTTCTTTACACAGAGAGTGGTGGGTGCGTGGAATGTGCTGCCGGCGGTGGTAGTGGAGTCAAATACATCAGGGACATTTAAGCGACTCTTGGATAGGCACATAGATGATAGTAAAATGTAGGGTATGCAGGGTAGCTTGATCTTAGAGTAGGATAATAGGTTGGCACAACATCGTGGGCTGAAGGGCCTGTACTTGCTGTACTGTTCTATGTTCTATGAAATCATATGGGATATAGACATAATGCATAGGGAGAAGTAGTTCCTTTTAGTGGAATTGTCAATAACCACAAGACACCAATACAAGGACTGGTGCTTGAGAAAATTTTTTTTTACACAACAAGTGGTTTCAATCTGGAATGAGCATCCTGAAAGTATAATGGAGGCGGATTCAACCAGGGATTTGTTACCATCCTCACAGGACCTAGGAAAAAGATCATACAATGGGGTTTCACATTTTAAGATCTTTACCAAATAAAAACAAAATCAACTATTATTTCATAGGTAACTAATACATTATAAGCTACAGAAATGGTATTCCTTATTAACATTTTAATACAACTAGAAAGCCCATGGCACATTTAAATTTTACACCATGTTCTCATCAGCTATGTAGTCTGTGGATTCAAGTCCAAATTGTTGCTGATATTCTGCCCAATCAAGTTGAATCATCCTTTTTTTTGTAACAAAGTCCCCTTCACTCCATCTTCTGAATATTTGACTCCTTGACAACTCATCATTTCTCTCCAAGAAGCTTTGTTCCTTTAACAGCTGTCTGTCCTTACCTGCATCCCATTGGTGATTAACCCATAAACAGGCTTTTTCTTCTCCCTGGTACAACAGACAGTGACTAACTGAGCCTACGAACCTGTAAGTCTCTCAACTTACCATAAGAAATACCATATTGTATGGACTGAATGTTTTCATTCACTTTGCAGCTACAACATGGTGGAGATGTGCCATGTCTGAAATACGTTCCCTCTGAAGCAGTCCGGTTTGGCTTCATCATTACAGAGGTATAAAGAATAGTTATAATAGAGGAGGATACCCAAATTATTCATCTCCTCGAAAAGAAATCTTTTATTCCCTGTAATATAGCTATTTAAATTTTATAACTTTTCCATAATTTAGTTTTCTGAATTTTATAGTAAAAGTGCCATCTTGAGTTCAGATAACATACAAATCTTGCATCTTGTTCTAACAGTTTTTGATGTTATCTGAAACTCTCAAGCAGCTTTCTTGCAATTGTAGAGAGAGCAAGAACTGCAGATGCTGGAGTCAGAGACAACATGGTGTGGGGCTGGAGGAGCACAGCAGGCCAGGCAGCATCAGAGGAGCTGGAAAGTTGACGTTTCGGGTTGGGACCCTTTTTCAGAAATGGGGAGGGGGAAAGGAGATGAGAAATAAATAGAGAGAGGAGGGGTAGGGCTGGGCAAGGTAGGTGGGATGGTGATCGGTGGATGCAGGTAGGGAGTGGTAGGAATTGGTCAGTGGGATGGGTGGGGCGGATAGGTGGGAGAGAAGATGGACAAGTTGTGTCAGGTCAAGGAGGCAGGGATGAAAGGGAGAGTTGGACATGGAATGAGGCCAGGGGTGGGGAGATTTTAAAACTGGTGAATTCTATGTTTAGGCCATTGGGCTGTCGGCTCCTGAGGCAGAATATGAGGTGTTGCTCCTCCAGTTTGCGGATGGTGTTGTTGTGACACTGGAGGAGGCCCAGGATGGACATGTCACCCAGGGAGTGGGAGGGGAGTTAAAATTGTTGGCAACCAGAAGGTGTTGTAGTTTGTCATGTACAGTGTGCAGATGCTGTATAAACGGTCTCCGAGTCTACATTTGGTCTCACCGATGGAGAGGAGGCCACATCAGGAGCAGCAGATACAGTAGACCAAGTTGGCAGATGTACAGACGTGCACCTGTCTGATATGAAAAGTTTATTTTGTGCCTTGAATGGAGGTGAGGGGGGAGGTGTAGGGGCAGGTGTAACACTTCCTGCTGTCTGCTGTTGCAGGGAAAGGTGCTGGGGGTGGCATTAGTGGGGAGTGTGGAGAGGACGAGGGAGTCACGGAATGAGTGGCCCCTATGAAAAGCAGATAGGGGTGGGGAGGAAAATATCTCTTTGGTTGTGGGGTTGGATTGTAGGTGGCAGACATGGCAGAGAATGATGTGCTGGATGCAGAGGTTGGTGAGGACAAGGAGGATTCTGTCTTTATTTTTGTTGGGGGTATACCCTTCCACCTATCACAGCTGACAAAATTGTCATGGAAAGGACGTTATTTTGTAATTTTGATTTTCTGATTGATGGCTATAGAAGAGATGCAGACTTGCTTTCACATTGACACCAAGTACAGAGTATAATGCTGACATTTTGTAGACATTGAGGATATAACATTCACACTGAATCCACCTGGAAGGGCTAGGGCAGAATCTTAGCAGGCTTATCCCAAAACTTTGTGGGCAGCTAGATCCCTTGCTGAGATATTTGCATCATCAATAGCCATGGGTGAGGTATAGAAGACTTGAGGGTGGCTAATGTGGTGCCATTACTTAAGAAAGATGGTAAGGAAAAGCCAGGGAACTTTAGACCGGTGAGTCTGAGGACTCTGGGGGACAGGATTTCCATATATTTGGAAACACAAGGACTGATTGGGGATAGTTAACGTGGCTTTTTGTGTGGGAAATTGTGTCTCATTAATTTGATTGTGTTTTTTGAACAAGTGACAAAGAAAATTGATGAAGGCAGAGCGGTGAACATTGTTGAACGCCTTGCTGAAGTCCATATAGACAAAGTTCCACTTGGTAGACTGGTCAGTAAGATTAGATCACATGGAATACAGGGAGAGCTGGTCATTTGGAAACAAAATTGGCTTGAAGGTAGGAGACAGAGGGTGGTGATGGAGGGTTGTTCTTTTGGACTGGCGAGCTGTGACAAGCAGTGTGCTGCAAGGATTGGTGCTGGGTCCACTGCTTTTTGTCATTTATATGAATGATTTAGATGTAAATATGGGAGGTATGGTTCATAAGTTAGCACCAAAATAAGTGGTGTTGTGGACAGTGAAGACAAGACCTTGATCAGATGGACCAAGGAGTGGCAGATGGAGTTTAATTTTGATAAATATGAGATGTTTACATTTTGGTAAGGCAAATCAGGTCAGGAATTATACACTTAATGGTAGGGTCCTGAGAATGTTGCTGAATGAGGAGACCTTAGAGTGCAGGTTCATAGTTCCTTGAAGGTGGAGTCACAGGTCGACAGGGTGAGGCAGAAGGTGTTTGGTATGCTTGCCTTTATTGGTCAGTGCATTGAGTATGGGAGTTGGGATGTCATGTTGCAGCGTACAAGGACATTGATCAGGCCACTTTTGGAATACTGCATTCAATTCTGGTCTCATTGTTATGGGAAAGATGTTGTTAAACTTGAAACAGTACAGAAAAGATTTACAAGATGTTGCTAGGTCTGGAGGGTTTGAGCTGTAGGGAGAAGTTGAATGGGCTGGGGCTATTTTTCCTGGTGTGTCGGAGGCTGAGGGGTGAACTTTCAGAGGTTTCTAAAATCATGGGGGCCATGGATAGAGTGAATAGCCAAATGATTTTCCAGGGTAGGGGACTGCAAAACTGGATGGCATATGTTTAAGGTGAGAGGGGGAAGATTTAAAAGGGACCTAAGGGCAGATTTTTCACACAGAGGGTGGTGCATGTATGGAACAAGCTGCCAGAGGAAGTTTTAGAGGCTGGTACAATTACAATCTGTAAAAAGCATCTGAATGTGTACATGAATAGGAATGGTTTACAGGGATGTGGGCCAAATGCTGGCAAATGGGACTAGATTAATTTAGGATATCTGGATGGACAGGTTGGACCAAAGGGTCTGTTTCTGTGTTGTGCATCTCTATGACTCTGTGGGCCATGGCACGATGAGCGATATAATCAGACAAGACAATCATCTCACTGCAACTTACACATTTTGCTCAATCAGGGTGGTAAGATTCTCACCAGACAGCAGTGTTCTCAGTTAATACTCTTTACTGCTTATTAAATCATAGAATCCCTTCGGTGTAGTAAGAGGCCATTCAGACTATTGAGTCTGCAGCAACCCTTCAAACAGCATCCCATCCATACCCATTCCATCCCCATAACACTGCACATCCCCGCCCAATACAAGGCAGTTTAGCATGGCCAAAGCACCTGACCTGCACATCCTTGGACTGTGGGAGGAAACTGGAGCACCTGGAGGAAAGCCACACAGACAAGGGAAGAATGTGCAAACTCCATACAGACAGTTGCCCAAGACTGGAATTGAACCTGTGAGGCAGCAGCGCTAGCCACTATGCCACCGTGCCATCCAAATGGTTTGTTAACAGTCACCATGGATTATGATCTTATTAAACCTGCCATAAAAGCAGACATTGGAAAAACTCAGGCACACTCCATGGACACTGGCCATATATATCTCACATCCATGGACACTGGCATCTGACTTATGCCAGTCCTCATGAACCCTCATAGTACATCTCCAATTGCTTACAGGTTGCTTCTGCACATCAATGTTGCACCTTGGTCTTCACCAGCCATTATCATTGTAATGCTGCATCAAGAACACTTTGTAATTAGGTACACACACCCCCAGCTCATGGACTAGACTTGGCTGCACCTTTGGGCTTTTCACTCACTCACTCACTCTGAGCCTACCTGGATGCTTGCAGTCTCCCTGCCTTCCATTGCCTCACCTTTTTGCACTTTGCCCCCTCATCCAGAGTGAGTGAGTGCAATGACAGCAAGTGAAAAGTGTGTGTCCCTGAGCACAAAGAGTCCTTGCTGCAGCATTACAGTAATATCTGTAAGTATAGCCTGAGATGAAGTATTGTGATGTGAGTGCCTGACACAATATGGAGGTCTTTTGGAGAAAACAGAGGGTTAAACCCAGCCAAGAACCTGTTCGGGTTTTCATGTCAAATTTTCCCGATGGCTAGTTTGTACAGTCTGTTTGGTGAGATTTCAACCAATGGTGAGTTAGACTGTTAAGCCATTTAACAAGCAATAAAGAATATCAATTGAGAACTCACCACTCAATGGCGAGAATCTTGCAATGCCATTTGAACAGAGTAGTGAAATTGTGGGGAGATGATCATGTGTTGAAATGACCATCTCACCCGATTCTGCCATGCATCTTTCCATTGCCCATGTCTCTCAAAACCTGGTGAGTTTCTGCCAATAGACTGTGTTCTACTGACATAAATTCACAACTAGCCATAACTTTGGAAAATTGTATATCCACTTAGTAAATTAATCTGGAATGAGAAGCTAGCCTTAGTAACGGTAGCTATACAATGACTCAATTTTATAAAAACTGGTTCATTAATATCTTTGCAGAAAGAAAAATTTTGTAATCTATATCTAGTCTGGCCTATGTGTGGTTCTAGTCCTTAGCAATGTGGTTGACTCTTAATTGTCCTTAGACATGGCCTGACAAGTCATTGAGTCAAGGACAATTAAGAAGAGCAATAAATGCTTACCAGCAATGTCAACAATTGGTGAAGGTACCAAAAAAAAGTTAAAATTAGATGTACCATGGCTTAGGTAGCATCAACGCTTTCCATCTTTCCAGATTGTTACTTATCAATGCAGCTTATTAACTCGCTCAATTGGAAGCATGCTGATCTCTAAGTCAGAGGATTGTGTGGTCAAGTCCCTGTTCACAACTTGTGCCCAAAAATCTACTTGACACACTGTACAGTCCTGAGGGTGTGCTGAACTGTTGTAAGTGCTGTCTTTCAAATGAAACTTTGAATTGAGGCCCCATCTGTTTTTCGATGGTAATAAACAACATAAAACTTCTCTCTCAAAGTGGAGTTGGAGACTTATACCCAGCACTATGGCCAATATTTATCCCGCAAACATCAGCCTAAAAACATGTACTTTTGTCATTATCACATTGCTGTTTATTGGACCTTGCTGCGTGCCAATTCTCTGCCACATTTCCTGGATTACAACAATCACTACACTCAAAAGTACCTAATTGCTACAAAATGCTTTGGTAGATCCTGTGATCATAATAGATGCTATACAAATGTAAGACTTTTCTTTCTTAGGCAGAAGGTAGTGACCCTGCACATGCATGGATCTCTGCTTTCCAGTCAACAATAATGTGAATGAGCAGAACTACCATGGCTGTTCTCATGCATAATTTAAAACTAAATGGCATCATTTGTTGCACCAGAACCAGACCATTCATTTACTGGATGTTTGACCTGGTAACTACTCAGGTCAAAATGCTGCAGCAAGGACACTTTGTCTTATGCCTGGTAGTAAAATCCCTGTCTCTGAGCCAAAAGATCTGGATTTGAGGTCCACTTAGGACTGGATGGACATGGAAGGTGTGTTTGCAGTATGGCTGAACCAATTGATTATTAACCTCTTAAATCCTTCTGATCTGCCTGTGATAGGTGATGAGCGTGGAAGAGTTGCTTGGTTAATTATGCTTAAGGTGGACTGGCATCCCTCAAGCTGCAAACCCTGGTTATAGTCTTGTGACTTGTTCCAAGAAACATCTAGCTATGGAAACACATGCCTCATAAGAAGAACTCCTGGAAGGACTGTTAGAACAGCTCCATTTGATGGCCATTCCTAAAACTATAGTTTAGATATTTTCATTGAATGTTTCATCAACTTTACTGATTTTCTGATTCTATTACATGGAAAATAATCAGTAGATGGAAATAATTGCAAAAAGCTGAATAGTTCCACTGATATCATAAACTGGAAAAGTGAGGCTTGAGTGGTTTATGTTATTGTAATCACTTTTATTTTATATGATACATGGCAATATTATTTATAATACAAAACTCAAGTCTGACATTCAGTTGCCTTAAGGGCAATTCTAGCTAATAATTAAATGCCAGCCTCAAGATTAAAAGCTCACACAATTTATATGAATGAGGGAAACCCAATAGATTAAGTTGATTATTCCATTTCAAGTTAAAAAAATATATACTGGCAACTCATCAGATCATCTGATTGCATTTTGAATGTAAAAGTTTTCATCTCCATCAAACTGTTTGGGGGACCACTTGAAAAGTTGTTCATAACGCAAGTTTATTTCTGACATCAATTCAAAATTGTCCTTCCTTTCACTTACTTGCTCTTTTGCTCTCTCCCCCACTTTATTATCATTAATCTTAATGCACTTGATCAGTTTACACTTGGCATTGCAGATTCTCCACCTGGAAAAGAAAAGAGCCTTATTTTACTTTGTTTGAAATCAAAGTAAACAAATATCATATAGTTTCCATGATGGCAGCCAATCCACAATACCACATGTGCACTGATACAGCAAGTTTAAAACCTCCTCACTCAGTTTCAGAACCCAAGTCACTACCAAATTGACTGCAGAACGCAGCTTCTCACTTTCTTGAGGGCAGTTAGGGCTGGGCAACAAATTCTGTCTGCATGTGATACTCACACCCTACAAAACATATTTTAAAGAAGTGTAGATTAGATCCAGGAAACCCCAGGTTTCAATTTCTGGAGCAACTCCACCTCAGCATTTCCTGATCTCACTGCTTTATTTCCTTTCGCAAATTTCTTATTGACATGCAAGTTTCACTTAAATTTATATCGCTTTCAGTTTATTTTGCAGCCTTTCTTGGGAATTTGATTGAACATTTTCTAAAAATTTAAATGTTCCATTTCATATTCAGTTGTTGAATTATATCATCACTGATAGAATAAACTAACCTTGAGTGAAGTACTGGACAATAGGCTGCTACACAGAAAATATACTCCAATATTAAACTGATTAATTTTGTCATTTAAGTCATATGGCTACAATTTACTAGTCTTTTGGAGTCAGGCTGGGGGAAGGGAAGGCTGGTAAAATTTAAGCCAATTTCAGAACGCACATTTCAGACACTATCTCCCATGGAGGTGCATTCTAGTAGAATAGGTGTCCCATTTTAATAGAACTACCTGGAACCTATCCCTCTCCTGTTTTGGACCGACCTTCCTAACTCTGGCTCCCATGTAAACTTGTTCAAAGACACACAGATGCAGAACCAACAATATATGCTCATCCGCCAGGTGCTGTCCCAGCAATGGCCACTGGTAACTCTGATTTGGGGTGAACAGCTCAAGGGTGTGGGCCACTGTCTTTAATAGGGATGACAGCTCTGTCAGTAACCAGTTAATTTAGTAGCATCAACAAAATGTGGTCCTAGGTGCCATGGCGCATTGAAACGGCTCACTTCCCACTTTCAGGTATTGCAACATGACTCCTGTTGCCTCTGTCGAACTGGCCACCAATGTTACAATGCATTATCACCCCATGCATATTGTTTGCCATGCAGGTAGCATACAAAGATCATGCTGCCTGGTGGTTTGCATGATAGTTGTGAGTAGCTAGTATTAAATATGCTGAGCTAGTATTAAATATGCTGCTAAGTGACTTGATTGCTCAGTAGGACATATTATGGATTAAACTGGAGTTCTTTTTAGCTTTCTAGCTTACACAGCACAAAAAATGTGCTTTAAATAATGATCATAGCACTAAAAATAGATGATAAACTAAACCCTAACATTTTTTTGACACCATTACATCTTGATCCAGGAGACTCTGATTCATCTCCTGACAGTGAAACCAGAATAGATGCTGTGGATTAAAATACTTTGTACTGAGCAAATGTGTGGAATTTACTGTCTAGGCACAAAATTGATTTAGAAAGGTCCAACAGAATTTTCCTCAGCTCTGACCAGGTTTGAAAAACAGGATATGGCACAGGACAAATTGGGCTGCAGCATATGTATTTCCTTAAATAATATTAGCAGAACCAATATCCAAATAGTTTTGCTACCTGCAAATATAATCTACATATTGAAAAAGCATGTTATCTGTCATTAATCTGTGGGGCTAGCCTGGAAATCAGTGGAATCTGACTCACTTAGATCTCAGAGGAAGTCCATTTTGTTTAACCTGTCATAAATTCCTCTGTGATATTCTAAGACAAATGACAGGAAGCACCCCACAGCTGAAAATAATCCAATAACTCAGATGCTGTGAGCGGGAAAGTATATTTCTAGAGGAGGTTATAAATAGAGGTTGTGATTCATCAGATAAAGTCTACGATCAAGCTTCAGATACTTGAACTGTATTGAATTCCCTGAACTGTACAGAAAATGACCCCTCCCCCTTAATATGCGTTTTTAACTGTAAGATTAAAACAGAAGAAAAAGCACCTAAATTTCTCCTGAAGGGGCAACTATGATGACTTTGCTCCCAGCTCCTTTCATTGACAAATGCAGTCAATCAGTTCATTCCCAGTGTAGCTATTCCAACACTGGAGTTTTGTGTTCACCCTTCTGGGTTTCCAATGAGAAGTTGTATTATGCTCATGGTGCCTGTAACTCCTCGATCATGAAAAAAAGGTGCAGCCTTAAAAGTTTTAGGGAATAGTTTGAAATCTGGATGACGTCCTGAGTGTCTCCAGCACTTTCTGTTTCTACTTTGGCCCTCTGGCATCAGCAGCACTTTTATTTCTAGTTTGAAATCTGGACTACATCACAATCTCCACCAGAAAACTCTAGATATATTGTACTTTATGTACTATTCTTGCTTCCAGACAAAATGTCACAATGAAGGGCTGAAAGAGATTTTGGATAGAGAAATAGGTTATTAGCTAATAGTTGGTGATGCAGGGAAAAACGCGGAAACAAACCTTCACAATTAACATCTGTTAGATAACACATTAAGCTTATCTAATGTGTTTCATAAGGGCAAATATTGAAGAGGCTCTGAACAGAAGTGTACCACTGCACTTGTTCTGCTATATCCTCTTTATTCACACTGTCATCATTTGACCAGAAAGGGTGCACTGCTAATTGTGTTCCACAGTTCCATAAGCCATCACAAAACGTATAAGTGTATAAAATCTTAATGAGAAGACCAAAATGACCATTTTGCCTGACTAACTGCCATTCAGGAAAAAATTCACACCAGGTTTTAAAAGAAACATAAAATATAATTATACATAAATAAAATAAAATAAAACATAATTTCTGAAGAAGGGTCCCAACCTGAAACGTCAGCTTTCCTGTTCCTCCGATGCTGCCTGGCCAGCTGTGTTCCTCCAGCTCCACACTGTGTTATCTCTGACTCCACCATCTGCAGTTCTTGCTATCTCGTAAAATATGGTTACTTATTGTAACACACTTAATGATAAGAAGAGCAATGAAAAGAGATGTCCAATTTATGTAACTTAAGTTATATCACTTCAAAAGCCCCAAATACAGACACACTTAGTCATGATTAAAACAGACAAAAGACAAATTGTTTAAAATATATACCATGAAGGATAAATATTTATGGGGCAAATCAAATTCCAAAGATCAAAA
>NC_063351.1:28613364-28626348 GCF_021869965.1 Rhincodon typus | reverse complement strand
TCCTGCTCCTCTGATGCTGCCTGGCCTGCTGTGTTCCTCCAGCTCCATTCAGTTTAGTTAGGTTGGGTGAGTGGGCAAAAAAGTGGCAGATGGAGTATAAGGTGCGAGAATTTGAAGTTCTCCATTTTGATAGAAAGAACAGAATGACAGAATATTATTTGAATGGAAAAAGATTGCAGCAGGGAGAAAATGCTATCTCTGGCGATGAACGGGAAAAGGAAAACATACAGGTGCAGCAAGTCATTAGGAAGGTAAATGAATTGTTGGCCTCTATTGCAAAAGTGTAAAAGTAATCTTGTTAGAGCTGTGCAGGGCATTGATGAGCGTGTGTGTCCAGATTTGGTCTCTTTATTTAAGGGATATATGTGCATTGGAAGTGATTCAGAGAAGATTCACTAATCTGATTCCTGGTGTCATTGTATGGGGAAAGGTTGAGTAAGTTAGCATGCACTTATTGGAGTTGAGAAAAGTGAGAGATTATCTTGTTGATGATTCTGACTGGGGCTAGACAAAGTAGATGCTGGGAGGATGTTTACCTTCATGGAGGAATCTAGAACCAGGGACACAAATATAAAAAAAAGGGGTCTCCCATTTCATACGGGGATGAGCAGGAATCTCATTTCTCAGAAGATTGTTACTCTTTGGAATTTATTCCACTGAGAGCAAGCAGTGGGGCTGGATCACTGAATATATCCGGGACTGAGTTAGATTTTTGATTGACAAGCATGATAACAGTTATGAAAACAGGAAGGCAAATGGAGTTAAGGCTACAAAGAAATCAACCATGATCCAATCACGCAGCGGAGAAGGCTCAATAGGCCAAATGGCCTACTCCTGCTCCTATTTCTTATGGTCAAATGTTATACAAAAATTATAGATTGGTTTCTGTGGCTAGCTAATAACTGGGAAAGTACACCAATTTTCTTGAAGAGTCAATTTGGTTTGTTGCTATGCTGAAACGCAAAAAAAATGTCAAGAAAGAGCAAATGCCCCACCAGTAGGGTAAATATAAAACCACATCACTCCCACAACCTCTTGATCTCTTTCTTATGTTATTGGGGCATGTTCATTTTGAAAGCGATCCTAGCTGCTTAGTCATTCTGACTATATTTGTTGGTGGAGCATTGCAGTCTTAAAAATTTCAGGTATTCAGAGACTTTAAAAGCCTTTGTTAAGCATGGAGCTGATCTAAATACAGATTCAATATCTTTAAACTGTCATGAAAATCACTATTGAACTTCAGAAATCTCAGTTATGCCGATATCAGGTGGCTGGGCGATGATGATCTGAATTTTTAGATGTAATTCCGTGACAACATGCTGCTCACAAAAATACAGAGGAAACTTGTATAGTCTGACCTGCTGCATGAATAGTTGAGCTACATAACTAAGTGATGGAGGGTTTAGCAGGGCAAAAAAATCAAGCAAAATTTGCACACATTGATGTTTCAACACAAGATCAATAAATCATGAATGCACAAATCCCATAAAAAGGTTACAAACTACTGTTTTTGAAAGGTAATTATGTGAAACATTTTCAGGCTGTTTTGTGGGAAAAACACAGCTGGAATTAAAATACTAATTCAAAACCCCAATCTTGAGATGTTGGCAATATTGTGCTTTCAGCTGGATTATGTGTCTGTGGTTAAAGCAACAACTCAAGAGACTTGTTCTGTTCTAGTTTTGCAAAGTTTAACACCCTTGCCCCCAATTTAAGCAAAAATATGCCGAGTTATCAGTTTGCTGGGATCAGAAAAGTCAGCAGAGTGACACCTCTTAATAAGTGTCAGCTCTACATCTAAGGGTGTGACTGTGATTGTGGTACACACAATCTTTAACCATCTCAAAGCTAGAAGACATGTTTGCCTTGTCACCTGTCACAGCACTGACATTTTTTCACACCGGATGAATATGTGGCGCAGTAAATACCTCCAAGATATTTCTGAGCCTTGTCACATTGGATAGTGCTATTTAAAAATGGGTATGAGAAATGGGCAATCATGAAGAAAGGTTTTGAAGAAACAAACCTACAAGTCAAAAAATGGAAGGCATTCCAGAAAACAGATGCATATAGCAAGCCTAATTAAGACTTTGAGCAGATACACAACAACCATCTCCATGCATGTAGTTAAATCACAAACTTCTTGCTGTGTAACATTATATAGAGAAGTCAGTACCAGATTAAAGCGTTCTGATATAAAGTAAAAGGCAGATATTTCAAAGTGAATAATTTAATGATCCTAATGAGGTTGTGCCAAGTAACTTCTCAATGGTTATAAAAGTCTACGCTACAAAATGATTCACCAATAGTATACAAATTTACAAGAGGTTGTGGCCCTGCGGAGACTATGTCTCGGTGTGGTGAAGGAGAAATAGACTTAGGAAGGGAAATCTCCAGGCTACAAATAAAGAGACTACGGTTATTTTAAAAAATTCTTTGATTCAAGGTGATGCAAATTCCCATGGGTAATTAATTCTAAGAAAGGAGACACATGCCTTAAAATATCGTGAACCTGGATAAAGGGATGAATTCTATAGTTCCCTTGCTGGGGTATTTGAAAGCAGGGGCACATAAAATAGAGTAGACAGCTGGTCGGTTGTGCTCCCACCCACTCCCAGCTATATCCACTATCACAAATTTTCAAAATTGCTGAACAATGACACATTTTGTCGAAGCTTTTCATCTTGCACTCATCAGGACAATTTGCAAGAACATCAATTTAAAGAGCAAACAACATTGATACTGTTTGAGAGGAGAGCGCTGATTGGCTGTTAAGTTGACTTTGATTCTTAGAGGCATTGCCATAAAGAATGCATCAGTTATATTGTGACTGACAGTTAAGTGCCAAGCTTCATGTAGTTTGTAAACCAGGTAGGGTGATTTTGATTGGTTATGGTATTGCTCTGAGAAATAAAGCAGAAAATAGCCATCATATATTTTGCTGAGTTGAACAGGTTTATAAAAGACTGAAAGTGGAGCAATCTGAAGGCTGTTATTAAGCAGCTTTCTTCCTTGGCTTAAAGACTCCTGGTATCTCTCTGTCTCATAAAGTATTTATCTCACTGCACCAAAAAGTAACATAAGCTTTTTTTTTGTGTAGCTTATATGTGCACCAAACAATGCCACTTGATCTTCAAATTGCAAAGAAAATTCGCTGCTAGCACTTTTTAGCTGTATCCTGTGTCCAACTTCTGTTTTCTAATTTATAGTGCAAAACAAAAAATATATGGTCCCTTACAGCTGCAATATGTGCAACTGCACCACACTGAAAGCCTGACTGATTATTCTGATTTGGTTGTCAGCATAAATCTTCACACATTTAGGATTATTTAGGAAATAATATCACTCACAGGCACACATCTAATGTTAGGCACTGTGTTTTGAGTTTTGTAAGTACAGGCTGGTTGGGTGAATTCAGTACCATGCGTGTTGAGAACAGCCCAGGGGATATGGTATTTCATATGATCCAGAGTCTTTGGGACATAGAGTCCACATCCTTGACATCAGAACAGCACTGAAATTCTCATAATACTTTATTCATTTGGGTAATAAGCATAACGTCTTTTTGGCTTGACAGTAGCATGTTAGTGACGAATGCCATTCCTGTTACCACTGCAGAGTGACAGCTTGAAACAGCTTGCTTCACCTATTGCTCAATCTTTTCAGATACCTTGCCTTGGGTAATCTGAGATGAACTCAGCATTTTGCAGGACATTAGAGTCTTTCATGAGTTTGTGTGATATAATTTACTCACCTAGCTTTAGTGCATCATCTTTAGAACATTGTACAAAGAACTGTACAGCACATGGATGGGGCCTTCAGCCCGTGATGTTATGCCGAACGTGACACCAAATTAAACTAATCCTTCTGCCTGTCCTTGGTCCACATCCCTCCATTCCTTGCATATTCATTTAAAAGTCCCTAAATGCCCCTATCATATCTGCCTCTACTGCCACCCCTGGCAGCATGTTCCAGACTCCTATCACACACTGTGTAAAACTTGCCCCTCACATTTCCTTTGAACTTTTTTCCTCTCTCCTTAAGCGTATGCCCCCTAGTTTTAGACATTTCAACTCTGGGAAAAAGATTCTGACCGTCAACCGTATCTATGCAACTCATAATTTTATAGACTTCTATCAAGTCTCCACTCACCCTTTATTGCTCCAGAGAAAACAACCCAAGTTTTTCTAGCCTCTCCTTATATCTTATACCCTGTAGTTCAGCCAGCATCCTGGTAAACCTCTTCTGCATCCTCTCCAAAGTCTCCACTTCCTTTCTGTAATGTGGCAACCAGAACTGAATGTAATATTCTAAATGTAGCTTAACCAAAGTCTTATAAAGCTGCAACATTACATCCTGACTCTTGCACTCAATTCCCCAACCAATAGAGGCAAACATGCCATACGCCTTCTTCACCACCCTATCTACTTGTGTGGCCACTTTCAGGGAGCTAAGGACTTGAATGCCAAGATGCCTCTGAACATCAATGTTGTTCAGGGTCCTGCTATTAACTATACTTTATATATTAAAATTATACTTTATATACTTTATATATTAGTATTTAATATACTATATATTAAGTATACTTTTCCTTAACATTTGATCTCCCAGCACCTCACTCTTACCCGGATTAAACTCCTTCTGCCATTTCTCCGCCCATGTCTGCAACTGATCTATATCCCGCTGTATCCTTTTACAAACTTCTACACTATCCATAACTCCTCCGATCTTTGTATCATCGGCAAACATACTAACCCATCTATCTACATTTTCATCCAAGTCATTTATATATACCACAAACAGCTGAGGTCTCAGTATGGACTCCTGTGGAACACCACTAGTCACGGACCCCCAGCTTGAAAAACACCCTTCCACCATTATCCTCTGCCTTCTATGGGCAAGCCAATTCTGAATCCACATGGCCAAGTCAATGCGGATCCCATGCAGCTTAACCTTCTGGAAGAGCTTACCATGAGGGACCTTGTCGAAAGTCTTACTAAAATCCATGTAGACAACACCCACTGCTCTATCTTCATCAATCACCTACCAAGTCTTTCTTTTGCTTTTCTTTGGCAGTCCTATAACTGCATCTCATCATAGAAATAAAGGAATGGTCTGGTAGTCTACATTTTTAATGCTGTACAAGCAGAATAATGTCTACTTTCTTTGTGGTTTATCTACTAAAATCATAGGGAATGGTGATTAGCAGGAATGAAAATTAGTAGCTAATCACAATGTACTTGTGATAAGATGTAAAGATACTTCCAACGACTCCAAGCCAGTCAGTTTTATCCAGGTGACAGGAAAACTTATAAAAACAATAATTCAGGAAAAAGTTAACAGTCATTTATTCAAGTGCACTTTAAGTAA
This sequence comes from Rhincodon typus, assembly GCF_021869965.1. Taxonomy (NCBI): domain Eukaryota; kingdom Metazoa; phylum Chordata; class Chondrichthyes; order Orectolobiformes; family Rhincodontidae; genus Rhincodon; species Rhincodon typus. The sequence goes on along the minus strand of NC_063351.1, from coordinate 28,620,978 downwards.
GGAATAACAGCAGTGATTTGTTAAGGGAAGCTGGTGTTTAATTAACTCAATAGAGATTTTTGATGAAATAACAGAGATTTCGTGAAGGTATTGCAGGTGATGTGGTGTGTGTGGACATTTTATAAAGTGCCACATAAAATCTTGCAAAGATAATGACCCTGGAATAAAAGGAGCAGAGCCAGCATGGATACAAAACTGGCTGAGTGATAGAAAACAAACAGAAATGGGAATGATTTGTTTTGAACTGGTGGAAGATATACAGCGGATCACCTCAAGAGTCAATACAAGCGTCACTGCTTTTCCTGGGCTATATTAGTGACTTTGACTGGGGGTGTGAGGCACAATTTCAAAATTTACGTGTGAGGAAAATAACAACGGCTACATGCAGACACAGACAGGCTGGTGGAATTGGTGGATGTGAGGCAGGTGAAAGTTAATACAGAGGAGTGTGAAATGGTTCATTTTGGTAGAAGAAGTGAGAAAAGATGATTTAAAATAAAGAGCACAGTTCTGTCAGGGTTGCAGGGGTAGGGAAACCTGTGTTTATACTCTTTTGAGTAATCAAATCAACAAGTAAGCAATTTTTTTTATTCATTCACGGGATTAGGGCGTCGCTGGCTAGGCAGCATTTGTTGCCCATCCTAGAGGGCAATTAAGAGTCAACCACATTGCTGTAGGTCTGGAGTCACATGTAGGCCAGACTGGATAAGGATGGCAGTTTCCTCCCCTAAAGGACATTAGTGAACCAGATGGGTTTTTCCGACAATTGACAATGGATTCATGGTCATCATTAGATTGTTAATTCCAGATATTTATTGAATTCAAACTTCACCATCTGCCATGGCGGGATTCGAACCCAGGTCCCCAGAACCCAGGTCTCTGGATTAACAGTCAGCGATAATACCACTAAAGGGACGCTGTAACAAGAACAAAACTTGAAAGGAAGCTTATCAAGTTAAATTGAAAAGGTTTTTATTAGGGGCCTGATGATGCACTCTTGCCTGTGTGAAGGCCAGTGGTTACTGAAAGCCACAAGCATCCCATTCTCCCTCTATACTGTGTGGCCAAAAGTCAGGAGTTTGGGGCTGAAGCACAGCAAAAACTTTGGGAGCGGCCTGCTGAGATATTGCGATGGAGCTGCACCTTCGCACATTTAAAGTAAACAATTTCTCGAGGTCACAGAAATTACAAGTGGCCTGGCAGAGATCTGTGAGTATTTGTGCACAAAGTATTGAAGATGGCCAGGCATGTTGAGAAGATAAAAGGGATCCTGCAATGTAAAAGCAAAAATATTACAGTGAACCTTTGTCACGTTTCAAATAGTGTGTCCAATTTTGGGCTCCACCCTTTAAGAAACATTTGGAAATATTAGAGAGGGTGCAGTAAGGTTTACAAGAATGCTTTCCAGGAATGAGGAACTTCAGTTATATGGATAGATGCGAGAGGTTGCAATTGTATTTTTCAGGGACCAAAAGTTGAGAGGGGATTTGTTGAAGGCATTCAAATCAGGAATGGTCTAGATAGAGTAGATAGGGAGACACTGTTCCCATCGTTGGAAGGGTTGAGAACTATGGGACACTAATTTAAGGTGAATGACAAAAGCACTGAAGGTGACAAAAGGAAAAACCTCTTTATGCAGAAGTTATTCAGGGTCTGAAATGCACTGCCTGAGAATGTGGGAGAGGCAGGTTTAACTGTGACTTTTCAAACAAAACTGGATAATCATCTGAGGACATGAAAAATGGTGGCCTGAAGTGATAAAGGTGGGAATGCAGGACTAACTAATTGCTCTTGCAGAGAGTTGGTATGAATACAATGGGCAGAAAGGCCACCTCCTGTTCTGTAACCATTTTTTGATTTTTAGTGCTTCTCAAACAATTAACTGATCAAATATTTTGCAAAGTTTGTCAATTGGACAAGATTCTGGATATGTGCCACAACTACTACAACATCAGCAGATTTGGATGAGGAGTGACCTCACTCAAAATATGCATAGCATGGGAACTTAGCATGGCAAGACAGAACTTGCTGTCAACTTGGAGAACACGACAGGAGTTCTGGAATAAGTTTGAAAAAGTTAGCACATTAAGTAAATGATTTGAGCACAGTCAACCAACATGCACAGACAGAAAAATAAGAAAAAGAGAATGGTAAAACATTAATATTTAAAAATTGACCACTGATGAAAGTTTATGACTAAGGAGAAAGAAAATAATGTTGTGGGAGTGAAAACTTCTGTGCACTGTCATGAGAAAGAGCATGTGCTGTGTGAAGGAATTTCAATGGTTCAATTCCCCTGTCTCATTTCCCACAACTCTTATCCTTAAAGGCAAAGTTGGCACATATTCAAGTCTGATGGCACGTATTCAAGTCTGTAGTCTGGAACAAATGGTAGACCATACATGTCAATATGCAAGACAGAAGAAAAGTTGAATTATTTGCAGAATGCAAAAAACATTTGGAATGATTCCAACTTGGAACAACAACTTGCGCAGATATTGCAAATGAAGCTCATGGTCAAATTCAAGAAGGAACCACAAGCTCTATCTTTGGGTCGGTGAGTATGGAGTACCCTGCAAGTTCATGAGTTGATATGGACTGAGCTGAGGCAGGGAGAGATCCATCAGTTGAGCACCCATGTCACATTTTGTTCTGATTTGACTGATCCTGTTTTTCAATGGAGGGAGATGCAACACTAGTCACCGGTCTCCCCTTACAAGATCAGTGAATGATGCTTTGATTAGAGTGGGCACACTCTAATCAGTGTGCAATTGGACATGTGGCATTCAGTGGTGTATAAGTTGTTAGCATTTACGTCAGCACAGATTCTGTGTTATCATACAAGCCTGTACAAATGATTATAAGGTTTGCCACTGAAAATAGTGAGCCCCAAGTGAAAAGGAAACCCATGGCACCAATACAGCCTATCAGAATTAAGGTACTGTTAGGCATTTTCTAATTAACCTGCTCAGAGGTGTTTTTGCATAGCTCTGGAGCAGGTTGGACTTGAACCTAGGTCTCCTGGCTTAGAGATAGCAACACTATCACTACAGCACAAGAGCCCTTAAGATAGTGTTAGGTATTTTTAATCAATCTGTTCAGAGATGTTATGACATACCTCCAATACAGGTGGGACTTGAACCTGCTTTTGGCCTCAACTACTGTGTCACAAAAGCCCCCTTAAGGTACTATTACACACCATAGAACTTTTGTTATCACGTGTAGCTCATCTGATAGCTGGCCAGTCACACACCAGTGCTCATGTTCAGGCTACTTGAGACTTAACATAGCACATATCAACAAGAAACACACAGAGGCTAAAATATCAGTTAAGTACAACGAATGGGAAAAAAATCAGCTTAATAAAATTAATTTACTTTACACACGTATTCACTCTGCAAGAAAGAAAAGCAGATCTACAAAGTGACTGACACAGTGGAATTTGTCATGGCCAGATACAAGTCCCAGGTCAAAGCATTGCCAGTGGGTTTGTGTACACAGTTGTTGTCATAATGAAGTGGCTGAATCTATTCATCACTAATTGGTGATATTTACAAAAGTATATTCATTGAAGTTCTAGTTTGCACGCATGGTTATTCCTTTGAAGTGGAGCAGAGAAATTTATGTTTCAATTTTTGTACCAGAGAAAACGGCAAAAGGTTTAGGGCCTCAGGTGATTACTGTGCACTCACCTGCATGCATAAATGTTGAACTACACTTGCCTAGATGTACTACAAACTTGTCCTCATTCAGAGACTTTTTGGCCTTTCTTATTAAATATTCATTTTGGCATAAAGTACATTCAGTTCAAGAAGGATTAGTTTGAAAAGTCAAGGCTAGTCAGATTTTTACAAAAACACAACAAAACAACATAGGGAGACAGAAAAATATTAGTGGCCAGGATTGACTATAATACAATAAAATACAATATGCACAGGTACAGGCCCTTCGGCCCACCAAGCCTGCACTGATTCCTAGTCCTTATTAAGAAGTGCGACTTATTGCCCATGTGCGGTTTCTATTCCTCTGTTTGCCTTCCGTTCATGTGTCTATCAAGATACGCCTTAAACATTGCTAATGTGCCTGCTTCCACCACCTCCACTGGCCGTGCATTCCAGGCACATGCCACCCCCTACGTGAAAACCTTTGCCTGCACTTCTCCTCTAAACTTACCCCTCTCACCTTGAACCTGTGCCCTCTTGTAGTTGACCTTTCCACCCTGGGAAAAAGCCTCTGACTACCCACTGTATCTACGCCTCTCGTAATTTTGTGGACCTCTATCAGATCACTCTTCATCCTCTGTCTTTCCAGTGAAAACAATCCGAGTTTATCCGACCTCTCCTCATACCTAAAACTCTCCAGACCAGGCAACATTCTGGTAAATCTTTCCTTCACCCTCTCCAAAGCATCTACATCCCTCTGGTAGTGTGGCAACTAGAACTGCATGTAATATTCCAAATGTGGCCTAATTAAAGTTTTCTACAGCTGTAACATAACTTGCCAATTTTTATATTGGATGTCTTGGCCGATGAAGGCAAGCATGCTGTATGCCTTTTGATCACCTCATCCACCTGTGTTGCTACTTTCAGGGATCTGTGAACTTGTACGCCTAGATCCCTCATAATTGTGACATCTTTGTTAATCAACATATAAAAAAAACAAACCAAATATGTTTCAAATTAAGACTGTAGTTAAGAATTACCTTATATTGTATTTGCTCAAACATTCATTCTATAAATTTGTGAATAAATCAAGGATTCTTCAGTTTCACTGTATTGTGATTTCATTTAGTTCAGTATCTTCATATCTGTTAGAAATTAAACAAATAAAATTCCTCTTTTTCTGTCTGTTATTCTTCTATGAATGAAGAATGGGAGAACTTTTTTTTACATAAAGTAATGGGATCATTATTAATCCTCTTCATGATGAGCAGGAAGCATGGAATGTGATCCAGCCCACCACATATGCACTGTTGCCGTTGTTTTGGAGATGGGTTGAATGACATGCATGTGTTCTGTTTTTTGAGGTGAGACACCTCTTCACAATATTTAAATCAGCTCAGAACTTGATCTAAATTTAATGCAATTCAGCTTGTTTCCCCAAGGCTTGAGAAATTTGGCAGCTAAATGAAGAAGTGAGAAGTTAAATGAAGCAGGTAAATACTTTCTGTGGAAACATGTGACTCTGGAGGAGTCTGAGAGGACCTTAGGCTCTCAAGTAAACCTTTAACTCAATTACACTGCAGCTCACTGACGCTATCAAGTGACCCCACCCTTCAACTTCCAATATATCCCTCATCCTCAATTGCACTGCTTTGAGTTTCTCATCTGCCCAGAATCCTTCCCCTCCTGTTTCTGTTTATTGGTCCCACCTACACTGCTGCTTCGGCAACCAATTCTTTTCTCTCAATTAACATGCTGCAAGACCCATGGTTGGTCCTGATCTTTTCCAAATTTCCAGATGCTATCCCTAATGATTCCTCCTAGTTCACCCAACTGGCCACTGTGCCAATTTTACTGGCAGTTGGGCAGGAAAAGGAATTGTAAAAATGACAATTAAGTTTGCCAGGACTGCCACATTCCCAAGTTTTCCCCAATACAACAACATCCATTTCTACATTCCCTACTTTTTAACATAAATAAAGGTGCTCAAACAGTCCACAAGCCTTAAAGGAATTGAATATCAATACTCAATGAACCTTCACTGAAATTCCTATTGGTTTCAATAATATTACTTTTTTAAATATCTGTTCATTTCCAGAGAATAAATCCAGCAGATTCAAGTTTGCCTTTTGGAATTACTGAACACAAAGCCTTTAGTTTGCGACATGAACGTGATGTGAAATATGAAATTCAAGTACAGGCTTTGGTTGATGAAGAATGGCAAGTCTTTAGTACTGGTTACATATGCCAGAGATTTGGCACCACCAAAAAGTCCAGCCAAAGTCAGGTAAGTAATTATTTTAATATCTTAAATAAACAATTTTCACAAGCTTAAAAAAAATCCTACTAACAATTTAACCTAATTATTATGAATTAACAAGGTAATATTCCTATCGTAAAATGGATGCAGTCATTACAAATTAAATTATAATGTTAATTAATTTAGGGGTACTAGAAAAATCACAGTGAACCCTTTTATAGTAGCGATAAATTAATGTTTTTAATTTTTTAAGCATACACAGTTTCTGTGTGAAATATTCATGTTTTTGTTTGTTATTCTTTCACCATCCCACATCAACAGCATGGGCCGTTGCAGCAGATGTAAACTTGACAAGTTTTATATAGTGGTGCAGAGCATCTGTTTTTCACTGCACCTTTCTGACATTATTAATAGGCCAAAAAGTACTCTGCAGAAGGATTAGCATATTTTGGTGGTGACATTTTGTTATGTTATGCCACACAAATTCTGTAATCATGATCTGTTTTGACCAAAATGTCAGACAGCCAGCACGTGCATGCAATGTTGGATCCTTACAATACAGCCTACAGGAATATTGGCTGTACATTGCAAATCAAAGGCCACAATATAAAAACAGCCTTTGTATCCTTTCACAGATGACTTATTCTTGTAATCTTGTTTGTGTCAAAGAAAATTAATGATCCTTATGTTTTTCTCAGGTTCTATTGGTGGCTGGACTGACAATGCCTGTTTATGCGACCTTTGCTCTTTTTTTCCCTGTATCTTTCAAAAGAACAGAAAACAAACTATCCAGAAGTGTGTTGTCAAATGAGTGAATGGAACACCATTATTAGGAACAATTATTTGTTTCGAAAATTTCACCTCAGAGGGGATGTCAAATTCATTTTACCTTTGTAAGTTTTCTGTTAGTAAATTTGCGGCTGCAAAACTATAGTGAACTCTTTTTTTTGCCAAAACACTAAACATGAACGGTAAAAGCCTTTTAACTGCAGAAGACACTAATCTTAAGTGTCAATACAGAACATGAAAGAACATGAAAGACACAAAATTCTATACACTTAGCATTCTGGAAAAGACAGAATAATTATTAGTTCAGGTGTGGATGTTTTATCAGTTTATTGCATAGATTAACATCACCAAATGCTAAAAGTATTAACTATAAACCATAAAGGCTGCTGAAACTGATTCCTCCCTTGTGATTACCAGCATTATTTGATTTTTGTATCAAACGCATTAACAAATTCATCTAATTTTCACACCATCATAATGGAGAGAGATAGTAGGAACTGCAGATGCAGGAGAATCTGAGATAACAAGGTGTAGAGCTGGATGAACACAGCAGGCCAAGCAGCATCAGAGGAGCAGGAAGGCTGACGTTTCGGGCCTAGACCCTCCTTCAGAAATGGAGGAGGGGAAGGGGGTTCTGAAATAAATAGGGAGAGAGGGGGGAGGCGGATAGAAAATGGATAGAGGAGAAGATAGGTGGAGAAGAGACAGACCGGTCAAAGAGGCGGGGATGGAGCCAGTAAAGGTGAGTGTAGGTGGGGAGGTAGGGAGGAGATAGGTCAGTCCAGGGAGGATGGACAGGTCAAGGGGGCAGGATGAGGTTAGTAGGTACGAGATGGGGGTGGGGCTTGAGGTGGGAGGAGGGGATAGGTGGGAGGAAGGACAGGTTAGGGAGGCAGGGACGAG
>NC_063351.1:28597483-28612864 GCF_021869965.1 Rhincodon typus | reverse complement strand
GATGCTGCCTGGCCTGCTGTGCTCCTCCAGCTCCACACTGCATTATCTCTGACTCCAGAATCGGCAGTTCTTACTATCTCTGAGACTCAACTATTCGAATCCCATTTTCTAGTGCCTATTCCATAGCTTTCTATGCCTTGGCATCATAAGTGCACATCCAAATGCTTCTTAAATGTTTGCATCTTGGATGGTTTCCAATGGAACTTTCAATGCCAGTATAAACAGTAATAAGAACTAAGCATTTTCATGTTTAATTTCATGATATAGATAAAAATAGAACAATTTTAAGTAACTAATATGCATACCTGTACATCAAAGCCATTTTATAACTGCTGAATCCAGGTTAAATTTTGGTGAAATAAAGTGGATGGAACCCTTTTGTTTGCATCTGTGAGAAAAACATGCAGCTATCAGTCAAGCTAAATTACTGAATTGTGCGTCATTGTGAATGGACAGTAGAGCATGTTTGTTATTCTAACTTTAATCTTTCATTTAAACTAACGCTAATTTATATTAAAGCAAGAGTTAAACTAATAGCAATTATTGTGCTTTTGATCTTTCTGACAAGCAATAATTCAAATAATTACTTAGTCTCAAAATGAGTAATTGTGAGGTAAACATTATCTGAAGTGAAACTGGTATAAAGTCTTTGATAACAAGTAACTTTTAGTGGCCACAAAACCCTCGGGATGGTCCCTTGCTCACTTCTATATTGCAATATGAGGGAGATGGTTGTCTAGTGTTAAAGTTACTGTTTCAGAGGTGCTAGCTAATACCCTTGGGACAGCTGTTCAAATCCCACCTAGCTAGCTGGTGGAATTTAAATTGAAGAAATCGTTTAAAATCTTGAATTGTGAGCTACTCTTAGCAATGGTGACTCTTTTATTGAGTGTTTGATGCCAGACTATGAATTTGGTTTCTTTATAGACTGGACAAAGAGACGGCAAAGTCAAAGAACGTTTTTTTTTGGTTTAGCCTTCAAAGTAACACTATTTATTATGCATTAACATTAAGTACTACCGTGCAATGTAATCATAGATATATCAAGCTCTGACCATCTAGTCATAATAGGCAAGATATGAACTATCTTCTTTCTAGGTTCATAGCCAAATCAAATCAGCCTCCCTATCCTTGTATTCACAATACAATAAAATCAAAATATTCAATGACCCCCAAAATTGACCCAAATGATCAGACTTTCTGAATAACGGATACCAGGGGTTTATAGCTTAAACAAAAGATTGAACAATTTATTAATAATACAGTAGCTTTAGCAGAGCAAAGTTAAGCGTTGAGATAATCTAAATAATGTATATGATTTGAGCTTAGTCATTTTTGTTTCTAGACCCCACTCTCACATAAAGACAAGCATTTAAACAGATACAGTTAAGACAAAAATCAAAAGAAAAAGAAATAAATGAGACGTAAGTGGCTAGTTCTCTTAAACAGACTCCATAGTCTATAGTTTCACTACCACATGATTGTGTCTTGCTTGGTATCTGATGACACTGAAGCAAGTAGATAGCTTCCAGTAGGCTTTGAGGAATATTCATTGAATTCTTATAACCAAGATTCTATTCTCTGTACTTTCAATACGTTGAAAATGAGAATCAAGCCTTTGTCCTGTACCTCTTGCAGGAATACTTCTTCTGTCTTAAACACAGTTCAAAAACTAGTTCAACTTCTGTCCTCTCCCTGGCAAACTGGCTGCCTCCCTACAAGGTCTCAGTTAAAGTTCAACATCTATGAAAATGGTAAAAAAGAACAGTGGATGCTGGAAATCAGAAACAAAAACAAAAACGGAAATAGCTGGAAAGACTCAGCAGCTCTGGCAGTAACTGTGGAGAGAAAGCAGAGTTAATGTTTTGGGTCCAGTAACCTTTCTTTAGACTAGTTCAGAACACTGTTCTGAAGAAGGGTCTCCAGATCTGAAATGTTAACTCTGCTTTTTCTCTACAAAGCTGACAGATCTCCTGAGTTTCTCTAGCAATTTCTGTTTTTGTTTTGGTTTATCATCTGCCATCTATTTGAGCATAATGACTTTCCAGAACCAAAATGTCTACAGAGCATTCTTTGAACAAGAATCAACCTGTAATTAACTTCCAGGCCTGGCCTCATAAACAAACAACTGTCCACTTGTTCTCCTATTTCTTTTTAAAGCAAGCTGCTGCTCACAGTCCAAAGGTCGTCTTCAGCTCTCAGCTCACAGTTCACAGCACACAGCTCCAAACCAAAAATGATAAAAAATAAAAAATGAATAATGAAGATCTCAACTTCCTGAAAGAGTATCGCAGTCTGCTTCCAGTGTGTCTAAAATTCCAGCGTGGTCTGCCTGAGTTTCTTTCAGGGCCATTACTCCACCCACTCTGTCCATGATATACACCTCATCATCCTAAGATTGCTCCAGGGTCCCAATGTGCTTACTCAACAGTGACTGTGAAATATTGCTTGTCATTGAAAACTCATCTGCTTCACTAATATCCTGCGGGAAAGATATCTGCCAACATTACTTGCTTTGGCCCACATGTACCTTCAGGCCCACACCAAATGATTGACTGTTCATTACCATCTGCAATGACTGAACAAGTTCATGGGTAGTTGGGGCAGGAGAGTAAACACTGGCCTTGCTGATGATGCTCACAATCCATAAAAGAATAAATAATTAAAGGAAAACTACATTTTTGTTAGTTATTTCAAATTGCCCAATTTACTTTGTTATTTACCTTTCCTCATCATACAGAAATCATTTTATATGGACTAAAGATTCTCATCAGTTTTCCTGGGAAATTTTTATGTCCCAATCTGAAAATCTCATGACCTTGTATTTACTCTCTTCGTAAATTTTAAGTATTATCAGCTGTCAAATGGGCCTGTTGGAGGTACGCCAGACAGTAATGCTGTTTAAAAATACCATTTGAGAATCTTCAATTGCCTAACTAAGCAGTTTTCTCCTGTGTTGCACCAGGCAAGTTTAAAGTCAATTGTAACAATTGCATATTTGTATAGAAATATTCCAGGACATCATATGAGGTTATAATTATAATCTGAGTAATCATAGCTCTGTAATGTACAAAATTTCTTCGAGTACTCATAATTTTTTTAAATAATTCAGGGGAAATGGGCCTCACTCGCTAGGCCAGCATTTACTACCCAAACCTAATTGCCTTTGAGAAGATGTTGATGACTCACCTTCTTGAATCATTGCAGCCCATTTGGTGTAGGAACACTTAAAATGTTGTTGGGAGGGAGTTCGAGAATTTTTACACAGCGACAGTGAAGGAACAGTGTTGTGTTTCCTATATCAGGATGGTGAGGAACTTGGAGGTGATCTTGATGATGGTGGTGTTCCTATTTATCTGCTGTCATTGTTCTTCTAGATAGTAGTGGTTGTGGTGCTGTCTAAGAAGCCCTGGTGAATTTCTACAGTGCATCTATTAAATGGTACATCTTTGTTGCTACTAAGCATCGTTGATGGATGGAGTGAATGTTACCACATCCACTAACAATCAAGTAGCTGCTGGTCTTGGATGGTGTCAAGCTCCTTGAGTTTGTTAGAGCTTCACTCAATCAGGCAAGTGGGGAGTATTCATGACACTCCTGATTTGTGCCTTGTAAATGGTGAACAAGCTTTGGGAGTCAAGAGATGAGTTATTCCTTGCTGGATTTCTAGCCTCTGACCTGTTTTGCAGCTGCAGTATTTATGTATTTATATAGCTATTCCTGTTCAGTTTCTGTTCAATGATAACCCCAGGATAAAGTTTTTGAGATTTATAGCTTGGGTTGTGGATGAGGTTTTAGACTTGCTCGCCGAGCTGGTGGGTTTGGTTGCAAACGTTTCGTCACCCTGCTAGGTAACATTGTCGGTGCACCTCTGGTGAAGCGTTGGTGTTCTGTCCTGTTTGTTATTTATATGCCTCGGTTTGCTGGGCTGGTTGGCATCACTTCTGGCTCTGTTTTTCAGTGGTTTGTACATCGGGTCCAGTTTAATGTTTTTGTTGATGGAGTTCCGATTGGTATGTCAGGCTTCCAGGAATTCCCTGGTATGTCTCTGTTTTTCACATTACATAGGCCAAACTGGAAGAAAACTGGCAATACGGATACACAAACACCAACAAGTCACCAAGAGACACGACCAATTCTCACTCGTCTCAATACACACGGACAAAGAAGGACACAAATTTGACTGGGACAACGCATCCATAATAGCATGAGCCAACAGAGACATGCCAGGGAATTCCTAGAGGCCTGGCATTCCAACCGGAACTCTCAGCAAATACTTTAAACTGGGCCCGATGCACAAACCACTGAAAAACAGAACCGGAAGTGATGCCAACCACCCCAGCAAACCAAGGCATATAAATAACAATTGGGACAGAACACCAATGCTTCACCGAGGCGCACTGACAATGTTACCTAGCAGGGTGACAAAAAGTCTGCAAGCAAACACACCAGCCCCGCGAGTAAGTTTACAATCTCATAACCCCAGGATGTTGATATTGGAGGATTTAACAATGGTATTGCCATTAAATATCAAGGGGTGATGGTTAGACTCTCTTCTGCTTGAGATGGTCATTGTCTGGCATGTGTATGGCATGGATGTTACTTGCCACTTTGCATCACATTGGCTGAAGACTGTGTATCTGCTTTTCTGTGGACCTTTGGATACATGATTAACGCAGCACTTTTGACTGAAGCTTGTTGCAAATGCTTCAGCCTTACCTTTTGCACTGATGTGCTGGGTTTGTCTATCATTGAGGATGGGAATACTTGTGGAGCCTCTTCCTCTGGTGTACTGCTTTATTGAGCACACCATTCATGACTGGATGTGCAGGACTGCAGAACTTAGATCAAATCTGTTGGCTTTGGAACTTCTTACCCCTGTCTATAATCCACCGTTAATACTGTTTGGCATGCAAGTAGTCCTGAATTTTAATTTCACCAAGTTGACATCCCTCTTTTAGGTATGCAGGATATTGCTCCTGGTATGCACTCCTGCACTCTTCATTGAACCAGTGTTTGGTCCCTGGCTTGATGCTAATGTTGGAGTGAGGAATATGCTGGGTCATGAGGTTGCAGGTTGCATTGGAGTAAATTCAACTCCTCTTAATAGCCCACAGTGCTTCATGAATGCCCAGTTTTGATTTGCTAGTTCTGTTTGACATCCATCTCATTTAGCATGGTGATAGTGCCACATAGGACAATGGAAGATAACCTGAATATGAGGACTGTGCAGCGGTTATTACTCCTGATTTAGTGATGAATAGATGCATCTACAGCAGACAGGTGAAGATGAGGTCATGTATGTTTTTTCCTCTTGTTGGTTCCTTCACCACTTGACTCAGACCCAGTCTAGCAGCTATATCCTTTAGGATTTGAGCATCTTTGTCAGCAATGCCACTATTGAGCCAGTCTTGGCGATGGGCAGTGAAGTTTGCTACTTACAGTATATTCTGCACCCTTTCCAGCCTCAGTGTATCCTATGTGGTATTCAGCAGGTTGTTTCCTTGTCCATGTTTGACAACATGCCATGAGATTTCTTGGGGGCGATGTTGAGGGCTCTCAGGGCAGCTCCCTTTCAAGTGTACGCTAGTGTTCCACCACCTCTGCTGCACAATGGCATGCATTTAGAAGAGTTCCCATGGTTAAAATGTAAGCCTATTGTCACTTTTGTTACTACAGATGTTTCTGGTAAGTTTTGCAAATATAGCCAGGATTTCTACTGTTTGTTCATTATACTGGTAAATATCAGCTGGCCAGGAGCATGAAATGATTGCAGTTTCTGCTGTATTGAAGCATCATCCATTTTAAAACCTGCCATATTTTCTGTTGTCATTTCTAATAACTAGGAGAAGCAGATGAATTAAAATAAATCAGTAAAGGCAAGGCAACATCGCATTCCCATTTTCTATCTCTTCTGCAACATTAGCATCAGTTCATGCCCTCATTTTAGTAAAAACTATAGCTTGAGTAGCTGGGTGCTGGACATAATTTACACAGGCCAACAGAAAAATGAGAAGAATTTTTAAATGTCATTTTGGTATTTTTGTGTTTTTGTATTTTGACAATTGACTGTGCTATTTACCAAGGAGTCGCTATTTTCCTGTTGTCACATTCCCCTCCCCACCAACATTATAATTGGGGCCACAATGGGTTTCTTATTGAAAGTGGTTGTCTATTTTTACTTTTTGGATATAGAATGATGCCCAGGCTGTTTTCCACCCAGCAGACATGGGACACCCACCATTATGAAATATCTCTTTTATAAAAGACAATGCAAGAGAAGAGAATAAAAGAGAATTATTCATTGCTCCCATGATATACTGATAAATCCGTAATAGAGGTGAGGACAAGAAAAGGCAGCAAGCAGTTAGATTTCAGGTCAGGGGAGAGAGCAAGTGAGGATGTGAGTGAGGCCATATTTCAGTTGCAGGCATGGGCATAAAGAGTTTTACACTACATTATGAATATTCCTGATAACCTATTCAGACACTTTAATATAGTATGGCGAAAAGCAGGAGGCAATAATGGTTGTTTGAAGAGTCAGTATAAGAATGATTGTGCCAAATGGCCACATTTTGCACTGTACCTGATCTGTGATCTGTGTGAACACCCCTGAAAAGAGTAGGGAAGGTCATAAGGAATATTAAACTGTTGTTGGCTACTTATACCTTTCCCAATCAGTCAAAGTTGCGATACATACTGGGGTGTTGAATTGCAGTGCATATGATGTCAGAGTTGGCATTACTAGTGTGGCCAATTCCTTTCAGCTGGAGTGAAGTCGCAACATTGGAGCTGTGTGACTTAGTTGCAGAACTGTCTCCATTCTCCAATCTCAGTATTGCACAACTTTCACAGCAGAATCCAAAATGCAGGGACTCGCTGATGATATCTGAGCTTATAGACATGCTTACCACGTTGATGGCTAGCCCTTTCAACTTCCACAACCCTTTAGACCTAACTATGGATAAACTTGCCAACTCAGGGAATTGTTGTGAGGTCAGCACTCATTACTGTCCTAAAGCGGATGTGGAATTTTTTCTGCTGTATTTCTGGTCAGCCTGCCATCTGATTGGAAAATCCAAATGTCTAGACAGCAGAGTTCACAGGAAAAAGCAGCTGTTTAATTTCAGTTAATTTCCATGATGATGGCATTTGGATCATGGCAATCCTGAAGTAACACCAAAGGCACAAATAATGCATCAGCAATTTCAATCTGCACTACTCCACTGCTTGCACATGTTTAATTTTACAGACAGGTTGGGCAGAGTGACATTATCTTCTCCTGTCAGACAGTATATCATCAATACTATTTTTAACATTTTAGTGAAGGGTTTCTTGTTGAATCTGATAGTACTATAATTAAAATAATTAAGAATGAATTTCTCCAAAGAAACTGGAAAATACACATTACTCTTTAATCCACTAATATTTTGGAAGAGTCTCCTTTTTCTCGTAATATTTTCTCTTGTTTATTTTAAGATTGCAAATAGAAGACTGGGTTCTTTTTTAACTAGTTTCAAAAGTCTTGATGGTGATGATTTAATTGAAATTCCAAACTCTTATGTATGGCTGTTTTCCAGGACATTTTGATGTGTGGGAGAAACTTACTGGAAACTTGCCTACATGCCTGCTATTTCTTTTCAAAACTGTTATGACATGTGGTCATGGCTGTTATTTTTCATAAACTGTCTGTCCATATTTAACATGTTATTTCTGATCATTGGTTTCGAGGGATATTGTTCGTAGCCCTCCAGAAGGGTATCCATCTTTATTTCCAACTCAACTTAACATTCCAGGCAAACTCTTCAAGGATCTCTAAAAACTTCTTGGAGTCAGGATCGCTTATTGTGAAACAATCTGTCAAATAAAGACTTCCATGAACCCACACTATTTTGAAATCTATTCTTTCTAACATTTCCTTAATGCTAGCAAAGGCAATCCTCAACTTCTTCTCAGAGACACACCTCACTGAATGTGCATTGACCCAGAGAGAATAGTTATCCACATAACATACAATGGGCAAACCCCTCTCAGATTGTTCTTGTAATAGGGCTTCCTTTAGAATATTGGTTAAATACATCCCTCCAACTAGAATTTCTGCTAGCACATTGTTTTGGCAGCTAACGTATTTCTAATTCCCCTTTTTATTTTCTTGGCTTCCCAGGCCAATGGAAATATTTATTAATCTTTCCTGTCAAGAATTTGATAAACACTGTCATGCTTAAATAACCATCCAGAGGACTACCGTGTGAAGCATTGCTAAAAATGACTTGCTTCATTTCTTCTGACTCACTTGAGGCTGGAAGCTTTAATGTGCATTTTCTGATTTTAATTTCTTTAGTGTTTTGTTTGCTCTCAAGACTTCCTCATCAGTGACATGTTTCATCATAATTCTCAGTTCCCATACATCATAATTAACAATGGAGTTGGTCTGACTGTAAAAGCAGTTTAACTGTCCAATCAAACTTCTTCACTGGTCTAGTTTCTCTCACTGGATGAACAATCATCTTTCTATAAGGTTCTGGTTCAATTTATCAGGACAAAATAAACACTTTCTAATTATGCTAATCCAAAATTGTTCCAGAGTAATTTTGCTACATATTGAAAGGCCCCTGTAGTCTAACTTCCAATCTTAGGTCCTCTTCATATAAGTTCTCTTTATAGTTTATTGATCAGAAATTGCTCAAATTCATTAGAACTTTACCACAAAAATTGACCGACATCATAAAGATACCTACTGGTTTCGTTTTGTGATAGCAGTAGAACATTGCTGAATTTGCTTTAAGCTGAATGCAAGATGGACTTAATTGAGAAATACCCTGACTGCATCCTTTATGTCTTTCAATTTCCATAGGTTTCCTTCTATATTACGTGCTTGTTTAGGTGGTTTAAAAAATACTTCCCTTTGAATTTTTTTTATAGTGTAAAAATATCATTTTGATTTGATTGAATTGCGTTCCTAACAGTATGTTGCTGAAGCAGCAATGAGGTCTTCAAAATTACTTATCCTGCAGCACAAGAACCCATTCCAACAGCCTTAGTGAATACCTTTAACCTGTAGGGAGGGCATTCAAATGTTCATTAAAAGTGGAGCTGATTGTAATCCCTACCCAAGCCTGGAGATGATCACTCATCACTGAAGGAATTTCTGGATTTTCCCCACCAACTACTTGGTATGGAATCTGGCCGATTTATATGCTCAAACTTTTATAGTGATTTTTTGCATCGATTGACCAAGCCAGGGAGCATGTTAGTTAACAGCTTAATTAGCTCCCAGGATTTTATAAAGCATTACCATCCATTACCAGAAAATCCCTTTCACACACTCCATTATTCCATGGACTTTGTGCTGCCGTGTTTGTTACCACAATGTTTATATTTCTCACACATCCTTTTATTAATGATTGGAAAAGTCCTTACCCTATTCTCAGTTAGAAATTTAGCTGGTGTCTGCAGTTTAGTCCCTATCTGTTTCTCCATTAGTTTGTTCATTATTATGCTTTTCTCTTCATATTATTGCAGACTGACTAAATCTAGCTGCCATATCTACAAAGTGCAAGATAAACATGTTTTTCACTTGTCCTGTACCTTCAAGTTCTTCACCATAATTTTGTTAAAGCCTCTTGCTAATGGGAGAACATGAGCCATGATGATGCTCTCCTATTTTTTTTTACATATCTCATACGTATCACTATTTTTATCCATTTGTGGGATGTGGGCATCGCTGGCTAGATCAACGTTTATTGCCTACTTTTAGATGCCCTTGAGAAGTTGGTGGTAAAGTCCATTCAGTTTAGGTAGATCCACAATACCATTAGAGTGGGACTTCCAGGACTTGATACCTGTGTAAAATTTGATTAGCAATATTATGTCTTGTTAAAGGAATCCATAATGTCTAAATAGTGTAAACCATACATCCACTGACTTCCCAAAATCAATTGCCTTGATGCACCATATCCAACTTCATTTGAGCCTTTTTTTCATAGACAACCTGCTTAACAAGAAATATATTTCATTTGGAACTGTGGGCTGAACCTTTTTTTTATTACAGCCAAGTTGTGTTGAGCTTTTTGAAGGAGTTGTTGCTGTGAGCCCTTATGAGTTCTCTCACCATATCTCATTAATTATCTACAATGCCCCATGGCATCTCTCACACATGTTTTCCACTCCATCTTACCATGTGCTGTTCATACAACAGCTTGCTATTCAGTGGATATCCCAGAATTCACTAGCATCCCTTTGCACCTGTGTCATCTTTAAAAGCTTGTATATTCAGACAATCACTGTTGGTCCAGAGATGCCCTGCATGGCAAGGCAGGCAGGGAGAAATGATGCCCATCTTTATGGGCAGGGTCCTGGAGATCCTGCTGGATGGGGTGGTGCAGAGGTGGACCTTCTTCCTTCCCCAGGGATAACAATGGAGGCCATAACACAACACCATGCCAACCTGATCCAAGGTTGGTGCCCAGGTTAAATCAGTCTCAACCCTCTAGAGGATTGCCCAACAATGTAGAAAGAAGATCAAGGTCGTACTCCACTCTGCCAGGTAAGTGCCATCTTGTTCTCTCCAATACCTCTCACTCATTGTACATCTACTGCTGTACCTATTTGCCAGCAAAGGCTGATGCTCTACCACTCTCACTATTGCACCACTTCTCTCACTCACTGTCACCCACCCCAACCATAGCCCATGTCACTCAGATCTCTTTAAGATTTTGCCCTGTGTCTGTGCCCTTCATGTAATTTACCTGAGCTACGTTATGAAATGTTACCACTCATTTTAGCAATTTCAGCATGTTGTGCCATCCCCAAACTTCAAATCTGAAGCAAATAGAATTCTCAAATTCCTTTATCTTACATTGATCCTTATTATTTTGAGTATCTGGGGAACATTTTAACCACACACTGTGTGCACATTCATCTGCTGTCCTGCACATAGCACTACTTTGTGCACATTACAGGGTTGAAGTATAATTCCCTCTACCCAATTCAGTTATTCTTTTACTTCTGATCCTTCCACATCATGTATAATTTGAAAACCATATTATTCCATTTTAGGCAATTCATTAATGGTATTTTGAGTTGCATTTAAAGCATCTGTTGACTATGCCCCATGCATTCTAGGGGTTCATTCTTCAGTTATACTTCCCCAATTCCTGACATTTATTATAATTGCCAGAGATATTTGTATTCTCACTCCTTTTAGTAGTGATTTTCCTTGATGCTTTCAGCCTACGTGCAGGCATTCTTGCTTTGCCACCAGCACTGAATCCTCTACTCTCTGTGTTATTGCTGTTAGTCTCATTTGAGCCATGAAAGCCACAGGGAATGACTTTTGTTTCCCAAGGCTTTTAAAATTTTATTTTAAAATCATACTTCTTTCTGAAAATCTAACTCCAACTAATACTTTGAGTCTGTCTGGTCTAGCTTTTGACAAGGTGCTGTACAGGAGCCTGCTACATAAGATAACAGTCCATTATGTTAGGAGCAAGGTACTGGCATGGATAGTGGATTGGCTGATTGGCAGAAGGCGGACAGTAGGGATATAGAGGTATTTTTCAGGATGGCTGCCAGTGACTATCAGAGTTCTGTGGGGGTCAGCACTGGCACTTCAACATTCATGTTATACATTAACAATCTGGACAAAGGAACAGAGGGCACTGATGCTAGCTTTGCAGATGACACAAAGAATTGTGGAGGGATAAGTAGTGTTGAGGAGGTGGAGAGGCTGCAAAAGGACCTCGACAGGCTGGGAAAGTGGGCAAAGAAGTGGCAGATGGAATACAATGTGGCAAAGTGTGATGTTATACATTTTGGTAGGAAGAATAGAGGCTTGGACTATTTTATAAATGTCTTTGGAAATCTGAAGCACAAAGGTACTCAGGATTCTCTGAAGGTTGACATGCTAGTTCACTTGGCGGTTAGGAAAGCAAATACAAAGCTGGCATTGAAAACAAGAGCAAAGATGTACTACTGAGGCTCTGTAAGGCTCTGGTTAGACTGCATTTGGACTATTGAGAGCAGTTTTGGGTCCTGTATCTAAGGAAGGATGTGCTGGCATTGAAAGGGGTCCAAAGGAGGTTAATAAGAATGATCCCAGCGATGAATGAGGTGCAGTTGAAGACTTGGAGACTGTAATCAATGGAGTTTAGAAGACTTGAGGGAGCATCTGACTGAAACTTACAGAATACTTAGAGGCCTGGATGGATTAGACATAGAGAAGATGTTTTCACTAAGGGCACAGTCTCAGGGTGAAGGGATAACCCTTTAGAACTGAGAAGAGGAGGAATTTCTTCAGCCAGTCGGTGGTCAATCTGTGTAACTCATTGCTGCAGTGGGCTGTGGAGGCTAAGCCATTGAGTGTTTTAAAGGCAAAGATTCTTGATTAGTAAGGAATTCGAGGGTTATGGAGAGAAGGCAGGAGAATGGGGTTGATTGAATGGCAGAGCAGACTTGATGGGCTGAATGGCCTAATTCTGCTCCTATATTTAATAGTCTTGTGGTCTTATGGTCCATGGTCAATACCTAAGCAAAATCCAACAATTTAAAAGCAGGCACTAAACTAGAAATCTCCAAGTAGAAATTTTGCAATCTTGCATCTAATCTGTTAAATTACATTATGTATTCTTCTATAGAACATTCATCCTGCTTTCTAAATTTATCAGCATCTGACTATCCTTCATACACATCTAATGGTTTATCTTTTTTATGAACATTTTCCATAAATTAGAATAGGAATTTCCAAACATTTCCTGGTGTCCAGTTGTTGAGCTTCCAGCTTTTACACTTTATATCTGATCTTGCTTTTAATCAGAAGCAACAATGCGAAGGCTAGATCTTGTTTATTTATTAAAGATGTATCCCATGTCCACATAGTAATTCATTTCACTATTGATCGTAAGGTTCAGCTTCACAAGTATTAATGGAAGTCATATCTGATATTTTACACTCGGTTTCAATTATTCTTTTCCAAAGTAACTCCATACAAGATCTTCTGTCTGATAAGAATTTAGTTTCTAATCTTTGCCTTGAATCAACTATCCTTTGCTATCAATGTCAATCTGGACTACTTAGTCCTATAGCTCCTTTCATGCAGCAGTACCACATGTTTTCTCTTTATATATACTCAGTCTACAATCACCTGCTAAACTGCTTGCAATGGTGGCACAGTGGCACAGTGGCTCAGTGGTTAGTACTGTTGCCTCACAGTGCCAGGGACCTGGGTTTGATTCCAACCTTGGGTGACTGTCTGTGTGGAGTTTGGACATTCTCCCCGTGTCTGCGTGAGTTTCCTTTGTGTGCTCTGGTTTCCTCCCACAGTCCAAAGATGTGCAGGCTAGGTGAATTGGCCATGCTAAATTTCCTGTAGTGTCCAGGGGTGTGGAGTTAGGTAGATTAGCCATGGGAAATGCAGGGTCACAGGGAAAAGGGTAGGGGAATGGGTCTGGGCGGGATGCTCTTCAGAGGGGTGGTGTGGACTTGTTGGGCCGATTGGTCTGTTTCCACACTGTAGGGATTCTATGAATGTTAACGGCGGGACATTTCATGATTTTGAACATTTTAATTTAACTCTTCTTAACCTTCTCTTCTCTGAGGAAGACAACCCCAGTACGTCCAAGCTATCCACATAGCTGAAGTCTCTCATCCTGGATCCAATTTTGTAAACCTTTTCTGCAGCCTCTCTCATGCCTATACATCCTTCCTAAATGATGATGCATAGAATGGACACTGTAATACAACTGAATCTGGAAAAAATATATAAAAGGCTCATAATGACCATAACATCCTTGCTTTTATAAAGCCCTGGATCCCATATGTTTTTAAAATCATTTTCTTAACACCTGCCCTGCCATCGTCAATGATTTGTGTACATATATCCCAGAATGCTGTGTTGCTACAGCACCTCTGGAATTGTCATTGTTAGATTTTATTGCCTCTTCTTGTTTTCCCTACCCAAACTTGTCAGTTCATATTTTTCTCCTTGGAATTTCATCTGATATGGCTCCCCCTAATCTACCAGCTTGTCTATGCTCAGTGAAAGATGATCACTATTCTCTACACAATTCACAGTACTTTCCAAGTTTTGTGTTAACTACAAAGTTTGAAATTGTGCCTTTTACACCCAAATCAAAAACATTAATACGGTCAAGAAAAGCAGTGGTACTTATTCATCCTCCAACCTGAAAAGTAACTGTTGATTATTTCTGTGTTTCCTGTCACTCTACCAGCATAAATTAGTTAGTGGAAGAGAAAAATTGTAAGTATATTTTCCCCCATTAAAGCACTGCAGTTGTTTAGAAGTTCTATCCTACCGAATTGATAAAATTTTTTTCTCGCGAAATGACTCAGTTGTGATTCTAAGGAAGCATGTGGCATTAAGCCAAGCAGAATTCAACATTTAATAACAATGGGGAGCTAGCACACAAGCAAAGGAAGAATGATTCCGAGGATTTGTAAAAACTGAAAGATATGCCATCGTTTTAAAAATTAATTGATACAATGCCTTATCCAGTTATATCTGGGTGACTGTGCAAAATAGATTTCTATTTTGTGGAATAACAGGGAAGCTATGAAAAGCATTACCATAGAAAGTGATAACGAATTGGAAACATCTTAAAATCACTGATCTGAGGTTAACGTTTTTTGCCAACAAAGCAAGCTGATTTTCACAAACAGCCTTAAAAACTATTTAACTGTTGCTGGCTATTTAACTCTGTTGATACTGGAAAAACTTTGCAAACCCTTCCATGCCATTAGTGCTGAAGAGTGTCTGCTAATTAGTACATAATATGTTTTTAATTGACACCGTAATCCATTTGTTCTAATTTTGAGGGATCAATTTAAGTGCCAAATTGAAACATCGTTCAATCTTCAATGCATTGATATTTCTGGTGTTTGTTCAGTTTTTAGAGCAGTAACTGATTGGTTTCTCTCAATCACGGATATGCCTTGCCGAAGGAGTACAGCCCCAACACTGATGTCATGTACATCAATCGTTACTCTAAATGTTTGTTTAAAGCTTGGAGCTGGAAGCACAGACTGGCTTATTAAAAAATGGCCTTCAGCTTTTCAAAAGCAGTTTGGCATTTCTCAGTCTGTTCTACTTTTGCTTTTTTCTTTAGGTGTCTGTCAGCAGTGCAGCTGCTACTGTACTGAATCTTGGGATGAACCTTTAGCAGAACATTCCCAAAAATTTTATTATTTCCTGTTTTGTTGTGGCAATGGGGAATCATGCTGCTGCTTGTACCTTTGCATATCTGGGCAGTACTCATCCTTGACCCATTATGGGTCTTAGATAGGTCACCTGGGCCTTAGTGAACTCACTCCTTGTGAGATTGACAGCTGACTGTATTTTCCAGAAAAGGACTTCTAGTTGCTCTA
>NC_063351.1:28592128-28592483 GCF_021869965.1 Rhincodon typus | reverse complement strand
CAGCATCTGCAGTTCCTACCATTTCTGAAGCTCATTTATTCTCATTGTTTTCAATCCATCAGCTAGGTTTCTATTCAAGCTGCTTTATTTCCTCCTGTACCATATATCTGAAAGCTTTATCATAAGTATCTAGCGTGTTACCTTATTGAACACTTTCCAGAATTCCAAACGCATTACCTCCATTTTAACTATCCAATCAGGCAATTCAGTTATTGATTTTAAATATTATTGATTGTATATTTCCTCTGTTCTCATTTTCTTCAATGCTCCTCTGTCACCGTTTCTCTGTAAGACTTTAATTTGCCTTATGAACCTGTTGATGTTGACCATTTACATTAAAATATAATTGTTTCTC
>NC_063351.1:28590124-28591628 GCF_021869965.1 Rhincodon typus | reverse complement strand
ATGAAAGTGGGTGGAACAGCTGTTACTTATGCAGGTGGTGGTGTCCCACACGAGTGAGTAGAAAGTGCCGGGGCCATGCAGGATTTGGTGTGTCAGAGCTTGGATATTGTGTGTGTGAGAGTGTGTGAGGGAAAGGAGTGTCGGAGTATGAGCCCTAGAGGGTGATGAGTACACCAGCAGAGATAGAGTGAGTTTGAGATATTGGAGAGGAGATGGTAGCACTTCCTGTGGTGGAGTGGAGAAGGATATTTACCTTCTTCCTACAGTGATGTTCGCTAACTCAGGTGGCAATCTTGTGCCAGGCTGGCATGGTCTGGTGTTGTGGCCTCCACTTGCTGGTCCTGTAGAGGAGGAAATCCTGCCTGGACACCACCCCGTCCAGCTGGACCTCCAGGTCAATGCTTACACAATGGGATACCATCAGACCCCAGTCTGCCATGTGTGGAGTAAATGTCTGGAACAGTGCAGGTACCAAAAAACTCCCATGACTGACTGAAACACTAGATCAGAATTCTTTCCTGCCTGGCTGATGAATAGTAGAATAGAGATCAACATTTTACTGTGAGGAAAACAATAAATGTAATCCAGTAACAAGTGTTAAGGTATCTGAAAGTATTCAACATGATATGGACCAATCAGACTTCAAAAGGAGAAATCGATAAATCTTGATGAAATAGATATAATTTCAAGAAATAAACTCATAGCGGAGGGATTGGTGGACAAACTGTTCTTAGATTATTATAGATAAATATAAGTTGCTGAAATGACAACAGAAATAAATGTTTGGGAGGCCTGGCAGGCACTGCAGAGAGAGAGTGAAAGGCAACATTAATGTTCAATCAGTTTGTCATTCCTCTGAGGAGGCCAGATGTACTAGATATTTCCAGTATTTTCTGTTTCTCGTTCAGGTCTCCAGCATCTGCGGTACTTTACTTCTGTATAAATGAATAAACAGTGGAAGAAGATAGATAATCGAGTGTATACCAGACAGGATTGTTCATTGTGGAAATTGGAGAATCAAAAGATGTGACTGCTAATCATTCATTGAAAGCATTCTATCAATGTGAAGTCACTATCTACATGGGCAATCACATATTGGTACACCTCTCAAAGACATTTTATTACAAATCAAAACAGGTTTTCTTCCTAGTTCGTATCATTGAGAGTGTTGTGCAGTATAGAATCCAGACAACTACGGTAGGACTTACATTGGGAATTTCCTCCAGAGTCTCCCCATTTTGCTCCTGTATCTGGGAAAATGATTTGTTCAGTCTATCCAATGTTTCTACAGATCTTCTCCTGAAGTTACAGGAATTCCTAGCATGCATTCTACAATCCTGACAAGAACAAACAGAACCAAACCAGGTCTTTGATATATTCCATGGAAAGACCTTATACTCAGGATGGATGGAAGCTGCTTAATTTTGAATTGGGAGCACAGCTGCTGAATAGGTGTATTATTATGTGTGGGAATAAAGCAGTCAGGGTAGAACAATGGAAATTG
>NC_063351.1:28566763-28590114 GCF_021869965.1 Rhincodon typus | reverse complement strand
GATCGATTTATGTGAGGCACCAGATCCCTCTGTTTCCATATCATATTGATTTATTTAATTTTAAACAATTATGTGTTCCCATTATTTTTGTTTCAAGATATATAGCTATGTATTTATCTAGATTGAAATTAATTGATAAATTACCAGCTCAATCTGCAAGTTGATTAATTCATTCTTATATTGTGTTGCAGCTCTTTCCTGTATTAACTATAACACCAATTTGATGTCATCTGCAACTTATTAAACTGAACTTCCAGTTCCTAAGTCCAAGTTATTTATATATATTTTGCAAAACAGTGAATGTAGGATCATTTTTTTCTAAAGCATGCGTCCCATCATTTGCCAACTGAATAACGACAATGAGTTGCTCCTCTCTATTTTCTTGTTTATGGCCAGTTTGCTGCTCATTTTGCTACTATTTGCTTGACTGCACATTGCCTGCTCTTAGCCATGAGTTTATAACGCTTACCTTATCAAATGTTTTTGGAAAGTGTACAAAGATTAGTTTTTAGCTCTTCACAGATAATGAATTGCACTTTTGCATTTCTGACACGTTTTCATGGAGATTTAAAAAGCAAGGAAAAGTATTCAAGTGATTTGACCATGTGGTTCAAACAGTTGACTTTATGCTGAATAACAATAATCTATTTAATAGATTTTTAACTGATACTTATCATGGTTATTCTAACACATCCTTATGCAACAGCAAAATGCCATTTTATATTTACCTTAAATGGGCTGAATTTCAAAATTGTTTGTTGGTAGTAAATCTAGCTCCAGCATTTCTGTTTTCATGAACAAAATCTCTACTGAAATTTTCACATTAATTTCACATTCATGTCATTAAACATGAAAAAAATTGACTTAACTGTGAACTTATATTGTAGATTAATATCAATGTTGCCTTGCCAGTGTTAATGACACTGAAAGGCAGTTTAGAGACGTTAAAAATTGTGACAGAATTACCAGAAATTAAACATCACTTTTCCAACCTTAACTTTATTTGTGAAAAAAGGAAATAACAAAGTCCTTCTCCATTTAAAGGTTATTTCATTCCAAAGAAAACTTCCTCAGAGTTTAAAACAGTGCCTGAATACAAATCTCTATATTGAGATTCATTCGTGCAGTGACAAATGCCAATTGATCTTCAAAACAATCATCAAACAGACTCATTCTTTTAAAAACATGATTTGAATTCCCAATCACTGACTGGAAGGGTTACACAAAATTTCACATTTTAGGAATTTAGTTTAATCAGTAAGCTAAAAAATTGCCTAAATAATATTTAGTAGGTAACTAACATATGCTAAACTACTCTACTTCATAACTTTAAAGCCCATGGTACAGTTCCATGAAAACAACTCATAAAGAATAGTCTCAGTCGACTTACGTATTTGAGTGTGACATTGCTGCGCAATTTCATTTTCTCAATATTAGCTTTTCAACCTCAAAGTCAAAAAGTTCAATATTGTATGAATGAGGAGAAAATAATAAGTATTTAAAGGGTCATAGTGTTGTACAGTATGGAAACAGACCCTTCGATCCAACTCGTCCATGGTGACCAGATATCCTAAATTAATCTCGTCCAATTTGCCAGCATTTAGCTCATATCCCTCTGAACCCTTCCTATTCATATATACATCCAGCTGTCTTTTAAATGTTGTAATTGTACCAGCCTCCACAATTTCCTCTGGCAGCTCATTCCATACATGCACCACCCTCTGCATGAAAAAGATGCCCCTTAGGTCCCTTTTATATCTTTCCTCTCTCACCTTAAAACTATGCCCTCTAGTTTTGGACTCCCTACCCTGGGAAAAAGACCTTGGCTATTCGCCCTATCTGTGCTCCATATAAGGTCACCCCTCAACCTCTGATGCTCTAGGCCTATAGTTCAAACCCTCCAACATACTTGTGAATCTTTTCTGCACCCCTTCAAGTTTAACAGCATCTTTGCAGGGAGGACAGGATTGAATGCAGTATTGCAAAAGTGGCCTAACCAATGTCCTGTACAGCTGCAACATGACATCCCGTTATAATTGGGATATTCCCTGTAACTAGCAATTCAGAATCAATTTTTTACATAAACGTATTTTTTTGTTCAGTACTATATGGTAGAATAAAAATTTGGCTCCATCAAACATTTTCAAAGTTTGTTCAGTGAAAAACTCAGCCATACTAAAAGGAATTTATTTGCCATTTATGTTTTGATCTTAGCCGCGGCAATGGTAGGTTTATTGTTGGCCTTAGAGCTCCGATAAACTAGGGAGGCTAATGAAGATAACCTCTCAATAGCTCTCATCAGTAGTCCATGAGAATGGGCATCTGGTGAAATCTGAATCAGGCTCAGCTGTGATGCCTCAACAGTTCACCCATGAATATCTATAGTCAAGAAAATCGACAGTGATTTAAGCCTGGTACAAGATGGTACCTGTTAGCTGTTCAATCTTATGGTAACAAGGAGTGATTTGAGCAAGATTATGAGATGAGAAAGATAAATCATAATCAGCTTTAATAGCAGAGAAAACTTAGGAGTGTGTGTGAAGCATAATTGTGCTCATTTTTTCTAAATCTGGAGAAAACTGGCAAAGAATTTTGGTAGAGGAAACAAAATCATTCTTTTGCCATGTATTGCACTACATTTCCTTATTATTAATAGATGGATCATGTGGAGGCTATCTTGAAGCTGTGTATGGGTCTATTACAAGTCCCAATTACCCATCTTTCTATGGAGATAATGAACAATGCATTTGGTATATAAGAGGGGACAGTGACCAAAGAATAAAGCTGAAATTCACCTATGTTGAGTAAGTAAATATGTTTTCACTACCATATTTTAATGTCGGTGTGAGTGGAGTACTTTCTGTCAATTAACCATTGCTGATGGATTTGTTCAACTTGCATCCAATAATTTGTTAATGAGTGTCAAGAATTCTTGGCCCCAAAGAAATAGCTGTAAACTGAATGTATACCCTTTAGAAAAACAGTAAGGAGGCATTCTCGCTTTTTATCAACAAGAAACAACACATGACTAACTGAAACATATCAGAAATCGTTCCTGCCTGTCTGGTACTCAGTTGAATAGAGATTAGCATTTTACTGTTAGAAGATTTACTGATGTGATCCGGCAACAAGTATTAGGGTGTCTGGAAGCATTCAAAGTGAAATGGACCAATTATTTCAGACAACAAAGGGAAGTGCAGATAAATCTTTTTAAAATAAAAATAGTTCATGAAATAAAAAGACAACAAAGGGACTGGTGGACAAATCTTAACTTAGATCATTAATAATAAATATCAGCAAATTAATTGAAAACAGCTAGGTTGGACAATGGATATTGGAACTAGAATATTTTT
Source organism: Rhincodon typus (assembly GCF_021869965.1). NCBI lineage: Eukaryota > Metazoa > Chordata > Chondrichthyes > Orectolobiformes > Rhincodontidae > Rhincodon > Rhincodon typus. Next base: position 28,586,761 of record NC_063351.1, on the reverse strand, counting down.
AATTATATGTATGATAATCTTGAGAAGTTGGGGGACACTGTCAATGTAAATATTTTAGAGTATTTTCTCCTGAAAATCACAAAGCATGCCAGTACTGTCGAAAGAATGGGCTGTTTGGTTTGAGATTGTGAGCCATGACTCAGTTGACAATACTTTTGTCAGTAAATTGCAGACTTCTGGGTTCATGTCCTAGGGTTTGAGTGCTAAAACTAAGGCTGATGCTCCAGTAGAAGAGGAAATCCTGAACTGTTACAGATACTGTCCTACAAATGAGATGTATAACTAAGGCCCTTTCTACCTCCTATGTGGATGAAAAAGATTCCATTGCATTATTTCCAAATGATAGGACAGTGCTGTCCACCAATAGGGATAGGTAACAAGACCCATATTCCACAAAGGATTTTAAAAATTCTCATGCTCTTTGTTTAGGTCATGAAATTCCTGTTAACATGCTTATCTTTGTGAGCATACTTTGAATAGCCTTATTTATTAAGTAAGTTCATTTTTAATCACTGATCATTTTCTTAACAGTCTGGAAGTTTCGTCAAACTGCAGATATGATTATATTGCAATATATGATGGACCGTCAACAAATTCCGTGTTGCTTGCAAAATTCTGCAGTGGGTCAGATCAGACATTTACATCAACATCTAACAGTATGACAGTTTATTTTAAAACTGATTCCAGTGTAACTAGACAAGGGTTTTCAGCAAGCTACTACATTCTGCCAAATGATGATGGTGAGCTTTGTTATACGTCTTGTGTCAAAATTGCAATGTAATTTAAGAAATGTGGTGAAATTATGAATTGACACATCTTATTTGAACTTCAGTTTGAAATTCTTATCAGTACTTTTAACAATAAATGAGGCCAAAAAAAGTCACAGAAAGATTTTCAACTTACCACCCAGGTGCAAAGTTGAAGTTGCGCACCCATTACAGAAGTTGCTTGATATTCACTTCCATGGCTTCCAATCACAATGACCGCATCACATAGTGGCAGCAAGCTGTGAATCTACCTCTTATTTTCAAAGAAGCTGTCATCACATTTTGTCTTTTTGTGGGAAGAGCCTGGAGTTTTTCGTCATTTACCCAAAGAGCTAATTTAAAATGGCAGAAAAGTTCAATCTTTCATCACAGAATAACACTTCAGTTCTGGGAACTTCCTAGATAATCCTTTTTGCACAATTCCCCATGCCTTTGTCATCTTTCTTGAATATAGAGATAGTAATTCTTCACAGCATTCCAAATATGATCTAACTTTGCTCTGTACAAATTTAACATCACCACTTTCATTTTAAATTGACCTCAGGGTGAATACTTTTAGTAATTTGTCTACTTGTACCAGATCCATTTGATTCCATACCACATTGATACATTTATTTCCTGAGCAATATCTAACTTTATTTTACCTCCAAAATCTATTACCACACACTTACCTAGGTTCAAATTCTTTTGTCAATTGCATTTTGCAAGTTTATTCTCATCTTCTTATAGTTTGTTGCAGCTCTTTCTTATATTTTATGTTTCACTATACCCCAATTTGGTGTCATCTATACATTTTGAGTTGTAATTTTGACTCCTGAATCCAAGTTGTTTATGTACATTTTGATAATTAGCATTTGCAACACAACTCTTTCTGAAGCCACACTTCCCACCATTTATCAATCAAATGACTGTGTTAAAAACCAAAAGAACTGCGGATGCTGTAAATCAGGAACAAAAACAAAGTTGCTGGAAAAGCTCAGCAGGTCTGGCAGCATCTGTGAAGGAGAAAACAGAGTTAGCATTTCGGGTCTGGTGAGGAAGGGTCACCGGACCCAAAATGTTAACTCTGTTTTCTCCTTCACAGATGCTACCAGACCTGCTGAGCTTTTCCAGCAACTTTGTTTTTGTTTGTGAAATGACTGTGTTGAATTGCTCCTCTCTATTTATTCGTTTGTGGCCAGTTTGTTCTTCATTCTGATCCTTCCTCGACTCACATTTTTTGATCTTAGTCAGATTTTATGCAGCACCTTATCAAATGTTTTTTGAAAACTGAACAGCATTTGCAGATAAAGACGGTTTGTAGTCAAAAACAGAGAATGAACTGCCCTTTTGCATTTATACATGTACATGTTTCAGACAGAATATCAATCAAATTAAGAATGGAGTCATATAACTTTAGGGATTTTGGTAGAGGCATTAGCTTTTGACATGCCTGACACAGTGCAATTTCTGTCAGGTCCTCTCTTTATAGTCATTTCCTGATACCAAGGCTAAGCTGTGATTCTTCTTCCCTAGTGATCCTTCTGTGACTGATTGCCATTTGAAGCTGGTATCCTGGGCTTCACATATTGTCTTTGGTGACTGAAATAACTGCACAGAGGCCAGTATCCCATCACCAAGTCACCCTTTATTTATTTTTGCACAGTACACTGCCTGTGGCCAGCCAGCTCGGAGTCAGTCCCCTGTTTATATTGGTCAGCCAGAGCTTCCTGATTGGCCCAGGTTAACAACCCAATCGTAGTCAGCAAGATCCACCTGGTTCCGATCACTACAGTGGCATATCCATCAACCTCTTGCAACCACATGCACTACCAACAGTATTTTTCTAGTCAAACCCAAGAACACCTTTAAAACCTTTTAAACTGATGTGAGAGTCGGGGTGGGAGGTGGGGGGTGGGGTTGTGGATGGAAATATCATTGTGGGCAGAAGAATTGGCAGAAACATGGGGGAAGTATTGTCGATTAATCAAGAGTATTGTGTTCACCAGAGACCAATAACTTTCAAAAAGATATCTATATTCCAGTGACTGGCTCAACGGATCACATAACAAGATTTCTGCAAGATGTCATCTTTGAAACATTTACTGTAACACAGACTAAATCAACAAATGACTAAACAACATTTGTTACACAGCTAATATGCCAAAACTACAAAAAGCTACTTTATAGCACCAACAAACACCTTATGTCACATTTACAAATTATACTGCACTCTCCACAGAATTGTAGTCTTCGCAGGCACCATTTCAAAGTTACTCTCTGCATCCAACAAACTATTTTGCTGAGTTGTAATATCCAGTGTACGTTGGAAGTCACTCTCTTCTGTCTTCTGAGAATTCTTGGACTGACCAGCAGCAACACCAACTCTGGTTATTCATTCTTTCAGTTGTGCCAAGCCAAATCTTCCGGTGTCCTTAAAACTTCACCCACCTGTTCAACTGGAGAACATGCTCTCGTTCACATTTTGCCTGGCTGCTAAGAGAAAACTCTGTCTCTCTCTCCTGTTTGTAGCAGTTGCTGATTATTTGTCTCCTTCTCTGAGCTTCTCTTTTTTATTGTCCGGGCGTTCTCCAGGTAAGTCTACGTAAAGTAAAGCCAGCTTCTCCTTTCTTTCGTATTCATATATGAAATCCGGCACTTAGGTCTCAATCCAACTTGGCCTGAAATCACTCCCCTATGGCAAACAGGACACATATGCTTATTGTCACAGAACTAGTAGTAAGTCCCATATCCCTATTCATAACTCCAGTTTAGCTTGAATTAACAAGAATTAAAACATAATCATTTTAAACAACCTTGCAATTGTAGAAGAGAAATTCATTAAAATTATACATTCCTAAACCAAGAGCAGTGCCCATTATTGGTTTTTAAAACAGGTTTCTTAATATTACAAAAGATTGATCAGATTTGATTTTTTTCCAGAATTGTTGACGTGTTCATCTGATTATATGGAAGCAAAAATTAGTAGGTCCTACCTCAACCTTCTGGGTTTCAATGAACACAGTCTTTATCTGAATGATCGAAATTGCAGACCAATAATAACAGCCAGTGATGTAATCTTCAAAATACCACTTAACAGATGTGGTACAGAATGGCAGGTAAGGAAACCAGTAATAGGAGAGTTGGTTTCACAGAATTCCAACTATTATTCTTTTATATCCCTTGATGGCCTAATTGTTGAAATGTTCAAGGTGAACCTGCCCACTAACTACGACAATATTGCCTTTGTATAAATACTTCCTAATGCTATAAACAATATTTTGATGCTCATATTATATATATCTGTGATTTCACATAACCATTCTGCTCTCTGATACTTAATGAGTTCGTTATTATTGTGTTGAATGTCTTCAGAACCTCTCACGCAGGTTGGTATTAAGGCATCCTAAATAATGGCCTCCCACCTACATTTTCTTACATCTTCCACCAATTTAGTTTTCTGCAATTGCAATTTTGTCATTGTTTTTTAACTTTGAAAATACATTTTTCAGGCATCACTAACTTTCTACTCTGCATCAAATATTTAATCCTTGAAATAAATTAAGTTTTAATGTGCATTTTACATTCACAGGAAAACAACAGCAGTATCATATATTCCAACACCATCCGATCTTCACCTTCTGACTCAGTTGTAACTCGTGAAACAAACCTTCAGTTCAATATTGGCTGTGAAATGCAACAAGATACAATGTCCAAAATAATGTATGTGACTAAAGAAAACACAACCGGTGACATCATAGATAATATCACAGAATCTGGCATGTTTAATGTCAGCATGAGATTCTATGAATCACCATCCTTTACCCGGCCAGTGCTAGAATCACCTTACTACGTGGATCTCAGGCAGAACCTGTATGTGCAGGTCGAACTGCACAGTTCAGACCAGTATCTTGTTGTATTTGTGGATGCCTGCACTGCATCACCTTATAGCTTTGACTGGACTTCAAAGACCTATGACCTGATAAAAAATGGGTAAGAAATGCTATTCCCTGCATCAAAATTGGAAAGAATATTCCTGACTAACAGAAATGTCTTGAAATCCAAATAACAAACATTTTCTGTGCTATTTTGTGTGATACATAAAAACAAGTTTGTATCAACCAGCATTTGAATTAACACTTCAATGTGTGAATAAGTTTTCTTTTTGGTCTACGATCAGAAAAAGTTTAAAATGTACTCTATTTCCCCTTTCTTGCTTTATATCTAATTGGTTGTACTTGTGAATTTTAAAAAGCAATGAAATGTGTGCACAAGTATAACATGATTCCTAGTTTAATTCCAAATTACCTTTTAAAGTTTTCTTCACACTGGGCACCTTACAATATGGACTCCACACTGCTCTGATTTAAGTTCCTGGTATTTGAAGTTCTTTTATTCCTCTTCACCTCTTCTACATTCAACATTGTACACTGATGAAATCAAACATTTTCTCTCCATCCATTATCGACTGACTGCATTTTGCTCTGCAGCCAGTGTTCAGATTTGAGGGATCAGTCTTGCAGGGAATTAGCAGTACAGCTGTACAGGGGAGCAGGAGGAAGATTGGGAATGCAATTGTGATACAAATTCAACTGTAGGGACTTTTTCTGTCAATATGATGAAGCAGAAATAGGATGCATATAACAGATGCTAGCTTGATACTACGTTTGAAAACCAGGTTAAATACTGAAAAATCAGAAGGGAAGCGAAAAAAATGAGAACAACAAAAAGAAAGTATGAGAACAGATTGGCAGCTAACATGGAAAGGAATCCAAGAGCTTTTATAGGCATATAAATTTTAATATCTAAATACAAAAAAAAAATAGAACTGATTAGGAATCAAAAAGGATTTATCCAAGGACACATAAAGCATCTCTGAGGTATTAAATGTGTATCTAATAACTTTTACAAAGGAAGAGGATGCTACCAAAATCATAGTCAAATAGGAATCAGTTAAGATACTGGATTGGCTAAAAATTGATAAAGAGGATAGATTAGAAAGATTGGCTGTACTTAAAGTGGAAAAGTCATCAAGACCAGATGGGATTTATCTTAGAATACTAATAGAAGCAATGACAGAACTTAGGAGGCAATGAGCAGTGTCTTCCATTTCTCCTGCGATGGAGGGATCATGCTCCATTATTCCTAGCAGCAGCAGAGCTCAGGAGTGCAGAAAGAAGCCTGAAGAGAATCTGCCTAGAGAAGTTAAGGCCTGAGATTTTACCACAACAAGGAATTGTGGAGCCCGGGGAAAGGTGAAGGAGGGTGAGTTCTGGTGGGCAGGCAGCACAGAAGGAAGGGGCTTGACAAGGGGTGGGACCATGATGTGCAGGAACCTCAAATGATGTGCTCCCCCTTTCCTTCCTAGTTTTATCTCATGTAGACCATTGCAAACAACCTGCCCACTCAGACCTGATTACTCATACCCATGCCAAGTGTATTTTGGTGTAGGTAACATATTATTTAGGTCTATAGATTTGTTAACAAGTTTAAAAGACCCTTAATTATTTGTTTAAATATGGTGGGTAGACTGTTGATTTCAGCTCCCATCTACCTAACATATTATGAGTGCGAGCTCACGAGTAATGGAAATGTGGTGATTAGCTACCCAACCTGTTTTGTATGTACATCCACTGAAAACATTCCCAGCTGTAATTTACCAATGTATTTTTAGTTTCATTGAAACTCTAGTTTAGAGTGGGATTTTATGTTTTAAAATTATTGCTTTTTTTATAGATGTGTTAAGGATGGGACATATGGAAATTATCCCTCACCAGCTCATAATATTGCGCGATTCAAGTTCAGTGCCTTTAAATTCCTCAATCTTCATCCTTCAGTCTACCTGCAGTGTAAAGTTGTGGTCTGTAAAGCTTATGATTATTCATCTCGGTGTTACCGTGGATGCATCTATCGACAAAAAAGGGCCATAAGTTCCTCAAAGGGGAGCACTGATGTTCTAATAGGACCCATTGAACTGAAAAAAGATCTAAAACAATATAAAGCTGAGGGTGAGTCGATCATGTTATATACTAATTACATCACCAATAAAAGGGCTAAATTAGAAATTTTATATTTCAGAATGTGCAGTAATAGTCATCATTTCGTAGCTCTCATGACTGGTACAGTCAAAAATAAGAGACTGTTTTGAATTTTTTTCAGGATTTGAAGAAGTGAATGAAGCTGTGGAGACAAATACCCAATCCAGTTTTCCATTTGTTCTATCTTTGATAGCTCTGATTGTAGCTGTTTCAGTTTTGGTTGTCACCGTTCTAAAATACAGGAAGCAACAAAGGCACTATGCTCGTGAGCGGCTGTGAGACAATGTTCTAAGTGTAACAATTCACTAAATGGAATAGTAGATGGAATTCTGCTCTGAAATGATCCTATCAACCAATAACCATGATGATTGAATTAAATGTTGGTTCCCATCCAACTTATTGTATGGACAGAATTCAAGTGCTCATTAAATGACTGTCTGCAGGAATTAATTTGATTACTGAAAATAAATGAGAACAATTCACCTATTGTGACTCAAAAATTGCTAATAGAATGCAATGATTGAATTTATTTGTTGAATTGTTACAGTTTTCTTCAAATTTATTGCAAAAAAAATGTTGCCTAAAATCAATAGCAATGCAATAAAATATTTTCTTCTGCATAATACTGTTGTACTTTATTCAGGTTTTGCAAGATGGTAACTACCTCGTAAAGGAGACAAAATCACTAGCACCAAATATGGCGTACTGTTCACTGGACAGTTTAATGTCCAAACTGCTGACTTTCCATCACTTCATACGGAAAGCAGAAATGCTTAATAGAATGTAATATCTGTCTGGCAAATACCAACCCACCCTAAACTAAAATGGAGCATCAGAGCACAATAAAAAAATCTCACATAAATCCTTCATAGATGCTGCCAGACCTGCTGGGCTTTTCCAGCAACTTTGGTTTTGTTCCATTCTTTAAGCCTGTCCTTCCTCAAACCCTTATTTCTTTCTTTTGGCAAAATTAACTCTTGACCAAATAGATGGAAAACCATAATCACTTTCTGTTGCTGTGAATCCTATTTAGTCCCTTTTATCTTGGAGACTAATTTGTTCTATGTCCCTCTGGCGGTTCACAATAAACAGAAATAACCTTATTCAATCAGCACATGCTTGCAAAATTCAGTATACATTGCCTAACACTAGATATATGATTCCACAATTGAGCAGCTCTGGCTGAAAAACCCTGATTGTGCTAATAATTATGTGAACAACCAACTTAATATTCTCAACAGGGCTTACTATGTGGTTCATTTACACTTAGAAGAAGTGACTTATATTCATAAGAAGGGACCTATCATGTGACCATATGGATATTCTCTGCAACGAAAAGGAATATGTCCAGATCTAATGCCTAATTTTCAATTAAACAAAGCATGGGGAGCATCTTATCCATGGTGCCTTCACAGGTCGACGCAACATCGAGGGCCGAAGGGCCTGTACTGCGCTGTAATGTTCTATGTTCTATGTTCTCCATAGCAACACCTAAGCTAATCAGAATTGACTTGCGAACCAATTAGCACCCTTTCTTCTTGCACTGTAAATTGTTGGGTCCCTTTGAAACATTCTTGCATCTGTCCTAATGACTGCAAGGTAAAAAACTTTAATGGCATATCTCATTATCAGCAATATTTAATTATTTTACAGTAACACAGGAAATATATATTCTTCTTTCCCAAAAATAACAAAACAAGAAGAAAGAAAATCAACGCTTTTGTCTAAATTTCTCTTTAACATGTTTTGCGATAACTCGGGGATTCTTTTTAATTAGCAGAACATATAGATTGAATCTTCCTTCACGTTAACACTTCTTTGGTCATTTTGAGACATGTTAAATGTGCTTGAGTTCACCTCTAATTTCTCAGGCAGCTGCTGCTTGCAAACTGGAAACCATGCAGCATCTAGGACTCAACATCAAGTTCAATAACTTTAGCCCCTGATTATATCTTTCCATGTTTCTTAGCCACCTGTTATGACATGGGTTGTTTTTAGCACAGCCAACATATTCTCAGGCCTATTATCACACTACATGGGGTTACTTTCAGCATAGCCTATCCATTGTCTCCTACTCTCAGTTGTCATTATCACTTATCCAGCTTCTCTTCAGTCCTGGCCTACTATCAATAAGCCCCTCGTTTACATACCCTTTTCATATGTCTCTCTGCCTGGGCTCCCTCTCCACCTATCCACTCACTGCTCTCCTAAACCCACCCCCAACCCCGTCTTCAGCATAAGAACCATTTTATTCCTAGTTGCTATTAGTTCTGATGAAGAGTCACTACATTTGAAATGTTTCTATTTCTTTCTACCATAGATGCCGCCAGACTTGCTGAGTTTCACCACCAATTCTGTTTTTGTTCCAGCATCTGAAGCTCTTTGTTTTATTCTTATATAGTCAACTCTCTGGCCAGCTTTAGAACATGCTGTACTAAGAAACTGTCCTGAAAATATTCTATGAGTCCCTCCTTTAGGCTCGTTTTATCCATTCAATTTATCCAGTCAAAATGCTGGTTAAACCTTCCAGCATTAAGGACTGGCATTCCTGACAAGTTCTCATTATTTCTTCCTTACCTCTCCCTGTAGTTATTATTAGGGGATCTACATATCACTTCCGTGAATGACTTCTTGCCTTTATTATTTCTCATTTCTATCCACATCTTGTTTTCCTGAAGTTAAATCATCCATCTCTATTGTGCTAATGACATCATTAACAAACAGAACCACTCCTCTAACCTTTTCTTACTTTAGTCTCATTCCTAAATGCCTTGTACCCTTCAAGATTCAGATCTCATCCATGTCATAATGCAACATTGTCTCTGTAATGGCTACCAGATTTTATTATTCATTTCTGTTCGCACTCTCAACTTATCTGTTTTCTTTCAAGTGCTCTGAGTATTCAGATACAAAACCTTTAGTTTCACCTTTTAAATTTCTTTGTAAATTCTAGTCTTATTGACTTTTAGATTCATACTTGCTACCTCTTCCTGTCATAGTCTGTTTATCATTTACTAGATTAATACCTTTCTCTTTGGCCTTGACTCTACTCTTCCATTTACCACATCTTCCCAAAGTTGATCCTTTGTCCCTACTATTCAGTTTTTTATCCTCTCTACTTCCCATGTTATGCAGTTCACAAAGCCATCAGCCTCACCATGGTTCAGGTGAAGACTGTCCCATCAATACAGATCCTACTTTCCCTGGAACTATTGCCAGGACCCTACAAACCAGATCCCAATTCTCTCACATCAATCTCTGAGCAGTGCATTTATCCCTCTAATCTGATTTGTCCTGTATCAATTTGCATATAGCTCAGGTAATAATGCAGAAGCTATGAGCTTTGAAGTTCTGCTTCTTAATTTAGCACGCAGCTCCTCATACTGGCTACACAGAACCTTCTTCTTTGTTCTGTCTATGTCATTGGTACATTAATGGACTACAACGACTGGGTACTTCCTCTCCCACTGCACATTCGTTTCCAGTGCTGAACTGATGGCCTGAACCCTGGCAATGGACAGCAATACAGCCATCTTGATTCATGCTCTTTGCTGCAGAGAATGACGTCAATCCCCCTCTCTAAACTGTCCTCTCCTACCACATTATTCTTCCTTAGTGCCCTCTCTTGAAAGGCTTTCTGTGCCATGATGCCATGGTCAGTTAGCTCATCCACTCTGCAGCCCTGAATCTCATCTAGACAAGCTGAAAGACTGTCAAATCTGATGGACAACTGCAAAGTTTGAGGCCCCTGTGTTCCTATTCTCTAGGTCTCCTTACATGGCTAATTCATTATCATACCTCGCCTGTCCCTGAAGACTGACCAAATTAGATGACCCAAGTCTAAGAGGTGCAATTGCTGCCTGGTGCAAAAGTATCCAGGTTACTGTTGCCCAGCATAATGCTGTAGGTTCATGATCGCTTGCTGCAGATGTGTTTGCTGTGGACCAAATGACATCCAGGAACTCCCATATGCTACAGTATGACACATCATCTGTTCTGTCATCCTTAATGGTTTTTAACTAATTGTATTATTCACTCATTTATGCTGCTTTTTACATATTTTATTAACTTTACCAACAACTTTTATACTATGTTAAAATTGCAATTAGGAAAGCTCTAAACAACTTATCAGAGACACACCAAACAACTAACTCTGTTCTCAATAATAGAGCAAGAGCCAATTCCAATCAACTCTAATCTATCTCTGACTGCCTGTTTTGGAGTCCTCCCCTCACCTGCTCCTCTAAGCCACTTTATTGCACATGCTAAGAATAGAAAAGGTCAAAGTGGGCACACTTTATTTGACCAATACACAACCTTGAAATTCTGGAAAAAAGACTGCTAGTGTCATGATAGCCCAATCTTTTACCACACTTTACCCATGGGTAGCTTTTTACTGTCTGCAGTTCCTGGATATTGATAGAAATGAGGCTCAATGCCTGATATCAGAGGCATGCAAATTTCTAAGCTGTAGAGGACTCTGAGCTGTTTTAAAAGAGGGGTAGCCAAAGGTTTTGTCGAAGAGAAGGGATTTTAAGGAGCATTTAAGGAAGAAGGAATTGGAGGGTCCTGAAGATTAAGAATGCAGTGAAGTGTAGCACAGCCACTAATAGAAATGTAGAAAATAAGAACAGGAGTCCTTATTGACTCTTCGAATCTGCTGTGCCATTCAATATGATCATGGCTGATTATCCACCTCAGTAGCCTTTTCCTACTTTTTCCCCATACCCTCTGATCACTTTAACCCCAAGAACTATATCTAACTATATCTAACACTTTTTGGAAACATTCAATATTTTAGTCTCAACTGCTTTCTTTGGCAGAGAATTCCACAGGCTCACCACTCTCTGGGTGAAGAAATTTCTCCTCATCTCAATCCTAATTGGCCTGACCCCTGAGGTACCCCCCCTAGTCACTGTCTGCCAATTGGAAAAAGACTTGCTAACTCCTACCCTTCGCTTTCCATATGTCAACCATTCTTTATCCAGATCGATACATTACAGATGCACCATTGAAAGCATACTATCCAGGAAAATAATGGCCTGGTATGGCAACTGCTCTGCCCAAAACTGAGAGAAACTACAGAATGTGGTGTGCCCAGCCCAGATCATCCATGGAAGCCAACCTTTCATCCATGGACTCCATTTATACAGCTGATTGCCGTGGAAGGCTGCAAACATCATCAAAGACCCATCGCACCCCGGTAACAATCTCCTTCAACCTCTTCCATCAGGCAGAGGATACAGAAGCCCGAACACATGCATGAGCAAGTTCAGAAACAGCTTCTTCCCGGCCGTTATCAGACTGATGAATGGACTCTCTAGTCACAAATAATGCTGATCTTGCTAATGTAGATCTTGCCTAGCACACGCCCTGTACAATGTAACCTGCATGCCTCTTTCTAAGTCTTTTTGATCTGTACATCCTTCGCTTACTATGATCTGCTTCTACTGCTTGCAAAGAAAGCTTTTCAGTGTATTTCGGTACACATGACAATAAATAAATCAATCAATCTTGTGCTCGACAGTTTTATATGCTAATCTCTTATCTCTTACAATGACATGCAAATTGTTCATCCTGGTTGCCAGAAATAAAGTGAACAATAAGAATATGTCAGGGAACATGTCATTTATTGTTTTACCGATAAAGGTAAAAAATTATTTCAAAACAGAAATTTGCTTGCATTTTGAGGTCATTCATGATTAAACAAATTAATTTCAAACATTGTGTTTTATTCAGTAAAATTCCACAATGGACATTTATGGTAACATCAGAGACACTGCACATTTGTAAATTATTTTCATTCATTTCAACTTATTTGCAGTAACATTCATAATTGCAGTCAGTACCAGTTTAAACAAGTCAAAATTTAACTATGAGTATTAAATAATTTGACTTGCTATCAATTGTATCTATGGAGTAAGGTAGTTATGTGATTGGTAAACAAAGTGTTAATTTAATAATTTTGTAATTGTTTACATTAACCTTTCCACACAGGCAAAAATGCATGAATTATCAAAGAGCATAATTTCATATATTTTGTTCTGTTGATTGGTTTTCTGAGAATTATGCCTTATAGTCATTGATAGGAATATCCTCTCTGAAGTTTCTTGTCTAGGTCTAGTTTCATGATGACTAATAAATGAATGCGACCTGAGCATCAGAGATAAGAAAATGGAAAACTAGAATTAACAGTTATCTTCTAGGTTGTATTTTTTTTTGGCCAGTCCTGCAAGATAAAAGTTTATATTTTAAAACCATTTGATAAATATTTTGAGTTTTCAGATAGCTAATTCAATTGAATACTATCCAATGTAGTCATAATGCTAAATTCTGATGACAAATATACCAAATAATTACATACTACATGTTTAGCATGTGAGAGTTATGGTGCAATAAAACACATATCATTATTGCACACACTGCAAATGTCTGTTATCAATTTGCTATGCTTCTTGATGACATATGGAAGTTGATACAGGTGTACTTCTGAGGGATTAATGCAAGGTACTAAAATGAGCTATTGAATAAATACTTTATTCAGCATGCAGCTAAAAAGCGGATTGCTTTGACATACAACAGGCAAGCCATAAGAAACACAGTGCTCGCCTTTGCAGTGTTCTTGACTGTCTTGGTCGCCAAGGGTTCACCCACATGGAGTAGTACATTCTGCTGATAGTATATTTTCAGGAATTGAGTCTATTTTCAGATCCAGAATCCACAAAGATCTCCACGTGTCTCCCTGTGTTGTCAGCTCTGCAAGCCTACTGGGGCAGGAAGTGGCTGCTGAGGCAGAGAGGTGAACATTAGGGCACCTCAACATGGGGGTCCCTTGGAAATGCGATAAAAGTTCCCAAAATGATGACGCCTGAGGCTGTTAGTTTTCGAACCATGATATGGATGGTGTGCTTGTAAATCAAAAATCTTCAGAAAGACCACTAGTTGTCTTCATGTTAATATTCTTTTATATGGAGACATACCAATCACAGACAAGGATTGGTGAAACAATAAAGTGGGTTCTTCATTTGAATGTTTACAGGGAGATTGTGTACAGTACGCTTGACTTTTATTACTGCTGCTTCAGATTTACCCAACAAGTCATGAGGCTAACACTTCATATCCTGTTGAGGTAGGTAACGATTAAAAGGAGTTTACAGACCCTTAAAGGTATATATCATTATATCACAATATTAACTAAATGCTACAAAACACAGAATGAAAAGTACAGAAGGAGGCCACTTAGCCTGCAATATCTGTATTGACTCTTTGGAAGAGCTATCCAATTAGTCTTACAACCTTGCTGTTTTCCCACAGCCTCCATACTTCTCTGATTTAAACAGTCACCCAATGTCGTCTTGACGATGATTCTGGATAGGAGCGAAAGTAACAGGGTAGTTGTTATGGGGGACTTTAACTTTCCAAATATTGACTGGAAACGCTATAGTTTGAGTACCTTAGATGGGTCAGTTTTTGTCCAATGTGTGCAGGACGGTTTCCTGACACAGTATGTAAATAGGCCAACAAGAGGCGAGGCCACATTGGATTTGGTACTGGGTAATGAACCAGGCCTGGTGTTAGATTTGGAGGTAGGTGAGCACTTTGGTGATAGTGACCACAATTCGGTTACGTTTACTTTAGCGATGGAAAGGGATAGGTATATACTGCAGGGCAAGAGTTATAGCTGGGGGAAAGGCAATTATGAGGCGATTAGGCAAGATTTAGGATGCATAGGATGGAGAAGAAAACTGCAGGGGCTGGGCACAATTGAAATGTGGAGCTTGTTCAAGGAACAGCTACTGCGTGTCCTGGATAAGTATGTACCTGTCAGGCAGGGAGGAAGTGGTTAAGCGAGGGAACCGTGGTTTACTAAAGAAGTTGAATCTCTTGTCAAGAGGAAGAAGGAGGCTTATGTAGAAATGAGGCGTGAAGGCTCAGTTAGGGCGCTTGAGAGTTACAAGTTAGCCAGGAAGGACCCAAAGAGAGAGCTAAGAAGAGCCAGGAGGGGACATGAGAAGTCTTTAGCAGGTAGGATCAAGGAAAACCCTAAAGCTTTCTATAGGTATGTCAGGAATAAAAGAATGACTAGAGTAAGATTAGGGCCAGTCAAGGACAGTAGTGGGAAGTTGTGCATGGAGTCCGAAGAGATAGGAGAGGCACTAAATGAATATTTTTCGTCAGTATTCACACAGGAAAAAGACAATGTAGTCGAGGAGAATACTGAGATACAGGCTATTAGATGAGACAGGATTGAGGTTCATAAGGAGGAGGTGTTAGCAATTCTGGAAAGTGTGAAAATAGATAAGTCCCTGGGCCGGATGGGATTTATCCTAGGATTCTCTGGGAAGCTAGGGAGGAGATTGCAGAGCCTTTGGCTTTGATCTTTATGTCGTCATTGTCTACAGGAATAGTGCCAGAAGACTGGAGACTAGCAAATGTTGTCCCCTTGTTCAAGAAGGGGAGTAGAGACAACCCTGGTAATTATAGACCAGTGAGCCTTACTTCGGTTGTGGGTAAAGTGTTGGAAAGGATTATAAGAGATAGGATTTATAATCATCTAGAAAGGAATAATTTGATTAGGGATAGTCAACACGGTTTTGTGAAGGGTAGGTCGTGCCTCACAAACTTTATTGAGCTCTTTGAGAAGGTGACCAAACAGGTGGACGAGGGTAAAGCGGTTGATGTGGTGTATATGGATTTCAATAAAGCATTTGATAAGGTTCCCCACGGTAGGCTACTGCAGAAAATACGGAGGCATGGGATTGAGGGTGATTTAGCGGTTTGGATCAGAAATTGGCTAACTGTAAGAAGACAGAGGGTGGTGGTTGATGGGAAATGTTCATCCTTTAGTTCAGTCACTAGTGGTGTACCTCAAGGATCTGTTTTGGGGCCACTGCTGTTTGTCATTTTTATAAATGACCTGGATGAGGGCGTAGAAGGATGGGTTAGTAAATTTGCTGATGACACTAAAGTCGGTGGAGTTGTGGATAGTGCGGAAGAATGTTGCAGGTTACAGAAGGACATAGATAAGCTGCAGAGCTGGGCTGAGAGGTGGCAAATGGAGTTTAATGCGGAAAAGTGTGAGGTGATTCACTTTGGAAGGAGTAACAGGAATACAGAGTACTGGGCTAATGGTAAGATTCTTGGTAGTGTGGATGAGCGGAGAGATCTCGGTGTCCATGTGCATAGATCACTGAAAGTTGCCACCCAGATTGATAGGGTTGTTAAGAAGGCGTACGGTGTGTTAGGTTTTATTGGTAGAGGGATTGAGTTTCGGAGCCATGAGGTCATGTTGCAGCTGTACAAAACTCTGGTGCGGCCGCACTTGGAGTATTGCGTACAGTTCTGGTCACCGCATTATAGGAAGGATGTGGAAGCGTTGGGAAGTGTGCAGAGGAGATTTACCAGGATGTTGCCTGGTATGGAGGGAAGGTCTTATGAGGAAAGGCTGAGGGACTTGAGGCTGTTTTCGTTAGAGAGAAGAAGGTTAAGAGGTGACTTAATAGAGACATATAAGATGATCAGAGGATTAGATAGGGTGGACAGTGAGAGCCTTTTTCCTTGGATGGTGATGGCGAGCACGAGGGGACATAGCTTTAAATTGAGGGGTGATAGATATAGGACAGATGTCAGAGGTAGGTTCTTTACTCAGAGAGTAGTAAGAGCATGGAATGCCCTGCCTGCAACAGTAGTAGACTCGCCAACTTTAAGGGCATTTAAATGGTCATTGGATAAACATATGGATGATAATGGAATAGTGTAGGTTAGATGGGCTTCAGATTGGTTTCACAGGTTGGTGCAACATCGAGGGCCGAAGGGCCTGTACTGCGCTGTAATGTTCTACGTTCTATGTTCTATGAAAATTGTTATTGAATCCATTTTCACCATGCTGTAAATCATTCTAGATAATAAGTTGCTATGCAATTATTTGCTGAAATTTTGTACCAATTCCTCAACCACTGAAAACAGTTTTTCTTTATGTTATATCAAAAAAATCATTACTTTGAACACCTCTATCAAATCTCCCTTTCAACTTCTCTGCATTCAGTCCAATTCAAGGTTCAACACCCCTTACATAGTATTTTATTCACTGGCTAAAATTCCAAAGTTAGCCACAATTCTCCAGCTAGGGTCTAACCATCCATTAATAAAGATTTAGCATAACATTACTGTTGGGGTGACCTGTGCCTGGCTATGTAAGGTGACTGGTACATGAACACACTAAGCGGCCACGCCTGTTTACAAGATGGCAGACAGAAGCTAAGCTAAACTAAGTAGACTGCTCACACAGTGAAATATAATGGTACCTTTGAACAGAGCTGCTAGAAGGTCAGTAAAAGAATGCTGTATGCTCCCATCCGAGACAGTTCTGATAAAAGGATGCCTTAGGACAGAAAAATGACCAATTCCAGCCTTATTAAAAAAAGGATGATTGTCCCAGTAAATGAATAACATCAGGTGCTGGATGAGGTCCCTAAGCAGCTGCGAGGATAACAGCTAAAGTTATTTTGTAGTAAATAGTTGTCTCTTTGAAGCTACCAGCAACATTAAAGTTTCTAGCTAAAAATGTTTTAATCATAGAAGTTGGTTTCGATACATAACTAGAATATAATACAAGCCTTAAAAAACAGTTAAGCTTAGATGTGAAGATTAACTAGCCTTAGGAGGTGCCTTCCCTTATGCCCTGAACAAGATCGATTGATCACAACCCATACAAAATGCTGGCAGTAGATGTTATTGTATAATGTTACACTTATAACTAACTTTATAACAGAAGTTAACCTTATAGCAATTGGTTAAAACTAACTGATTTTTTAATTTTTCCATTATGTAATTGGGAAAGTGGGAAAAACAGTAACTGAATGTGATAAAAGACAACATCAAAATATAATGGGTAATAGAATTCAAGCTGTCCTTACAGATAAACAAGCCTGAGAAGACCCAAAGGAATATAGCCATTAAACTTTTGGAATGTGAATGAATAGGATTCATAGAAAGATCCCAATGCCTACAGATTAGAATGTCTAGCTAATACCACAAGATCATGGAAACCTGGGGCTATCCATGGAAGTGCCCATCATTGATTAGGTGTCCCATAGGATTGGGTGCTTGGATTAGATGGAAGGACAATGAATATTGTTGCATTTGATTACTGTAACATAAAACGTATAAAAATGCTATATTTCTTTGTAAAATCGGAGGGTGTGTCATTGATCTATCTTCCGAAGCCAGGTTCAGGGAAGATCATTTGGCCCTGTCCTTGCATAAACTGGTTTCTGCTTTAATAAACATCTTCCACTTGCCTGAATCCTGCCTGCCTCCTGGGTCTTTGTCCCGGGTCAGGAAAAACACTCCTACAATTACTTTGTGCTTTATGTCTCTATGGCCAACAATCTTATGTGTCTTCATAACAATGTCTTACATAACCATCAAAGGTGTGTAAAATTTTGTTGGTTCCAGCATCCCTTTTAAAAGTGTCCCTTATCATTTATAATGCTCCCCTCTTTCTTCCTAGCAAATGAATGACTTCATATTGCTTTGGGTTAAGTGTCACTTGCCATTCACCATACTATGTCTTCCTTATAAATATTTCCGAGACATAGAGTCAGAGTTGTATAGCATGGAAACAGACCCTTCAGTCCAACTTGTCCATAATGACCAGATATCTTAAATTAATCTTGCTCCGTTTGCCAGCATTTGGCCCATATCCCTCTAAACCTTTCCTATTCAAATACCTATCCATATGTCTTTTACATGTCATAATTGTACCAGCCTCTATTGCTTCCTCCGGCAACTCATTCCATACATGCACCACGCTCTGAGTGAAAAAGTTGTCCCTTAGGTCCCTTTTAAATCTTTCCCCTCTTGCCTTAAACCTATACTCTCTAGCTTCCGACTCTCATACCCTGGGAAAATGACAATGGCTATTCACCCTTTTCATGTCCCTCTTTATTTTCTCAACCTCTGCAAGGTCACCCTTCAGCTTTCGATGCTCCAGGGAAAATAACCACAGCATATTCAGCTTCTCCCTATTGCTCAAACCATCCAACTGTGGCAACATTTTGTAAATCTTTTCCAAACCCTTTCAAGTTTAACACCGCCTTTCCTACAGCAGGGAGACCAGAATTGCATGCACTATGCCAAAAGTGGCCTAACCAATGTCCCGTACAGCCACGAAATGGCATCCCAATTCCTATACTCAATGCACTGATCAGTAAAGGCTAGCATGCCAAACACCTTCTTTAGTACCTAGTCTACCTGCGACTCCACCTGCAAACGTTGATATTACACACTGTTACCAAAGCTCAGACCAGCAATGTGTATTAAAATGAGAAGTGGTCTGAACACCAATCACTCGGAGGCATCTCGCTTCATTCTCTAGTTTTGATAACAACTGTGCACCACTATTCTCCACTTCCTATCCATGCCTGTACTACCCGTTTAGTAGAATGGGATTTCATGTTTGTCTGCAAATCTATTTTGGTGTACTTTATCAAACACATTTTGAAGATCTACATACTCATTATAACTGACAACCCTGATCAATTCTCTCTGTTACTCCATTTGATAACTCAATTAAGCTCATTAAACATGATCCGTCTTTAACAAATCGGCGCTTCCACTTATCAACTCTTTATTCCTCCAACCATTAGCCTTGTTCCAGGTAAAGGTCTCCAAGCAATTACTCCACCACCAACGTTAGGCTGACACGTCTCTCGTTGTCAAGTTTATTCACCTGCCTTGGTACAGCATTTTTTTCTTAAAAATGCTTCAAATAACTTGGAACTGGCACTCTGGAAAAACAAAGTTACTTTCGTCTTAAGATAAATTTGAGTGGTTTGCAACATCATTTAGCTTGGAAAAATACTCCGTAAGCCTTGCAATCACCATAATTGTCAAATTATAAAGCTGCTGCTTGTAGTTGCATGTGTTACTTCAGGGCAGAGATAGTTCACAACTCCTTTATGTGCAATTACTTATGTCACCTGTAGGTGGAGTCAGTTAAAATTTAAGGCATTTCAAGAAATGCTAAATACATAAAAGCAAATAACAAGCCTCAGAGATAACTGAGATAGTAGGAACTGCAGATGCTGGAGAATCCGAGACAACAAGGTGCAGGGCTGGATGAACACAACAGGCCAAGCAGCATCATAGGAGCAGAGAGGCTGACGTTTCGGGCCTAGACCCTTCATCAGAAAAGACCTTTTCTGATGAAG
>NC_063351.1:28400854-28566363 GCF_021869965.1 Rhincodon typus | reverse complement strand
TTCATCAGAAAAGGCCTTTTCTGATGAAGGGTCTAGGCCCGAAACGTCAGCCTCTCTGCTCCTATGATGCTGCTTGGCCTGCTGTGTTCATCCAGCCCTGCACCTTGTTGCCTCAGAGATAACTTCTTGGTTCAAGTCCCACTTCAGAATGTGATGAGCATCATACCATATCTGAAAAGGTTGATTACAGTTTTGTTTATGAAGAGACATTGCTGGAAACGGAGTATTAGGTAAGAAGCAAAAGTTTTGTACTGAAACCTATTAAAATAAAAGCATTAGGCCCAGTTTCATACTTCACCAACTAGCTAGTGATCGAATTAACAATCTCCTACATGACTTTGATGAAATATTGGCAGACATTTTGGACAAATGCTGCAAATATCCATTTACAACATTTCTGTAGAATTCACATGAAACCAACAATAAATTGTAGAGAGAAATCCAATCGATACTCTAGTCTAGCTGAATCAGAGCAGTGATCAGGACCTCACTTTCTGAGTAGGTTTTCCGGGACACTGCTCCTTGACACAGTTAATACATTAGTGAAAACTAATATAGTTTTCCATTTTTATTACATCTTTAAGGTATCAATATGTTGACGGAATTTACAGCAGCGAGCATTGATTGAATGTGAATTAGGAAGGTAACTGAATGGATAAGTATATGCAGAGCAACGGCAACGAAGACCTGTCGTTACAAGTGGCTAATCCCATAATGTGTCAGCAATATCTAGGGAAGAATCAGTCGAAAGTGATACAGAAAGGAATATTTGGCAGTTATTTCCAAAATGATTACGTTTTTAAACAAAATGAATGAAAATCTTAGTTGATCCATAATGGGACTTTGAACCTAATCCTACCTGTCGCAACATTTTCCTTCTCTTCTAAGTTGAGCTGTATTGAAGTTTAACTTACTGATTTACATTGGCAGAGAATAGTAATTTGCAGTAAAGCCGTAATGAGTTCCAATATGATCAGCTTCAAAATGAACTGTCATGCTATTGGATGATGATATAAATGATAGTTCTGATCCACTGCATCTTTTTGCGATCAGAGGAGAATTTTTGAAGGCCCGTCAAATATCATAATATAAGCAGATTTACAATCTGATGAATATTCCAGCCTGTGGAGGGAATGATCATATATTCAACATATATATCAAAATATTTATTTAGTAAACATGATGCAATTTTTTTTTGATAAACCATGTTACACAATGCAAATAAACAGTATGAAGAGACATTGCACATCTACCCATAATATAAAGTTCAAGAAACATCAAACATGCAACCAGTTATCTAGACAGATCTTTCTGCAGATAAAATACAACTTTTCTGTGCATGAACACGTCGTAATTTAGTTCATAAACTTTGTATTATCTCCAAGGGAATAATTCTATAACATTCCTCATTGACATTTAATAAAATAATTCAGGAATATTTTCTAGCAGTAGTTTTTCTTTGCTTACCACTGGCTGGTTTCTTTATCCTTGTAACTTTGTAGTGGTGTTATTACCCAATTCCTCTTAAAGTATGCCTTAAAAATCTATTAATTCTGAAAGATTGGTGTAGTGTATGACTGAGGACCCACATTAAAATTTAAGTATTAAGCTTTATGGGTTTACGTAGGAACAAATAATTGTATATCTTCCTGTCAAAGTCCTGCTGGTGGCCATACAGCTAGGTGTGTTAGTGGTAAAATATGAACTGTCAATATTCAAATTCTCTCATTTGATCTTAATACACAGGACTTTCACGAACTAAAATGTTTTTAAATACAAAGAAACATGGACCTAAAGTGGCTGCAGTGATCACCTGACCACAGATTAAGGCAAATTTAGGAAATATACGTGGAATTAATAGAATTGTTTAAGACAAAATTACCATTTCATGTAAAGATGTTGAAACCATTTGACTGAATCAAGTATCAAAAAAACTCACACATAAAAGCAAAATAATGTGGATGCTGGAAATTGGAAACAAACATAGAATATGCTTGAGAATCTCAGCAGGGTCAGACAACAACTGTAAAAAGAGAAACAAAGTTAATGCTTCATGTCCAGCATGACTCTTCAGCCGAATTCTACAGAATATTCATACTGAATTCAAAACATTAACTCTGTTTCTGGTTCCACAGATGCTACTTAAATTTGTATGTCCTGTCTTAAATTACACTTTTATGATACTTGAAACGTCGTCTGTAACTATCCAGCTTGAACAGACAATGATGACAGACTCGGGAATAAACAAATGAACTGTATTTCAGAAGTTGCTTGGCACTGCAGCAAAAGAGAAAGAAAAGAATGGAAAGAAAAGAAGCTAACATCAGAAACAAAATCAGACATTGCTGAAAAAACTCTGCAGGTCTGGCAGCAACAAATTTTCCTGTCACTAAGAATATAAAACATCAAATAAATAACTGTAATTTCAGTTTCAACTCTCACCATACAAGGATTCTAAAAACATCCAAAGTGAATGTTATTTATTCTTCCCCACTTTAAACTTTATATCTGTGTTCATGTGTGTTTTTGTTACAATTTATTATTTTCCTCAATGTTAGTAAGTAATAAAATTCCTCTTTCTTTCTCAAGAAAACCTTGTAATCACTCTGTCATTCTGAATTAGAGAATGACATTCTATTTGAAGTGTAATATAGCTCTGAGCTAAAAAGAATTAAGATCTTTGTTTTGACCCATTGAGGGAGATTTTTAGGTGAATATGACCTGGTCATAACAAGAGAGAATCATATGGAATAAGTTTCAGACTTGAATGACACTGAGATGTTGAATTGTTTTTAGCTGAGAGGACCCAGTGAGAAACTGAGTGGGCAAAATGAATTTCATCCATTGTAGCACCTGAGTGAGGTGTTTCCCTTCCTAAAAATTTGACATCATACACAATGTTCCTGTTCTGGGGCTTTTATTTAACTGTGTTCTCCTAGAGTATTGACACTTCTTAAATGAACCTATTGGAAATTGTTACTGAACAAGACATGTTTAACATTAACTATAATTAAAATTGCAAATGCCATCACTTACTTAATTTCACCGAAGTCCAACCCTATTCTTCGATTATTGGACACACGTATAAGTTAAATGCATTCCACATTATTTTCATACTGGTGTGGATAATTGGGGTTGGTAAAAGATCCACTCTCGGCCATTAGAAGCCCTCCACACTCCACTCCAGCTAGGAACAATAATACAGACAGTTTACTTACAATAATTTCACTTCCTTACTTTGCTCAAGGATTTTAACTCTCGCCCCAATAATCATTTTCTTCGACCTCACTGAATTAGCTGATATTCTTATCTGTCATTTCACTGTGTATGCTGAGGGATCTGTGGTGGACAATGTAACATACACCGACCTTGTTCTTTTCTAACATCCATGCATTTTCAGTCTCAGCTGTGGCCATTATATGCAGATTATTGCTTTATTGCTTTAAGAGCTGGATATGGTAATGAGCTAAGGACTGGAATGAAACCACATGATCAACTGAGAAAAGTACGGAAGCGAATTAGAATTGATATTTCAATGCACATTAATAGCTTGGAAAAGAACGATGTAGCTATGAGCACATTCCTGAAGACTGAAGGTAAATATAGCCAATTTTGTAAGTATGAAGGGATATGAAGCCAATTCTGTGGGAAACTACATAAGACTCTGAGTTGTAAAACTGAATGATCTTCACAAGGATGAATAACAACATTAAGGTGATAAAGAAATGGGCAAGGAGGAAGTAGAGCCATAGTGAGAACAACACTTCACAGGGTTGTTGAGAACATGAAAGGGACATTTACAAGGCTGACATATCTTTATTAATGAACAAAGCTGTATGTGATGTAAATGATAAGATAGTCAATAATAAGTGCATTGTAAAATATTGTAATGAAATATGAAAATTCGGAGTATAAATTGTCATGCTGACTGTTTCAGTAAGAGATCCTGGTGAACTTGATACTAAGTGAAACTCCAGCATATGCTTGACTCAAATCTTCAGCCCAAAACTTGAATTAGCTGCTTTATACCACTACAACAATATTAATATGGGAAATGGTGAGAAATATTATGTAAAATATGGTGTCTGTTGCCTGAGAGGGTGGTGGAGGCTGGTAGTGTCACAACATTTAAGAAGCATCTGGAATGAGCACTTTAAATGCCAAAACATAGTAGGCAATGGACAAAGTGCAGGTGAATGGGATTAGTGTAGTTTGGAGTTTGTTGGCCAATGTGATGGTCTGAAGGGCCTGTTTCTTTGCTGTATGACTGTATGAAATTATGAGAAAGCTATTAAATGGGAAACAATGATGGGATTGTAATAGGAAGAGGTTAAAGTACAAATGTAACAGTAAATCAACAGAAAAGGCAAGAAGTTACAAAAATAATAAAATGCATGTAGCATTCGAAACATAACAGATGAGCTGATAGCACAAATAGAAATAACTAAGTCCAATTTGACAGCTATTACAGAGACATGAGCACAGGATGACATCAATTGGCTATTGAATATTGAAGAGTACAGGACATTTCGGAAGTATAGGAAGCTATGATAAGGTAGAGGGTAAGGACTGTTAATTAGTCATGGCATTAGCAGAATAGAGATGCCCTGGGTTAAGGAAACCATGATATAGAAGCAGTTTAGGCAGAGATGAGAAGTTATAAAGGCAAAAAGTCACTTGTGGGAGTGACGTCCAGGTGCCATAATAGTAACTACGTAGCAAGAATTTGCTTAAAGGAAAAACTAGTGGAGCTTGCCAGAAATGTATGGTAATAATCATGGGGTATTTTAACTCATGTATAGACTGGAAAAATCAAGTGACCTAACATAAGTGAACAAAGGAGTCCATTGAATACTTTTTGGAATAGTTTCTCAGAGCAGCATATTCTGAGCCAACTAAAGAGCAGACTATACTAGACCTGGTATGTGTAATGAAATACAATGAATAAATAGTGAAGGCAGCCCTACCTAGCAGAGATGATATTATAATTGAATTTTACATTCAGTTTGTGGGACAAAGACGTGGGACAAAGATTAGTATATTAAACATAAATAAGGGAACTTGTGAGACCATGAAAGTACAGCTGGCTCAAGTTAAAGAATGGGTCAATAGGGATGAAGTGGTTGATGTTTAAGGGGATATTACAGAATACATATATGCCATAAGTAAGGGTGGACAGAATTAAGAATAAACTCAGGCCTGCCACCAATCTTTATGCAATTTGTAAAAAAAATAAGTTTGGCACTATTTAGAATATTTTATGATGTGGAGGTGCCAGTGTTGGACTGGTGTGGACAAGGTCAGAAATCATAGGTTTTCAAATAAACCTGTTGGACCATAACCTGGTGTCCTTGAATATTTTAGTTATCCATGATTGGCAAATCCTCATCTTGGAAATTTTCTTTCTCATTGGCATATATTATTTAAATGCTGAGACTTTGCAGAGCTCTGAGATGCAGAGGGATCTAGGTATACTAGTGCATGAATCACAGAAGGTTTGTATCCAGCTACAACAAATGAGTAGGAAGGCTAATAGAATGATCTTGTTTATTGCATGGGGAATTAAATGAAAAAGTAAAGAGTTTATACTTCAGTTTTACAGAACATTCATGAGATAACATCTAGAAAACTGCATAATATTGGTCACCTTCTTTAAAGAAGGATGTTGAGTTGTTGGAAACAGTTCCAAAAATCTTTAGTAAATTAATACCTGGAATTGGTGGATTGTTTTATGAGAAAATGTTGGGCAGGCTAGGCATGTATCTGCTCACATTTAGAAGAATAAGGAATGACTTAATTGAAACATATAAGATACTGAGGCATCCTGACAGTGTTGCTGGGAATTTTGAACAAAGGCTCAGTATTTAAAAATAAGGGCTGACCATTTAAGATAGAGATGAGAAGATTTTTTTCTCTCACAGAGGGTCTTTGAAATTCTCTTCCTGAAAAGGAGGTGGAAAATGATTATTTGAATGTGATTAAGGAAAGATAGGTAGATTTTTGTTAAGGAGTAGTGCAAAAGGTTATTGTGAGTAAGGAGGAGGAATGTGGCGTAATCAGGTCAGCCATGATCTTACTGAATGGCAGAGCAGGTTTGAGGGGTTGAGTAGCCTGTGTCTGCTCCATGTTCATGTGTGCACATGCCATGTGCAGACTAGCAGAAGCATGCTCCATTTAGCATGTATACATAGTTATTTGTAACTGCAAGTTTTAGGCTGAACTATTAAATAATCCTCTTTCAGACTATCAAGGGAACTGAATGTATGGTACTCAACCTGTGTTACTACCAATAACACAAATAATCTGATCCAGATCAGGACAGGAAGCCTGATGGTTTTCTTCTTTTACCCCAGAAATGTCTATGATTCTCACCCTTTTTGAGAATGGGTATATCCTGCCTGGGGCATAATTCAACAAACATCAGTTGTCTTCTAGCACCGCGTTCATTTTTTTTTATGGCTATAGTAGGGTCCTCATTATTTGAGTATGTCCAAACTGTAAGTGACTTTGAATGTCACACCTTACAGCCAAACCTACACCCTGAGATTACAGTAGAAAAACGATACGTGTTGCCATTCTCGCACCTTCTTCCAAACTCTCTCAGATGCTTTTATCAGAAACAAAGAGGATCCAAGACGTCCATGTAACTTGACAGCAGCATCACTATAGGGCTGGTTCAAAATCCTGGAATTTTGTCCCTAATCGCCATGTGGGTCAACCCACAGCAGGTAGACTGCAGCAGTTCAAGATGACAGCTCACCACCACCTTCTCAAGGGCAACTACGGACGGGCAATAAATGCTGGGCACAGCCAGCGATGCCCACATCTCACAAATGAATAAATTTTAAATAAAACTCAAGTCCAGGGATACATGGGCACCGCAAAAAGGGTACAAAGTCACCATTTCCAGTGCCATCTTAGGTACAAAGATACGTAGGTATAAAATTAGAAAAATGAAGAAATAAAGTTAAAAGATCAGCAATCAAGTACTTATAAAGCCAGGTACAAAGATACATCGGTACAAAAATCTTAGGTATAAATTAGAATAATAAAGTAATAACATAAAAGTTCAGCATTTCAGTCCTTCTAAAGCGGGGAGTCTGTGCTGTGCTTCACCTCAAGATCGGGAGTGGGCACTGGACTTCCTCAAGGTCTTTTGCTGAGCTTTGCAGAGATGGGCAATGATGGAACAAGGAAGAGGAGCAGAAAATGAAAACATGCAGAGCAGTGACAGTTCCCCAAAGTTTACAGAAAGAAAAAGTGAACATTATTTTTAATGATTTCTGTACTTAACTTTCAACTTAAATATTTGGTGATTAAATTAAAATCAGATTGAATTTATTTTGAAAAACATATAATGGAAATCTTTTCCTTAACACTTTATACCTGTTTGAAAATAGTCATCTATTATGAATCATTTTCCTTCCATGCTAATCTAAGTTGCATTGAGCAAGATACAAAATCTAACAGTCTGACCTGGCATGGAGATATAATCTGCAGCAAAGCCCCACCTAGAACTGCTGAAATCAGATTTAAAATGAACAGTCATTCTGTTGAATGATGATGTAAATATAGTGTCAGATGTTTGACACCTTCTTCCAAGCAAAACATTTCTTGTTGAAGGTCCGTCATATATCTCAATATTTTCAAGTCTGCAATTGTTTGTCGTCACCACGCTGTAGAAAGAATGATGCCAGATCGAAAATTTATTTAGCATTAATTTTTCATTATTAGAGTTTTTCATAAATCTATTTAAGACAAATAAACATTATAAGGAGACACTGGGCACAAGGAACCATGAAACTTCAATCATCCAACTCAATCTTTCCAAAATCAACTGTAATTTAAATAAGTTTCTGAGGGAATATTACCATAATAATTTTTTTCTCTAACATTTAATATAATTAAGCAAGTTGTCAGAACATCTTTCTAATTGCAATTTCCATTCCTCAACTCTGACTGAATTCTCTTCGCTTCTAATTTTATCGGGTACTCAGCATCATTTTTTCATTGATCATAATAATTTTGAAATTGAGGCTAAAGACTGTTGGAGTTAGGAAAGTTGGAAAAATCTGCCACTTTACCATAATACGTCATGAGAGGACTTGTGGATAGTTATCTATAAACGCACCATTATGTCCTTCTGAAAAGTATGAAAACAGAAAGAGTGGGGATTGTATTGTCTCAAGTGCTATTTTCATGTTTAGATTTTGACTTTACAGCATTAAACAGGGGCTGTTAACTGCTTTTCTTCTTATTCATCTCCAGCAAGGGTTTATCTAGCTGAGCATGGATCAATATCTTTCCTTCCCTGCCTCATATAAGAAGTCTAAACACTGTATTGATTAATTTTCCAATCTTAACTAACACTGAGTGGTTGAGTTGTATTCAGCTAGTCAGACACACCAAGTGACAACTGGACAGCAAAATGTTCATGTAGCACATCATTCAGATGAATGGCTTTCAATTCTGAAAATTTAACATAGCACATCAGTGACAAAACCAGAGATATAAAAATTCTTTTGTGGGAAAGACTTCAGTTTGAAAATGCACACCTGGATGACCATTCAATTGAATCGATGACATTTAACTGAATCCATCAGAGAATAGAATCATAGAAACCAGTATAAATGCAGGCCATTTGGTCCATCGAGTTCACACTGACTCTCCGAAGAGCATCCCACCCAGACCTACCTCACCCTCACACACTAACCCTGTAACCGTGCATTCCCTAATCCTCCTAGCCTGCACATCCCTGGACACTATGGACAATTTAGCGTGGCCAATCCACATAACTTACACATCTTTGGTCTGTGGGAGGAAACCTGGGCACCCAGAGGAAATGCATGCAAGACACAGGGAGAATGTGCAAACTCTATAGACAGTCGCTTGAGGCTGGAGTCGAAGGTAAATTGTGAGGTAGAGTTGACAATAGGTACTTTTGACTTTATACATAAATAAAATTTGTAAGTGGACACTTACTTACTCAATGTCAGTGAAATTCAACCTTTTTTTTATTATTGCCCACATTTATGTACCAGGTGCATTGTGCATTATTTGGATAATTTTGTGGATAATTGGGGCTGGTAAAATGTCCACTGTCACCTCTCAGAATGCCTCCACATGATGCTTCTCCATCTATTAACAATGAAGAAATGAGTGACAATTAAACTGTGCTTTTTCTTCTCTTTCAATAATTGTGCTGCTTCCTATCTGCTAAGGATTTACACTTGAACTTTGACATCTCTCCTGTATGGCACATATGGCAACAGGAAGACATTTAATCAGACTGGAGGGGAGTGCCATCTTCCTGCCTCCACCTTGATAAATTCCTGGTGGAAAAGTCCATGGATGACCATGCCACCTCACTGTGAGTTGAGGGCCTTGATGTAGCTATCTGATACATTCAATCACCTCTAAGTAATGCCTACCATTACTGAAGAAATTGTGAAAACAAATTGACAGATAAATGAACACTGATTGTATTCATGTTCTTCAATGCATTTATAATAGAGGGTTTCATGGGCTAAGGTTATTCCCGAAAGTCAGCTTCATTTTCAGTAATTTTCAATTTAAATAATGATGAGGATGTAGCTATTGCCGGCAGAAGGCCAATCAAAGCCACTTCACCTCTTCCCCCTCATTTACTCACACAAAAAGCAACAAGCTAAATTTTGGATTCAACAAGTCTATATTTTGTAAAGATTTTTGACATTAGTCTGAATTTTGCCGTCATGCCATAGAACTGAATGGTGTTGGAATACTTCACAAAATGGGAGATACTGGGTTTCTTGCTCATATTCCGAGTTCTGGAATTTTTCACTGGCATAGGAAATGGGTTCTGTTGGTTATGTAATTGCAGGGAACTCAATGCTTCCAACACGCTGACAGGAATAGGACGTTGTTCCTGTCTGCAATTTGCAATGAAGCAGCCAGCTTGTTGGTGAAACCTCCTGTTAAGAGCAGACGTGAATCTAGGTGAACCATGCCCAGGAGGTGGGAACCATATCACAGGTTATATTACAGTATGGAGCTGGAGGAGCACAGCAGACCAGGCAGCATCAGAGGAGCAGGAAAGCTGATGTTGTGGGTCAGGACCCTTCTTCAGAAAAATTATTTCTCCAGTTCCACACTGTGTTATCTCTGACTCCAGCATCAGCAGTTCTTACTATCTCACAGGTTATATTTATGCATGTCTTATGTAATCCTTTACAATCTGTACTGTTAGGTGGGCTGTATATTTTAGGTAGTGAACATCAACTGGAGATCTGGCTTCTTTGGTTTCCCATCATAACTACAGTGGGACATGAAAGCATGTGCTCAAGTAATGTCATAATCAGCTGTTAGCCACATCTCTCAGAGATTCATTAAAGCTACATAGAAGGGGAATGGAAACCGAAAGAACTGCAGATGCTGTAAATCAGGAACAAAGACAGAAGATGCTGAAAAAGCTCATCAGTTCTGGCAGCATCTATGAAAGAAAAATCAGAGTTAATGTTTCGGGTCTGGTGATCCTTCCCCAGACCCTTCCTGTTCTGAGGAAGGGTCACCGGACCTGACACATTAACTCTGTTTTTTGATTCACAGATGCTGACAGACCTATGAAGGGGAATGAAAATTCCATCCTGCCTTTGGGCTAGATTGTGAAATCCGAAAGTCACTGTCTCAGTGCCTTTTCCTGATGAGTGCCCACTGACATAGGAAATGGACTGGTCATGAACAGCTTTTTCCCCACTTCCCAGGAGGTCTGATGTTGAATGTTCAATTTTTCCTTCATCTGTATAACCTAAGAAATAATTGGGCCACAGATGTTACAGAGTGAAGTAATTGGTGAATATGTTTAATGATAAAAAGTGTTCAGGGTTTGAGTGAAGATTTGTAGCTCGGGTGCTGGTTGCAGATGTTGGTGTGTTTGCCGAGTTGGGAGGTTTGATAGCAGTCGTTTTGTCCCCTTACTAGGTGACAGACTGAGGATGTCACCTAGTCAGGGGATGAAACGTCTGCTATCAAACTTCCCAGCTTGGGGAACACACCAACATCTACGATAAGAAGTATTGATGGAATTTGTTGATCCATAAAGTTTCTTTGGAACTAAATAAAAACGGAAAGCACTGCGGATGCTATAAATCAGGAACAAAAACAGAAATTGCTGGAAAAGCTCAGTAGATCTGACAGCAGCTGTGAGGAGAAATCAGAATTAATGTTTTGGGTTCAGTTCTCAGAAAGGGTGACGAGACAAGAAACGGTAACTCTGATTTCTCCTCACAGCTGCTGCCAGACCTGCTGACCTTTTCCAGCAATTTCTGTTTTTGTTTCTTTAGAACTAGTCATTCATACAGTCAAAGTCACTAACTTAGCATTCTAATTTATATTTTATTGAGCAAGAGAAGCAATTTATCATACATACTGTCCGTCAATGGTTTTGGGTAATAATATGCAGTAAAGCTGCGACTTGTTCCATCATTATCAGATGTAAAAGAAATGGTTATACTGTTGGATGATGAACTAAATGCGTTGTTTGATGAAGTACATGTTTTAGAAATCAGAGGAGAATATGTTGAAGGCCCATCAAATATAGCAATAAAATCTTTTGAGCAACTTGTAGAAATTTATATGCTGTGGAGAGAATGATAATAGACTGTAATGTAGTTTGTAGTGAAACAACTTTTCTTTATCAAATTGTTTCATAAAAACACTGGAATATTTTATTGATTACAATTGCCCAACTCTAACCGGTTTCTCTCTATTTCTGATAGAATAGCCTTTATTGTCACGTGCACTCGAATGAGTGCAGTGAAAAGTTTGTAATGTCACCTTTCAATACCATCTTATGTACAGAGGAACTAGGTACAGATAATTTTAAGTGTAGTTACAGAGTGAAAAATAATAATGTTGTTACAGAGTTTAAAAAAAAACAGTTAGAATGGGAACAGTTGAAAAAGCCCAGAATAATAATAAATGACAATAAGTACTTAAGTTCCAGTCCGTGCCCACCAGCCCGAGCATGAGGCCATGCTGCCTCCACATGCTGTCCTTCATCCAGGACTCGCTCCACTGTCGCTCTGGGAATTGGCCCATTCGCTCCGCCACTGGACCCGGCCCATTTGCTCCGCTGTGCCATAGGACCTGGCCCGCGCTCACTCTGACGAATTGGCCCGTTCACTCTGCTGTGCCGTGAGACCTGGCCTGCTCTCGCTCCACTGCTCGACTCCAGTCTCCAGGTAGGGTAGGAGGGGTGGGAGGGGAGGTGGCGAAGAAAACAAAAACTACGTGGAGGAGGAAAGAATGAAAGAAAAGGCAAAGGGACTGGCGAGCAGTGGAGTTCTGACTGGAACATCCTACTCTGCCACCATCTTCATGAAATTTATAGTGGTTTCCCAAGCATCTTAAGATTTTTTTCTACAATTATGCAACATTTGTTTTGAGGTTGGTTCCAAAGGAATTTCCACTCCTTATGAGGCTGTTAAAAAGAGTGAAGCTGACAATCTGCAACAGTACATTAGAAGATTTGTGGAAAATTAATTTCAGTGTAACTATTCCTTCTTTCCGTCAGAGAATGAAACTCAAGTATCAATTAAACAGAAAGGTAGATTGAACTTTTATGATGGTATCTCATTGATATTTATGGTTTAACTTTAGAGGATTGGAGAGACATTGTAATCTGTTTATCTATCTCTCCACTTCATCTGGAAACAATATGATTTCAGAGATCAGTAGTTTGAGTAACTCAAAATTTGAATGCTGATTAATTATACCCAGCTTTATCTGATAGAATGAATTTGAGTTATGTTCAACTACTGTGTAAACAATCGCCAAAAAGGAACTATGTGCATTGACCAGCTGCATTTTTTCCTTAAAATTTGGTCAAATGCAGATCTTGACGATGGTTCCTTTTCGCTGACAAACCAGGGAAATACAGCCTTGACAGTGTAGGGAGCTTCAGTTTAAAATCTTGGGACAATTCATGCCCCTTAATTGAATTAATCAAAATTAATTATTTTGCAATAGATTTTTGTGACATAATCTAAGGTTAGCATTTGTAAGCGGATACATTGTTACTTACTCAAGATTAGTGAAATTCACGCCTTTTTTTTGCCATTGTCTACACGTATGTACCAGAAGCACTTTGCATTATTTGGATAATTATTTGGATAATTGGGACTGGCAAGCAATCCACGATTTCTGACAAAGTACATTCTGCAATCTCCTTGACCTAAAAATAAAGAAGAAAAGTGTTAAAAATAATCTGTTCCTATTCGAATAATTTCACCTCTCTTGAGGATTTTCATTTTGTCTCTGGATGTAATCTAAAAGGCTCCAGTCTCACTCTTGAATCTTATGAACTAATTGACATCCTTATTTGTACAACAAGTGCTGATATATCCTGTTGTTTTGGATCTTCAATACAAGTACACAAGCACACAAAAAAGGGGTAAAGAGTGGTCATTCGCCCACCGAGCTTGTTCTGCAAATCAATATAATCAGGCCTGATCTTGGGCTTCAATTTCATTTTCCCACATACTCATCACATTCCTTGATTCCCCGAGAGACCAGTAATCGGTCTAACCCAGCTTTAAAAAAGTGTATTTAATAAGGGTGCATCCACAATACCCTAGGGAAGATAATTGCAGAGATTTACAACTCTTTGAGTGATGTAATTTCTCCTTATCTTAGACCTAAATAATTGTCCCATCATCCTGAGACTGTAGGGGGTCCCTGTATTTCAGATTCCATGACTGGTGAGAACAATCTCAGCACCTACCCTTTCATACCCCATCTGAATTTTATACATTTCAATGAGCTTGCCTCTCATCATTCTAATTTACAGAGATACCAGGCCCAAGTTCTGGACAAGGGCCAGTGAATTTGATGAAACGCAATGTGGAGCTGGAGGAACACAGCAGGCCAGGCAGCATCAGAGGAACAGGAAAGTTGACATTTCAGGTCAAAACAATGTTTAAGGCTTGATACAAGATTCATTTTTGTTATTTGCAATTAGAAATGCACCTGATGAGTTAATTGTCTTCATCTTTCAATCTAGCCTATGGTCTTGTAGAACAGGAGCCTGTTAACTTAAAAAAGAACAATGACCCATAAAGAAGAAATTAGTGTTTCGGATTATGTGTCCAAATTTCAGAAAGGACTGTGGGAAACTTGCACTGTAACCCAAAAACATCAAATGGTTTCCCAACAATATGTGAAAAGTTGAACAGATAAGACACCAGAAACTTGATAGTTTTAGCCCATGCATAAGGTGCTGGTTCTGTTAGCTTTGCTATGGGAGCCACTGAAGGTTTGGTTCAGTGAAGCGGTTTATAGTAGCAGAAGACTCACAGATGTAAGCTGCATAATTAGTACCTCAGACAGAAAGATATATCAGCAATAGGAGCAGATGAAAATCAATATTTACAAAAGTATCACACTTTATTCTGAAAAGTGCTTTTGAATTTGTATGACCAAGTCTTTCAATTAAAAAAAATTAAAATGCTATATTTGCCAACAGTCTCAAGTGTTGAACCAATACAATCTATTCTTCACCCATTCTGAATGATTTGCTAAAACAAGACCAAAATTCTGCAGGTGCAGAAAATTTGCAACAAGAACAGAAAACACTGAAAAACTCAAAACATTTTGATAAGTCAACAAAGTTAAAAATTCAGGTCAGTCCTGCTGATTCAGAAAAATCTCATTTTTCTCTCATATTACACTAATCTCTTTCTCTCTTTCTCACTCTCTCTCTCTCTCTCTCTCTCTCACACACACACACACGTTATTAAAAAAAAGTGTCTCCTGAAATACTGACAAATTGATAATTAAACCATCTTATTCACACAGATGAAAACCCACATGCCACTAGTTCAAACTCCAAAATCTGAAATAAATGATATTAATAAATGTATATTAATCACATTCTTCACATCACACACAAGAATGAAAGGAAGTTGCTTTAGAGTCATTGTCATAGAATCATATAGCACCGAAACAGACCCTTTGGTCCAACCAGTCCATGCTGAACATAATCCCAAACTAAACAAGTCCCACCTGCCTGCTCTTGGCCCATATCCCTCCAAACATTTCCTATTCATGTACTTATCCAAATGTCTTTTAAACATAGTAATTGTACCTGCATCCACCACTTCCTCAGGAAGTTGATTTCATACGCAAATGACCCTCTGCGTAAAAAAGTTGCCTGTCATTTCTTTTATACGCAGAGGGTCACCTTAAAAATGTGCCCCCTAGTCTTGAAATCCCTCATCCAAGGGGAAAAAACAACGGCCATTAACTCTATCTATACCTTTCATTATTTCATAAATTTCTATCAGGTTGCCTCTCAACCTCCTATGTTCCAGTGAAAGAAGTCCCAGCGTATCCAGCCTTTCTTTATAACTCAAACCTTCCATACCCAGCAACATTCTATTAAATCTCTTCTGAACCCTCTCCAGCTTGATAATATCCTTCCTATAGCTGGGCAACCAGAACTGGACACAATATTCCAGAAGGGACCTTACCAATGTCCTGTAAAACCTCAACATGTCTTCTCAACTCCTATATCAAAGGACTGAGCAATGAAGGCAAGCAAGCCAAATGCCTTTTAACTAGCCTGTCTATATGTGACACAAACTTCAAAGAATTATGTAGCCCCACCCCTAGGTCCCTCTGTTCTACAACACTACCCAAGGCACTACCATTAATTGTCTAAGCCCTACCCTTGTTTGTTGTACCAAAATGTAATACCTCTCATTTATTCAGATTGAACTCCATGTGCCATTTTTCAGCCCAATGATCCATTTGATCAAGATTCCTTTGTAATCTTAGAAAACCTTCTTCACTGTCTACTATGCCACCAATTTTGGTGTCATCCACAAACATACTAACCTTGTCTTCTTTATTGTCATCCAAATCATTTATATAAAATGACAAACAAAAGAGGACTCAAAAACAATCCCTGTTGAATATTGTGGGTGACAGGCCTCCAGTCTGAAAGACAACCCTCCACTACCACTGTCTGTCTCTGGCCATTAAGAGAATTATATATCCAATTAGCAAGATCACTCTGAATCCCATGTGACCTAACTTTACTAATTAGTCTACCATGCAGAACCTTGTCAAAGGCTTTACTAAAATCCAAATAAACAATGTCTACTGCTTTGCCATCAATCTTTTTGGTAACTTTCTCAAAAAAACTCAATAAGTTTGAGAGACACATTTTCATCGCACAAAACTGTGATGACTATCCCTAATCAATTTTTGTTTCTCTAAATGTCCATAAATCTTACCTTTTATAATCACCTTCAACAATTTACCCACAACTGACGTCAGACTCACAGGTCTATAGTTCCCCAATTTCTCCTTACAACCTTTCTTAAACAAATGTACAACATTAGCCACCCTCTAGTCATCAGGCACCTCACCCATAGTTACAGATGATGCAAATATCATGGTCCTGGTTTTCAATCACTGAAAAGATTAAATAAATATAGATGTATATTCTGAAATGGTATTAGTCAATAATAAGAAAAAGTGCATTCAACATTCTGCACCTACATACACTGATACAACTGACACACACAGTAAACAAATTATTCATGTTGGCTGTAATTGGTAGGCCCAACTTTGTAAGCATCTCATCACACATCAACCTCCTCAATTGAGATATAACTTGTGAACATTAATTACATCATTTCCAATGCAAGTATATCCTTCATTAAACATGAAGTTCAAAACTGCTCACAGCAATTCAGACGTGGTCTCACTAAAACTCTGTAATTGTAGAATTCTTTGTCCTTGTCCTCCAATCATGTTACATTGAAGGCCAGCATACCATTTGCCTTCCTGCATATTGAGTTTCTGCATTTTTTGAATGACCACATTCATGTCTAATTGAACATCAACATTTACGAGATTCACACCATTTAAAATATGTTCGGGTTTTCTATCATATCACCTAAATGAATAACGTATCACTTCCCACACTGTCATATTTCCCACTCATTAACAAGTCCATATCTGTTTCCAGCCTCTCTGTGTACTTCTCATGGCTTAGCTTTATATCATCATAAAACATGGCTATAGTACATTCACTTTCCCCATCTAAGTCATTAATTTATTTTGCAAATATTTGTGGCTCGAGCATTTATCCCTAGCTGCAGGTTGCCACCTTAAAATGCCCCCTTTATCCCAATTCTCTGTCTTGTATTAGCTAGACAATCCTCTATCCATGTTAATATATCACTTTCAGAACCATGGGATCTTATTTTATTAAGTAGCCTAATGTGTGGCACCTTACTGAACACCTTATGAAAATCAAACTATATTATATACACTGGCTCATTTTTATCTCCTCAAAGAACTGTAATAAATTTGGTAGGCACGACTTTCTCTTCATCAACCTATGGTCCATAATTTCATCCTTTATAACCGGCTCTAACATTTTCCCAATGATACATTAAAGTACGGAAAAGCACAATATTTTGTAAATGTTGCAAAACTTGTTAATATTGGTTGCTATTTGCTCTGCTTGCTAAGGATTTTTTTCTGTCTGGGGTACTAATTTTGGAGCTTACATCTGTCAGTATCTTGTTTATATGATAAAGTCCACTAAATTGAGCCTTCAGTGGCTCCCACAAAAGGGCTAATGGAACCAGCGAGTCATCCCTGCACTGAAAAAAATTCAGGTTTCTGGTATTTTATCTGCTTGACTTCTTCTACATCAAACAAAAGCCTGTGTGAGCTTAAAACAGTCTTTTTTGAAAGATATGCACAGAAGTGAAAAGATTTTTTTTTCTTTTTGAGTCTTCTTTAATAAATGTAAGTGGCTCTCATATGACAAGATCATACACTAGTTCAAAGGGTTGCAAGCCATTGACGCATCAGGTGCATTTCTAATGACATATAATAAAAATGAAATTCGTTTATCAAAGTTCATCACGTTACACTTTGGGCATTTTGATGTGCATCATATTGCTCAATCTCAACATCTTTAAATCTATTTGCACCTCCCTGTGCCCTTCCCATTGCTTAGTTTTGCACCTAGAATTGTATCAACAGCAAATTTAGATACACTAATCTCTAACTCTTTATCTAAGTCAATGATATAGATCGTAAATCTCTCAGGTGTCTAATCAATCCAAACTAAATTCACCTAATCTCCACAATTTGCTAAAATAAGAGAAAACGCTGCAGATGCAGGAAACCCACAATAAGAACAGAAAATTCTGAAAAATGCTCAGCAACATGGGCAGCATCTGTAGTGACAATAACAAAGTGAATCATTCAGATCAGGACCATGGCTGTTGACTCTGAAATGTTTCATTGTTCAATAATAATTCATTAAGCTCTTGAATAAACATGTGCTGTGATTCCGGCTGATGTTATTATCAGGAAAGTCAGGTGCCAGACTACAATCTGCCTTGATAGATAATAATTTTGATTTTTATGGTTAAACATATAGGTCTTTCACTGAATGATAATGATGCAATGCTGCTGATATGCTCTCAACAATGAGACAGAAGTTTATTATGCAAAAGGAAGTGAAGATAAGTAGAATAAACTAAACTATTTACATCTAACAAAATTTGAAATGTTTCACAACACACAGTAAACTACAATCCCATCTATCCAAATTCAATCACTTTATAGTACATAAACCCCAGAGAGAGTTCCATTCTCTATCACATCTATAGGTTAGATTGATTTGTGTCTCAAGAGTTTGATCGTTTTTTTACTTATTTAATCACAAAATGAGCTTAGATATTGTCAGCCTTAAGTAATCCCTTCTGCGTACCACGCAAATATCTCTGGTCTGGAACTGTCAAACTAAATAAACCTAAGGAAACCTATTTCCTAACTGCTCTATACTAATGCTTTTCTCTAGGCAAAATTGTTTCTAACATTGAACTTCAACCATGACTTCTGCAAACACAAAACTGAAGCATTCCCAGGTATAGGTTTTTACCTTTACAATATAAAAAAAATCAATTCTGATTCTTCTAAAATAAAAGCAATCCCATGTTTTTCATTGACTAGTCTGTCCAATTGTAAAACTGTCACAAGGCAAACAAATTTCTAATTTCACTCCATACTAGTACTAAAAAAAATGTTTTTGAAATATTGACAAGTTAGTCATTAAATCATCTCATATACACAGACGAAAAATCACAGGCCATATGTTCACACTCCAAACTCTTATTATTAATGATGTTGATAAGTCACACACCTTCACATCAAGCATGAGATGGGAATACAATTGCCTTACCTGATCTTACCCACAACTCCGTGAATCCTTATTTGCCTAGAATCCTTTAATTGTACATACTTACTGAATACCTGGCAGTAAATCAGATCAGCTCATCTGGTATCTCAAGGAGCCTTAGAAAGATTGTATGAAACAGTAAAAAAAATGATCAAGGTTTAATGCCTGGAATATCCTGCAGATTTGGGATAATAGCGTCTCAGCTTTGTTATGAGCCATTAGTGATTGACCAAATGAATGAATGGTTTCAGTCTCTTCGAGTTAGTCTACAGTCATGCTGCATGGGGAGCTCTTAAGTCAATTAAAGAAAAATCAAGGCCTACAAAGAAACAAATCACATTTTTGGAATATGTGTCCTACCTTCAAGATAGACTGCTGAAATCTTGCACTGTATCCCATACGTATCTTATAGTTTCCAAATAAATAACAAAAAGTTGAGTAGTTAAGACAGCAGAACCTCTCTCAGAGATAGTAGGAACTGCAGATGCTGGAGAATCCGAGACAACAAGGTGCAGGGCTGGATGAACACAGCAGGCCAAGCAGCATCATAGGACCTCTCTCAGTTTGCCTAAGGAGAGGTGCTGGTTCCTTCACCAGGGAAATGACACTGAAGGTGCAGTTTAGTGAATTTATATATTTTTCCAGGAGACTCATGGAATTAAACTATGTTGTTAGAAACCAAACAGAATTCTAAAGTAAACGTTCCTTTGAAATTAAAAATCGCTTCATTCGGCAACATTTCCAGCTGTCCAATCAATGCAAACTAAATTTGCCCATTCTCTATGATTTGCTAAAATAAGAGCAAAACATCGCAGATACAGGAAACTCACAGAACAGAAAATTCTGAAAAATGCTCAGCAACTACAGCAGTATCTTTAGCAATAGTAACAAAGTTTGTGATTCAGATCAGGATCACTGTTGTTGATTCTCAAATATGTCGTACTTCAACAATAATTTATGAAGCTCTTAAATAAATGTTATGGTTTCAGCAGATGTTTCCACCGGGCAAATCAGATCCCAGTCTGCAATTTGGCTTGATAGCTCATAAGTTTTAGAGTTTAACATGTTGGTCTTTCTCTGAAAGACAAGGATTTAATGATGCTGACATGCTTTCAGCAATAAAACAGGAATTTATTATGCAAAAGGAATGAAATTAACTAAACTAAATTACTTACAGCTAACAAAATTTGAAAGGTTTCAAAACACACAGTAAATTACAATCCAATCTATTCAAACTCGATCACTTTACAGTACATAAACACCAGAGAGAGCTCCCTTCAGTGTCACATCTATATGTTTATCTGAATTCATTCTTGGGTGTTTAATTGTTATTTTCTTGTTTTGTTACACAAACGAGCTTAAATATCCTCAGCTTCAATAACCCCTTCAGCATTCTATCCAAATACTGGTCTGGAACTGCCAAACTAAATCCTTGCAATGAGGTAAGCTATTTCCTAACTGCTCTATACTAAATCTTTTCTCCAGGCAAAATTGTTGCTTATATTGAACTTCAACCACAACGTTCCAAACTGATTACTGAGACATTCCCAGCTATGGGCTTTCCTCATTCTTTTAAAACAAAAACAATGTAAAGTATTTCAGTGATTACTCTGTCTAATTGTAAAACTGTCACAGTGAAAACACATTTCCAATTTCACTCCAGCGATTCTCTCCCATACTAGCATTAAAAGAAAAACAAGGCTTTAGAAATATTGACAAGTTGGTCATTAAATCATCTCATAAACACAGATGGAAAACAACAGGCCATTAATTCACAACCAAAACTCTTATAATTAGTGATGACTAATAAGTCACACACCTCCACATCAAGCATGAGACGGGAATACAATTGCCTTACCTATCCTACTTCTGGTTTTGAGTTCACTGAAAATATTAAAGGAGTAGAAATGAATATTTAGAAATAGTATTAGCCAATAGTAAACAAACATTGACAGCCTTCTGCATGTATATACACCGATATGATTAAGTGACATAATCAAACATATTCAGTATCAGTATTGTTTTGATTGCAATACACCTCTCCAAGATATTGGTCCTTCAGCTCAAGAACAGAAGAAAGAGGAGCAAGAGTAGACCACATGGTGCATTATGTTCTGTCATTAAAGAGATCATGGCTGATTATGGCCTTCAACTCCATTTTTCCTCCCGTTCCCCACACCCCCATGATCGCAGACCAAAACCTGTCCATCTGGGTTCAAACATATTCAACAATGGAAAGTCCAAATCCTTTTGGATAATGAATTAAAAAGATTCACACCCCTTGAATGAAATAAATTCTCCTCATTTCAGTTATGAATGATTGGTCCCATTATCTTGAGACTGTCACCATGTGCTTTAGATTCCACGATCAGTGCAATGATTTCTCAGCAGTTATGCGATCAAGACACTTCTGAATCATGCATATTTCAATGAGATCACCTCTCTTTCTCCAAAACTGCAGAGAAGACACAAACAATTTACTTAGCCTCTTATTATAGGACAACACCCTCACCTGAAGGACCAATTTATCAAACCTCTGCAGCACTGCGTCCAGTGCAAGTATATTCTTCTTTTAATTTTCAGACTAAATGCCACACAAAATCCCAGATGTCATCTCAGCAAAATCCTATACAACTGTGGCAAGAGTTCTTCATTTCTGTCCTCCAATCCTCTTGTAATATAAACCAACATTTCATTCGCCTTTACCTATTTCTAACTCGTTATGACCCTTGTATAAACATACCCGGGATTATTTGAACATCACCATTTACAAGTCTCACATTTGTAAAATTACTTCCCAAATTGCACTCAATCTGCATCATGTTGCCTATTCATCTGACATCTCCACATTTGTTGCAGAGAAGTTATTACACAAACTGAAGCAGGTGGGACTAAACCCAGGACTCCTGGCTCAGAGGTAGGGACACTACCACTGCATCAAAAGAGGCCCCTGTCTGTTCATTTAAGTAAAGGATATATTGTAAACAGCTGAGGCCTCAGCACTGATCCTTGTGGCGTTCCATTAGTCACAACCTGCCAGTTCAAAATTACTTCATTTATTCCCCTCTCTAGTTCATATCCATTACACTCCTCTATCTATGCTGCTATCTTACCCCCAACTCCATGAATCCTCATTTTCCTAGGAACCT
Source organism: Rhincodon typus (assembly GCF_021869965.1). Lineage (NCBI taxonomy): Eukaryota > Metazoa > Chordata > Chondrichthyes > Orectolobiformes > Rhincodontidae > Rhincodon > Rhincodon typus. The sequence continues at coordinate 28,543,962 of NC_063351.1, read as the reverse complement.
TTTTTTTGCACATCTTACTGAATACAGAGCCTGGGAAGAAAGTGGAGTAGTTCATCTAATGTTTCAAGGAGCCTTAGAAAGATTCCATCAAACTGTAAAATAATGAATAAGACTTAATGCCTGGAATATCCTGCGGATTTGGGATAATGACGTCTCAGCCTCATTATGTGCCATCAGTGATGTACCAAATTAATCAATGGCTTTAGTTTCTTCGGATTAGGCTGCAGTCATGATGTATGGGGACCTCCGAAGCCAATTAAAGAAAAATCAAGATCCCAAATGAAGAAATGGGGTTTTTGGTTCAAATGTCTACCCTTCAAAAATTTTTCAGAATTTTCTGCTCTTATTGTGGGTTTCCTGCAGTGTTTTGTTCTTAATTAAGCAAATAAAGGAGAATTTAGTTATGGACACCTGGGAATGTTAACAAATGGAACCATTTTTAATTTATCTTAAAAGTCTTATGGTTTCCAAAGGAATAATAAAAATTTGAGCAGCTAAGACACAGGGCCTCATTCAGTTCAGCTGGGAAGCAGTTGCTCGTTGCTTCACCATGGGAGACACTGAAGTTGTGGTTTAGTGAACTTAATTATGTTACCAGGAGACTCAGAACTAAACAATGTTATTAGAAACCTGAGAAGTTTAAAGTAAATGTTCCTTTTGAAATTAAAATTCGTGCCATTCAGCAACATTCTTACATGTCCAATATATCCAAACTAAGTTCATTCACTCTCCCTGATTTACTAAAATAAGAGCAAAACACTGCAGATGCAGGAAACCCAGAGTAAGAACAGAAAATTCTGAAAAATACTCAGCAACAGTGGCAGTATCTGTAGCAACAGTAACAGAGTTAATCATTCAGATCAGGGTCGCTGCTGCTGATTCTGAAAAATATCATTTATCAATAGTAATTCCATAAGTTTCTTCAGTTTGCTCCTGAAGAAATCTGTATTACTATTCCAGGCAAATCAAATCCCAGACCATAATCTGGCTCGATCACAATTTTGAAATACGAAGTTTAACATGCTGGTCTTTCACTGAAAGAAAAGGATTAAATGCTGCTGACATGCTTTCAGCAATAAAACAGAAGTATATTACACAATTGAAGTTATATAGAATAAACCAAAATATCTATGCCCAACAAAATTTGAAAAAATGTGCTGTACACAGTAAATTATAATCCCATCTATCCCAAATACCAGTACATTACACTACATAAACACCAGAGAGAGTTCCCTTTGCTATCACAGCTATAGGTTTGACTAAATTGTTTCTCTCCATTTCTGATCTTCAGAGTTTGATAGTTTTTTTTTCACGTTTAGTCACAAAACGAGCTTAGACATTCTCAGCTCATACTTCTGGTCTGGAACTGTTAAATGAAACCTTTGTAATGAGGTTATCTCTTTCCAAACTGCTCTAAACTAACTCCTTTCTCTAGGTAAAACTATTTCTTACATTGAACTTCAACCATGACTTGTGCAAACTGATAACTGAAAGAAAAAATCACACCTATGGGTTCTTCCCATACTCAAAAAAACATCAATCCCCGATTCTTCCAAACCAAAACAAGCTAACATTTTTTCTGTGTTAATTTGTAAAACTGTCAGAATGAAAACAAGTTCTTAATTTCACTCCAGGGACTCTCGCTCATACTAGGTTTTTTTTAAAAAAAGCAAGGCTTTAAAATTACTGACAATTTAGTCATTAAAGCCCCCCCACACACACAGACTAAAACCACAGGTCACAAGACATAATTGCAATCCCAACCGCAACCACAACCCGAAACTCTATTGTTAACGATGTTGATAAATCACATACGTTCACATCAAGCATGAGAAAGGAATACAGTTGCCTTACCTGATTTTATTCCTGAACTCCAGCCCACTGAAAATATTAGAGGAGAAATGAATACTCAGAAATAGCATTAGTCAATGGTAAAGAAAAAAAACAGCATTCTATACACCAATGTGATTACTGACATAATCAAACATTTTTAAACTTGGGCAAAAACAGAAATTGCTTGAGAAACTCAGCAGATCTGGCAGCTTCTGCAGAGAGAAAGCAGAGTTAACACAGTGACCCTTCTCCATAACTGAGCTCCCAACGCCCACCCAACTTCAGCATATATACCTACCTTTTCCGAGCTACAATCAGTTCAGAAGAATTTCATTGGACCTGAAACATTAACTATGCTTTCTCTCCACAGATGCTGTTATACTGCCTGCGTTTCTCCAGCAATTTCTGTTGTTGTTTCAGATTTCCAGTATCCACAGACTTTGCTGGTTGTATTTGCTTCATCGGGTGCACCACTGAAGATTTGCTTTAATGATCATAATTATGTTCAAACGAGGCTCAAAGACATAAATTGTGTAACTTGTATTGAGTCAGACAAAAACTTCAGCAAGAGTGTCAAATAAATGTTTTAAGTTGTTTTTAATTCTCATTTATTATGAGATGTTCATCTCTAAGGAGAAAGGCTACATTCGATCATAGGTTTCTGAAGGGACTTTAAATATCTTGTTTGATTTTCTCCTTAAGAAAAATTGTGCATCTTGTACCAACTCAAGGAAGATTTTTAATGCTAAAGTCGACATTCCCTTTAAAATTAAAACAATGCTACGCTTGGCATCAATCTCAGGTGCACAATCAATCCAATCTAATGTTCCTCTATTCTCCATGAATTGCTAAATTGAAAGCAGCAGTGTTAACCACTGAGCCACCGTGCGACCTGTTTAAAACAGACGGAAACAGATGTGAGAATATGGGCTATTTATCAGTTAATAATTGGTGATTATCACAGTATTGTGCTGTGTAAATATCATATGGTTGACTGGATGACATAAAGATGGCGATAGCATAAACAAGTTAAAAGACACAAACAAGTCTTAAGGATTTAACATGGTAGATGTTACATTTGTAATGTTCCTCAATGGTCAAACTGATCATTTGCTGAAGACTGGACAGTGTAAATGTTTGAATGCATGGCTTCTTGGTATGGAAGAACTATGAAGAAAGCTTGTTTCAGAGCATAACTAGCTAGTTCATCTGATCATTGCCATGAGCACTGGAATTTATTTCTAGCATCCAGAATTCAATAGTAATGAAATTATATTAAATTTATATCAAATAATGGTGATGCCACACTAAAAGTACTGTGTGCAAATCTGTTCTCCAGAATATAAAAATTACTTTAAAAAGGATGGTATCAGAGCTTAGAAAATATAGTTGTCAGAAATAATTAAACAAATTGTGGATTTTTTTATCTTGGCTAAACTCTGGAATGACCTGACTGAGGCCTTTAAAAATTTATGAAAAGCTTGGCCCGTGCAAAAATGAGACAATCCTAAAACATAGGCCCAAAATAGGGTATGTGGAACATTCCTTGTTCCAGTCCTATTCCAGTCCCCACCCACAACTCTTTTTCTGATACATCGGTGATATCAATGGTGCTGCTTCCCTCTCTCATCTGGAATTGGAAAAGTTCATCGATTTCCCTTCAAATTTCTACCCTGCCCTCACTTTCACCTGATCTATCTCTGACTCCTCCCTTCCCTTCCTCAGCATCTCTGTTTCCATTTCTGGGGATAGACTGGCCACTAAAATCCACTGTAAACCCACTGACTCCCACAGCTACCTGGACTATACATCCTCACACCCCACTTCCTGTAAAGACTCCATTCCATTCTCTCAGTACCTCCACCTCTGTCGAATTTGTCACAATGAGGCCAGCTTCGACAAGGGAGCCTCTGAAATGTTCACCTTCTTCCTCAACTGAGGATACCCCAGCACCGTTGTTGACAGGGCCCTCAACCAGGTCCGACCCATCTCCCACACTTCCGCCCTCACCCCTTCTCTTCCGTCCCGCAACAGTGATAGGGTTTCCCTTGTCTTTACCTACCATTCCACCAGCATCCACATCTAGAAGATCACGAGACACCATTTCCGCCACCTCCAGCTATAAGGCACCAACAGACACATATTCCCCTCCCCTCACCTCCCTTGTCCGCCTTCCGCAGCGACCATTCCCTCTGGAACACCCTGGTCCACTCTTCCTTCACTCACAACACCCCCCCACAGCCCCACAGCACCTTCCCCTGCCCATTTACCTCCTCCCTCCCCATTATCCATGGGCCCAAACATACCTCCCAGGTGAAGCCGTGCTTTACCTGCACTTTCCACAATCTAGCCTACTGCATTCGCTGCTCAAAATGTGGTCTCCTCTACATTGGGGAAACAAAGAGTAGGTTGGGTGACTGCTTCACAGAACATCTACATTCTGCCTGCAAAAAGAAAGACCCTGAGCTTCCAGTTGCCTGCCACTTTAACACACCACCCTGTTCCCTGGCCAGCATCTCTGTCTCAGGCTTGCTGCAGTATTCCAGCAAGCTCAGTGCAAGCTGGAAGAACGATACCTCATTTTCCGCTTGTGGACCCTGCAGCCCTCCGGACTCAATATCGAGTTCAATAATTTTAGGGCCTGAACTCTCCCAAGTCCCAGCTCCCTACCCCACACACCAGGTCTTGTTATCACACAGCCTGCCATTACACACTACCCATTGTTAGCCACTAAGGCCCCCAATATTTCTGTCTTAACTCATCCTGAGAATTTGCCCCTTTAGCTCCGGTATAATTTGATGAGTGATACACAACACCTAACCAGCAGGCTTATAACTTTGTTATTATCTATTACGTCATATGGAGTAATAAGCAGACAGCTCATTTTTATAAAACAGGTACAAACAGCAAGTTGTGTCCCTCCATGAGAGGGAGTACTGATATGCGCTGGGGGCTTTGCATTTCAGCAAGAACATTCCACTTACACACACCTTCTTACTGAAGATTTCAAAAGCTTCCTCAATTAAAGGAATAAAGCTCCACCTTATTCCATTCAAGGGTCGCCTGTTTACAGTGGAGTTTGAATTAGGTTTAATTTTGGAAAAACCAGAATTGTACATAAAGTGCCAAATCTGAACAACGCAACCTGGTGCTCATCTACCCTGTTTTGCTTCCATTGATCAAATTTATTTTCTTATTTGTTTGGCACGGTGACTCAGCGGTTAGCACTGCTGCCTCACAGCTCCAGGGGCCCAGGTTCAATTCCACCTTTGGGTGACTGCCTGTGTGGAGTTTGCACATTCTTCCCATGTCTGCGTGGGTTTCCTCCGGGTGCTTTGGTTTCCTCCCCCAGTCCAAAGATGTGCTGGTTAGGTGGATTGGCCATGCTAAACTGCCCATAGTGCCCAGGGATGTGTAGATTAGGGGGATAGGTCTGGGCAAGTGCTCCGAGGGTCAGTGTGGACTTGTTGGGCCAAAGGGCCTGTTTCCACACTGTAGGGATTTTATGATTCACTCTAAAAGTATTGCACTCAGTTCTGTTCTCAATATTATAAATTACACTGTAATCTGGAAAACTGACAAGGATGGTTTCAAAACAGAAATTACAGTTATCAAGAATGACTGAACAGGTTGGGGACTTCTTTTTCTTTGACATGACCCATAATTACCTGATACACCTGACAGTGTATTTATGAGTGAAATCAAAAGCATGAATCCAAAACACAAGCATGTTCCCAATTTATTCAGGTGTGAAGTAAGGAGAAATTTATTCACTCAGAATAGAATGATCTACCAAAGGAGAGGGTTGAGGCATGCAATTTAGATAATTTCTGAGGAAAAATAAATGCTTATGTGGGTGAAACTGAAAGAGGGACATACAATGAAACGCTGCCATAAGCTAAATAGAATGGAAGAAATCGGGTGTAGAGTATAAACACAACACAACACCCAAAATGTCAACTTTCCTGCTCCTCTGATGCTGCATGGCCTGCTGTGTTCCTCCAGCTCCACACTGTGTTAACACAGTTTACAGAATCACAGATCACAGAATCCCTACAGTGTGGAAACAGGCCCAACAAGTCCACACCGAGCCTCAGAGCATCCTACCCAGACCCATCCTCCTATAACCCACCTAATCTACACATCCCTGAACACTATGGGCAATTTAGCATGGCCAATCCACCTAACCTGCACATCTTTGGACTGTGGGAGGAAACCGGAGCACCCAGAGGAAACCCACGCAGACACGGGGAGAATGTGCAAACTCCACACAGATAGTCGCACGAGTGGGAATTGAACCCAGCTCCCTGGCGCTGTGAGGCAGCAGTGCTAACCACTGTATTTAGTTAAGGTCTGTTACTATGCTGTAAATTCTATGTAATCCTCTGTATCAATAGGAGGTAGATGTAAAGCATAATGACGGTGGATTTAGCAAATCCTTCGTAACTCTCTGGAAGTAGGCATGTTAAATCATGTGACTGTTAAATCATTTACCTTTCCAGTTTTTCTTAAACTACAATGATCAAGAGAAAGATGTTAACACTTACTTTGTTTTAGAGATATATTGTAGTAATTTGCAGTAAATCCTGACCCAGATTTATGGGAATCAGATTGAAAATATACAATTAAAGTATTGGATGATGATGTAAACACATGGTTTGATCCAGTACATATTGTGGCAAGTATAGGAGAATTTTTTGAAGGCCCATTATATATTGCAACATAGTCATGCGAGTAATGTGATGAAACTTCCAGCCTGTAGAAAGAACATATTTCATTTGATTTAATTAATTAACAATTCACTCTATAAACCATGCACCATATACCATGCACCATATATGGGATATTTAGTCGAAAAATATAATGAGACATGAAATATGGATCGATCATTCAACCATCTGACCCCAATCTATCCAAAATCAAATAAAATTTGCCCTAACATGAATAATACTTCAATTATTTGATCATCTGAGGGAGAAACAAGGGATGCTGAGCTTGTTCTCCTTAAAATTAATAGTCGTGCTCAAATTCAGGAAGGATTTTGACAGGCTAAATAATGAAAATTAGTTTCAGAAGAATCAGCAAACCTCAGGAAACAAGTTTTAAAATAATTATCAAAAGAAGATCAGATAAAATGAGAAAAAAATAATTTCACAAAATAAATTGCTATGAATTGGAATCCAGTGTTTGCAAAAAAGTAAGTGGGAGTAGATTCATTAGTATCTTTAAGAACAGATGTTGCATAAATATCAGAAAGGGAATATTTTGAAGGGCTTGGAGAAGAAGTAGGGAATTAGTTGGATAGCCCATCAAAAAACAACAGAGGCATGTGGCCGAATGTTTTTTTCTCTGTGTTGTGAGAAACAATGGCCATAAAATCTGACTCTGTAGATTCAGCAATGGATATTTGCAGAGCAGTTAGATTGTGAGCCAGATAGTGTGTAACATTGGTTTGATGCCAGGATTACAACTTCATCCTCCTTGGTCCGGTGAATACCCAATCTTATAATACACAAAAGTGAACATGAATGTAGCAGAAAGGCCACCCCCTGCAGTGCTAATAGAAGGAATCATCAAGTACTCTTGGGTAGGATGCTAATTGATTTTCTGGATCTGTCTGATTTGTGGAAGTGTTTGGTGGTCAGCAGAGTTGTTTAAAATTGATGCCATTAACATGGAGCAGTGTTGTACGTGGAAAAGATCTTGGCTTTGATTTCAAGGTTTCTGGAGAAGGAATGTCCTCCCATCAACATTATTTGAATGGACCATCAGCCTCACTCAGCTTCGTTGCTAATTGATTTTTACTGAGTCTGTCTGACTTTGTGAAAGTGCTCATCATTTAAAGCTGGTGAAGTCACCAGTGCACAGTGATCCATGTGAAAATGGTTTTGGTTTTGACTTCAAAGTTTCTGATCAGCCTATATTTTCCCAGTCACAGTTGCTATAGTAACTATGCACTTTGCAACATGAGGAACAAGAGCAGTAGGTGTGAGGTTTGCAGTAACACTGTGCGGGGGAGGTGAGGTGAAAGATGTACTTTATTGGAATGACTGTGTTGCATTGAGCAAAATATAAAGCTAGTTGCATATTTCTAATGAAGTAACATTTGCGCATGAATTTATTGATCTAGACCAGTACAAGGACATTAAATCTCTTGCACTTCTCTGAAATCCTTGGGGCTGCTCTGGCTTTCTGCTTGCACGGTCTTCTCAGTGTCTGTCTGATTGGTCTTTATGGGAAGATCTCTCTCATGTCCACCTCCTACACTGAGGCCTTTAGGGCAACAGCAAAGAACTTCAGAGCATGCGCTCTGCCCTCTTCCACTTTATTTCTTGCTCAGGTCTATTTCCATTGTGGTTTGTGGAGCCAGAAGACACTGCCCCTTTAAATGATGCAGGGTAGCTTTAAGCAAAGCAGGTGGCTATAAGCAGTACTCACCTCTAATAAGTTTGAACCCTCTGTTTAGATGTGTAGCCACTCAGCAGTGCATATGGTGCTTAGCTATGCAACACTGCTCTTTACAAGAACAGAGATTCACAATTTGTTTACCTCACAAGAAACAGGTGAGGGTTGATGTTTCATTGCCATCCCTGCATCCATTATCAGGCTGTCCCCAAAAAATTGTCTGTGGTTCGATGATGCAGTGAGAAGCTGGATTACAGCTGGCCAGAGAGGAACTGATCAGAAGCCCTGCTAAATTATACACAAACAAAACCAGAAATTGCTGGAAAAACTCAGCAGGTCTGACAGCATCTATGGAGAGAAATCAGAGTTAACATTTCAGGATCAGTAACCCTTCTTCAGAACATTCACCAATCAATAATTTGCTTTCCATCCTGAAAAGTTTAGATCAGACAAATCAACATGATGGTGTTTTTCATTGACACCTCTTCTAAGGGGGTAGACATCAGTTTAAAAATGCAAACATGGAATACAGGTGCCTTTTAAATTAATCCATTGGGAAAAGTTATTAAACAATAGAGATCTCTAACAGAATGCAGTCACAATGAGCAAGTGGAAACATTGTCACTTACTGAATCTCAATGAAATTCATCCTTACTCTTTCGTTGTGATCCACAGATATATACCAGGTACATTTTGCATTATTTGGATAATTGTGTGGATAATTAGGGCTGGCAAAAGATCCACTATCATTATCAAGTCTCCCTTCACATTGTACACCTAGTAATAAGGATAAAAATAAACAAAAGTCGGAGCAGAAAATAGGCAGTATCTTTGTCCTTCAATATTTATCTCCTGGATGGGCTAGATATACTCCATTTCAGCATCTGGTTTGCATGGTGAACGAACAGCCTAGAGAATAATGGCTGCCCTGCTCAGGTATTTCCAAATCAGTTCTTGCTACATGTCATGCAAACTCATGAAAAACCTTAGAGCGGTCACTCTTGATCCTGTGAAGTGCCCAATTTACCTCAGCTTACAATGGAAGGGGAAGGTACCTCAAATGTTTGAGCAACAGGTAAGGTAACAAGTGGGTGGCTGAGGGGATAGGGTGGTAGATGGCTAAAGGGGTTAGTCGGGTCAGGGCTCAGTTAGAATGAGGAATCAGCCAAGTGGTCAGGGATCGGAAACGGAGTCAGAGGGAGTTGGGGAGGAAAAGTTAAGGTCAGATGTACAGTTTCCCAGAAGTTACAGCTGGTTTTAACCTTTTTAATATTTCCTGGGTAACAGTACAGCTAAGTGAGGCAGAATCCTTTGAAGTTTTTGACTAGCTGAGAGTTGGAGATTTAGTGGAGGGTTACAGATGCAAGCTAATTCCCCATTAGAAATGTAAACATGCTCGGCAATTCCCTTGTAGCCAGTGCATCAGGACCACTGCAGGGATCCCAGTGTGTATCTTTTGGGGTATATCTGCTGTCTGACTGAAACAAATGCCAGTGAAAATATAATTATATGTTAGTCAACATCGATTCTGAAAGGTTAAATGTTGTTTACTTAAACTGATGAAAAAGCTAATAGATTAGAAATCATGTATTTAGATTTTCAAATAGTATCAAAAGTACTATAGCAGGCTCTTGGCCGAAAGGGAAGGCACAGCTGCCTCCTCATCTCTACATTCTGGATGATACTGGTCTGCTTTATTCTTAGTGGGTATAAATGAGAAAGGTGCAGTTTCATTCAAACCAGATGACAGATGGTGCTCAATCGAAATTACTGGGCAAAGCAGGCTGCAACACGGCCACCAGCCCCCAAGATATCCTTGGTACCAGCACTCACAGGTATGTGTATATGGAAAAGTTCTGCTCCTATTCTATTCTGAGTAGTAGAGAGTGCAGGTTTATTACTTGCTTGGCACAAGGGATGATTACAGGGCTACGTCTTCCTCAGGCCCTAACAAATCCTCATCATTTAAAGAGGGCTGATGTTCCTCATGTTCTTCTGTTTGCAACATCAATCCACATTGCAGCACCAGGTTGTGAAGTGCATAGCAGATCATTACTGTCCGTACCACCCTCTGCGGTGCGTATTGCACAGTCGAAGCAAACTAGGCAAGGTAATGGAAGCATCACCCACCAACCTTAATCCAACCTTCAGGACCTGACCAATGATAGCACTGAACCCTCCCTTTAGGCCCATAAAAACCTTTTAATCGTTACCTTGATCCATCCAATTTAAATTCATTATTTATATTAAGAAACAAGTACCACAATATCATTCTAGAAAACATTAGAACACTTATAGACTAGGCAGTTGACTGGTAAATGGGTTTTCACATATACGAATAGTGTGATGCATTATGATTTATAAAGAAGGGATAAGACTTAAATATCAAAAAATAAAAAAAAACAATTTGCTGAAAAGGCAAATGGGAAGTCTGTGCATTGGTGAATGATTTAACATCATTGAATACCAACAAAACAATTTAAATCATGAACAGAGTACTGGGATTGATTTCGAAGATACATAATTCACCACTATTGAAGTTACGTTAAATTTGTATGGCACCGTGGCAAGACCACATAAAAGCATTGTGCACAGTTCTGATGAAGGGTCTAGGCCCGAAACGTCAGCCTCTCTGCTCCTATGATGCTGCTTGGCCTGCTGTGTTCATCCAACCCTGCACCTTGTTGTCTCGGATTCACCAGCATCTGCAGTTCCTACTATCCCTGTGCACAGTTCTGTTCTCCATGCTCTAAAATAGAAATATTGGAGAAAGTACAAAACTGATTAACATGGATGGTATCAGAACTAACAGATAAGAGTTACCATGGGCTATGAACAATTGCAATATTTTTTCTTCAAAAAAGAAATCTTGAAACATCTGATAGACATCTTCAAAATTATGAACTTTCTGGCCAATGCAACAATGACAGAATTCAAAAACAGTGGCCCAAGATATCAGTTAGTTCCTAGCCAATCTAATAAAGAAGTAATGGAAATTTCTTTACTCAGAGAGTGGAACACAGTATCACAAGAGATGGTTAAGGCATACAGCTTAGGTACTTTCTAATGAAAACTGGATGAGTACATGAGAGAAACTAGAATAGGAATTAACACTGAAAGACTAGCTGAAGCAGACTGGAAAATCAAAAAAGTATGTGGTAGATAAACACAAACAAAGTTTAGTTTTGTGCCTTATATCTGTTGAATTTTTTTGCAATGCTCTGTAACATGATCATGATGTGAAGTGTAATGAGAGGTGACCTTAGTAAACACTTTCCAACTTTCTAAATGAAATCACACATATTAAATCATCAACTTATTGTTCTAATTTGAATAGCACTGATCAAGAGACGTAATTTAACACTTACTTTGATCTGAAGACACCGCTACATAATGTGCAGAAAAGCCAGGACCAGTATTGCCAGAATCAGATTGAAAATAAACAGTCATAGTGTTGGATGATGATGTAAATACATTGCCTAACCCAATACATATTGTGGCAAGTGCAGGAGAATTTGTTGAAGGGCCATCATATATTGTAACATAACCATTTGAGCAATGTGGGGAAACGTTCAGGCTGCAAAGAGAGCATTTTTTACACTATTAATAATTTACTTTAAAAATACAATTTGTCACATATCTGTACAAAAAAAAGGAAACAAGGAACACGCGTTGATCCAGCCACAATCTTAATACAAATTAAATATTGAAATTAAATAGCATTCACTTTTGGGCAAATTGTATGTAATTGATCTGATCACCTGAGGGAGGACCATAATAAAGTGGCCATGTTCTCCTTAGACTGGTATAAGGCAATATTTGATAGAGTTGCTGAAAATCATGATGGAGTTTGATGGGTTAAATAATGAGAAACGTTTTCCAGGAGGATCAGTAAACAGAAAAAATAAACTTTAAAAGAATTGGCAAAAGAACTTGAGGTGAGATGAAGAAAAAACATTTTATAAGACAAATTGTTATGATTTGGAATGTACTGCCTGAACGGTGGTCAAAACAGGTATAACAAATAGTTTTGAAAGGGTACTGCATAAATTCTTGAAAATGAATGACTTGAAGGCCAATGGGAGAAGAATGGGGGAGGCTGGCGATTTGTAATTGCTTCTGTAGAAACCATCTACTTTGTATATTTTAAAAATTAATTTATGGGACTTGGGTGTTGCTGGCCAGCATTTGTTACCCAGCCCTAGTTGTCCTTGAGGAGGTACTAGTGAGGTACCTTCTCAAACCGCTGTAGTCCATCAGCTGTGGGTTGACCCACAATGCCCTTAAGCAGGGAATTCTAGGATTTTGACCCAGTGATAGTAATGGAATTGTGATATATTCCCAAGTCAGGATAGTGGGTGGCTTGGAGGGGAACTTGAATGCATCTGCTGCCCTTGTCCTTCTAGATGGATGTGGTTGTGGGTTTGGAAGGTGTTTCTGAGGATCTTTGGTGAATTTTTTACAGTGCATTTTGTAGATTGTACACACTGCTGCTACTGAGCGTCAGTGGTGGAGCGAGTGAAGGCTTGTGGATGTGGTGCCGATCAAGCGGGCTGCTTTGTCCTTAATGGTGTCAGGTTTCTTGAGTGTTGTTGGAGCTGCATCCATCCTCGCAAGTGGAGAGTATTCTATCGCACTCCGATTTGCTGTTGTAGCCACTGTGTTTATGTGGCGAGTACAGTTGAGTTTCTGGCTATTGTCAACCCCAAGGAAGTTGATAGTGTAAGGTTCAATGATGGTAAAGCCTTTGAATGTCAGGGGGTGGTGGTTAGATTGTCTCTTGCTGGAGATAATCATTGCTTGGCAATTGTGTGATGTGAATGTTACTTGCCACTTTTCAGCCCAAAACTGGATATTGTCCAGATTTCCTGTATATGAACTGCTTCAGTATCTGAGGAGTCATGAATGGTGCTGAACATTGTGTAGTTATTAACAAACATCCCCACTTCTGACCTTATAATGGAGGGAGGGTCATTGATAAAACAGTTGAAAATGGATGGGCCTAGGACACTACTCTGAGGAACTATGCAGAGATGTCCAGAAGTTGAGATGACTGATGTCTAACAACCATGACCATCTTCCTAAATGCTAGGATTGAGCTAAACAACAGAGTTTACCCCCAGATACCCATTGATATTGAGTGGGAAATAGCAGAAACAGCACAAAATAGAACAAACTGCTCACAGAGGCAGGAGGAGATGGATTTGGGAGTTCTCAGTAGGAGAACATCTATAGCCAGCAACCTCCAGGTTTTTTTTCTCAACCTAAGCCAGGAAAAGTGTATGCAGACCAACGTGTAATCTCAGAGCAGGGCTAGGGCAGTACTGCTGATGTTTTTTAGGTGACTTTTCCAACCTAGAGATTCTGGGTAATGAAGGACATCTATAAAATCACCCAGCTCACTTTCCACAATTACATCAGGGAGGTGATGGGAGTTTGTTATACCAGGAGAGAGAAGAGTTCATTGTGCTCTCCTTCACTAGAGTGATGTAGCCACATCCTCCTATGTGGAGACTGGTGGGTTTTCCCAAGATGCACAATGGCAGTGTTACACACACAGCACTCGAAGGGACTTTATCTAAATGCTGAGATTTGCTGCTACTGCAAATCATTCCCTTCCCTGAATGTGCAGATGGTGTACACCAATGCCTGTCACCCTGACAGCAGTATGGATGCAATTAGTCTACACTGGAATGCTGCTCCTTCAGTATTTGCACATGATTAGAGGTTGGCTGTTGGACGACAAGGACAAGCATCTTAACACCTGGCTCATGAATTTGTTGTACAACCAAAACACACAGAGCCATATTCCCTCATAAGACCTTAGTGAGCAGATCAATGGCTGTTGCTTCAGTTTCCTGCACAACAATGCAGGAGCGCTGCAGTACTCCTAGGTGTTTCCCGATTCATCATGGCCTGCTGTGTCCTGTATAACATTGTTGTGAGTGCCCAGCTCAGGAATCTCTTTCCAACCAAGAACATAGCAAGCCAACTGAGGAGAAGGAGCTTTGTCCATACTGGGAGATCTCAGGCTGATGATGTGGTCTCTCATCTATTCCTGACCCTCCCAATGCGCAGGATTCAGCCCTTACTCTAGAGTTGTTCATCCTCAACTCAAAATCTGAAATGCATGTCCTGACTGGCAGTGATTGCCATCTTTCTGATCAGCTGGCCTACCAGTTTGCATTGTCTTGCCCACTCCTTTACCCATGGTGCCAAAAAGGTGCTGCCTGATCTCTGACTGTTCATGTATTCAACAACTGCACTGACTTAATGGCACTAATGAACAAATGACTGTCACCCTCCACACTGTTCCTCTTTATACACACTTGCCTGAATTGTTTGGGAAGCATGTCTGGCACCCCTGCTTCATATCCAGCTCCATTCCTGGTCTGTCCCAGGCTTAGCATGTAGCTAGTGCATCGCCCATCACAATCTGAGCATGGCCCTCAACAAGCTCTCAATAAGCTTTTTTAACAAACTTAATTACTGTTTCTACTGGATTGGGAAGGTCTAGGGAAGGCCCTGCCAACGTGATGCCATTTGTGGCCAGCTCTTAGATTGACAACAGCAAATCTGCACTCTAGCCTCTGCTGGGATCTTCCTTCATCACTCACTTCCTTCTGTTCTCACCACATCTGTGCTTCAGGCATCAGAAGGTATGTGTGGGATGCAGTGGAATATGAGAATATGGTTTGAACACACTGTCATCTTCTTCATTTACAGCACTGCCAAAGCTTCAATCAGAGTGCCTGCTGACATAAAACCACTTGATTGATTTCCCAAACTATTAATTTTACAATAGCGTGTCAACAGTGAGAATTTTGCTGAACAGCTTCAATTGCTTATAAAATATTTGCTTATGAAAGGCATTGCATTTGTAAGTGAAAGTTTGTTTACATATTTTAATAAGCACTAAAGTGGTGTTTCTTTTCAAAAAGGATTAGTTGAAGCAATTTCAAAATATTTGACTTTTTTGTATCAATGAGAGTTTTGTTTTTTTCAATTGGGATATGAATAGATTAACAACTTCATTTTCTGTAAGGATGTGTCCTACATTATGCCCATTCTTATTACTGGTGAGTTGGCACAAAGGAAAGGGCAGAGAGTGGTAGATAGGAACATTAGTTGGCATAGGGACTATAAAAGGCCAGTGATGGCATTTGAGACATGAGAGGTGTGGGAGATGGTTAGATTGGCTGTAGGGATATAGGAGGCCATGGAGGATAGTTAGATGTCCATAGTGTGACATAGAGAATATGGGAAACTGTGGAAGATGGGTTAGGGGGAACAGGTAGACTGATGGTTCTGTAAAAGTTATTGTAACTATGTAGCCTTATGCTATGTGTTTTTCACCACCTCAGCTTTAACATCCTGATTATCTATGCATTGATTGTGCATACGCTTTGCAGATTTTATGTTGAAGTAACATTGTAATTGCAGCATCTGTTTAAGGCGAAGTGCAACTTCGATACACTTATTTTTAATTAACTCTGTTCCAAGCACCAACAGGCATATAAAAAATACATATTAGAAATTGATTCCTTTAATAAAAATGTATATAAGCCTGAATAAGAGTCTTAAGGACATTCAGTACTGTTACCTATCTATCAATTAAGGCATAAGGAATGGTGAACCTAAAAATTAATATCGTATGCTCGCTTATCTCAAAGAAGTGGATGCAGGCTTGGCTTAAGGTACCTTGTTATCTCTGTAGAAAAATGAAGCCAGAACAGAAAAGAAAAAACCCAGGAAAGACAACATTTAAGAGGAGAGTCCTTTGGGTAACAAAGGAGCCAGACAGGAGATAACAAAGTGATATCAGTAGGATGGCCATTGCCCCTAAGCAACCAATTAAACTGGTCACAGCAAACAAATTAGAAACTGATCATGCACTATTGAACCTTATCAGAATTCAGGCACAACACTGATAATGCACAGAGGTATTGAGTAGCAAGGGTTAAAAAACAGCAAATTTTAGCAGCCTGGTGTGCAGCAAGATGAAAGGAGAGAGAAAGGGTTCAGATAAGATTTACAAGGACGTTATCAGGGTTGGAGGGTTTGAGCTATAGGGAGAGGCTGAGTAGGCTGGGCCTATTTTCCCTGGAGTGTCAGAGGCTGAGTAGAAACCTTTTAGAAGTTTACAAAGTCATGAGAGGCAATGAATAGAGTGAACAGCCAAGGTCTTTATCCCAGCGTAGAAGAATCCAAAACAAGAGGGCATTGGTTTAAAGTGAGAAGGGAAAGATTTAAAAGGCATCTAAGGTGAAACTTTTTCATGCAAAGGGTGGTGCGCAAATGGAATGAACTGCTAGAGGAAGTGGTGGAGGCAGATACAATTACAACATTTAAAAGGCATCTGCATGGGTATACGAATGGAAAGGGTTTGGATATGGGCCAAATGCTGGCAAATGGGACTAGATAAATTTAGGATATCTGGTCAGCATGGACGAGTTGGACCAAAGGGTCTGTCGTACATGCTGTACATCTCTATGACTCCATAAACAGAACACAAAAGAGACTGCATCACGTTTAGCTAGTAAACATGAGCTGGTGACCCAAAGTAGACAGAATGTTTACTAACAGCATTTGTTAAGTTAATAGCATTTCATGTTAATAGAAAATTACATATTAATAGTGAACACCAAAACCACACTTAAAACTGAAAATATAGAAGATTGAAGGGATTAACTTCATAGTAAGGAAAAGCATTTTTGCATTTATTATGGTTAACTTAATAAATTTGGTGCATCATATAAAGACAAACTTGTACTTGGCATGGTTGGTGGCTATTTGGAAGCAGGTGGACCATTCAATGACGGCTGCCCCAGCTTCGTCTACAACTTTAATTGAGTTAAGTCTTATAATTAAGTAATTTTCAGGAGTGGTTAGAATGCCAGATTGCACTGCCTCTTTCAATATTGCAGACGAGCTGGCTACTTGTAATTAGTTCTAGCCGGTCATGAATTTGGGCCTTCTGTTTAGATGTGTGAAAATGCAGCAGTGGGTCCAGTACTTCTCTGAAAAACATTATTCTTAATGTGCACAGCACAAGATTTGCAAGCTGTCTATGTCACAAAAAGATGAATGTAAATGAATTCATTGGGAATAGTTACTTATAGTATTAAAAGTTGTATAATAGATACAGGCAGCCCCTGGGTTGCAAACAGTTTCTGTCCCACGTCCATTTGCAAATTGATTTGTATGCAGGTTGGAACACAATGCAGGACAATATAAAGTAGCTATTCATAAGTAGAGGACACGGGTCTTCACAATTACATCCTTTTAAGTGCAGGCATTCACAAGTTGGACATTTGAAATTGGGAACAAACTAGAAACAGCTGGAAAATCACAGCAATTCAATTTTCAGAACATGTTTTGATAGGGCTACTGGACTTGAAACATTAATTCTGATTTCTGCCCACAGATGCTGCCAGACCTGCTGAGATTTTCCAGCAATTTCTATTTTTGTTTCAAGTTTCCAGCATCTGCAATTTTTTTATTTATTTGTAAATTGGAGATCTCCTATATTTCTAACAATATACACAGCTGCAATGAGTAAGGGGATACACTTACTTACCGAATATCAATGAAATTCAACCTTATTCTTTTGTCATTATCTACAAATATATACCAGGTACATTGTGCATTATCCAAATAATGCAATGGAAAATTGGGGCTGGCAAAACATCTGCTATCATCGTCAAGTTTCATTTCACATTACGTATCTAGTGACAATGATAAAATAAGCAAATGAGTAACATAAAATAGGCAGTGTTTTTGACTGTCCATATTTCTAACTCCACTTATGCTGAGAATTTGCCCTTCACATCTGGTTCAATTTGACAAGCAGAATACGTCACCCAACTAGCTGATAACTTATTTGAGATTTGACAATGGGGGCTGATTCATCCTTTCATGTTGGAGTGATTGCAACCAAGTCTGATTTTGTTCTTTTTTACCATCTGAAAACTGCAATCCCAGCAGGTTGATTGAATGGAGATCAGAACAGGAAATGCTCATTGATTTTCATCTATTACCCAGAAATACAGAATACTTTATTGTTCTAATGGAGTAAAATGTCTGTGTGTATGTGCGTGCTTTCCAGATTATGATGACAATGAAAATTCTCTGGTAGAACTCTCGGAGATTAAGATCAACACAATAAACTGCATCATTTGATGGCAGGATAAACATTTAGAAAATAACAAATAGTAAGTGTGAATACCAAGAAAAATAAGATTCAAAAATGAAGCATCATTTCATATTTCATGACACTGTGTTAAGTGCATCAATTATTTTGGGCAGGTGTTCAGCTAATATACACGTCGAGATGCACTCACTTATTATTCTTAATCAATAATAAATACGTTTTTGCAATTACATCATGCTGAAGGTGTTTTCCAAATAGTGAACACAGCATCAGTCATATGACAATTTACTCTATTCACAAAACCCAAAAGCCAACCACAAAGAAGGGTTAATATTTGTAGTAAATTTGTAAAATCACTTCAGTAATCAACACAGTTTCCACACTGGCTATCTCCACCACAGCCAGTTCACTCAAGGCAACTCAGAAGTTCGATTCTGTGAGAAGCAGAATGGAAAGATGCTGATAGAGCCTTGTTCCTTACATGGTTCATAAAAACAGAAATATAGAAGGTAGGAGCAGGAGGAGGCCATTTGGCCCTTTGAGCCTGCTGTGCCATTCATCACGGTCATGGCTGATCGTCCAACTCAATAGCCTAATCCTGCTTTCTCCACGTAAACTTTGATCCCATTTGCCCCATGTGCTATATCTAGCCGCCTCTTGAATACATTCAATGTTTTGGCATTAACTACTTCCTGTGTTAATGAATTCCACAGGCTCACCGCTGTTTGGGTGAAAAAATGTCTTCTCATCTCCGACCTAAATGTTTTACCCGGAATCCTCAGACTGTGACCCCTGGTTCTGGACACACCCATCATTGGGAACATCCTCCCTGCAACTACTCTGTCTAGTCCTGTTAGAATTTTAAAAGTCTCTATGAGATCCTGCCTCATTCATCTGAACTGCAGCGAAAACAATCCTAACCTAGTCAATCTCTCCTCAAAAGTTCATGTGTTCAATTAAGTACTTGCATTTTGAAATTTGTATTTACTTCATTTTTGGCAATGTAAGAATAGTATGTTAGTTTATTGTTTTAAATCAACATTATTTAAGTTGACATTATCCATTCTTTAACATCCCATTGGTCACCTGCTGAATGTTTGTTTAGTTTAATGATGACATATTTGGACGTTATTAACTTGATAGTTTATTTGACTTATGAGTTTCTCACTGTAAGTCACACTGCAGTCCAGCCTTCAGACTGCAAACATGCTTCTTGAATAAAATGCCATTGTTAATCTTAAAATGAACAAGGACAGATGTTAAGTGTTTGATTAATTAGTGGATTTAACAAACACAAAAATGATTGCCAACAGTCACATTCATATTCAGTATTTCCTGATTTAAATAATTCTGTGCCAACAGTTTATTAGGTTGGGACCCAATGAACCAGAGACACCAACCTTACAAATGGCCAAAACTGCAGCTGAAATGCTGCAGCTAAGGGAAATAGGGATACTTGATTGGCAGCTATACAGCATTTTGGTTGGACCATTGACATTAAGCCTGAGCAGAAGTTTGTCAGGCTGAAGACAGTTATTATAGATGTGGAGCCCATGGATCATACAGGTTTCCACAAGTGCCCCACATACTGCAGTGGCACACATCAGCTACCCGAGTATATAAGCAAAGACCTGTGGGTGCTGGAAATCTGAAACAAATGCAAAAAGTGTGGAAGTATCTCAACAGGTTTGACAGCATCTGTAGAGAGAAAAGCAGAGCTAACGTTTCGAGTCCAGTAGCCCTTCATCAGAACTACTGCCAGACCTGTTGATTTTCTCTACCATTTTCTGTTCCTGTTTCACATCACCTACTCTACTGCCTTTATAGTATTTCAATTAATTAATTATTTAACTACATTACGTTTTAATTAATACCTCTAGTCCTGCCTGTGATTATATTCTGATCATTTCATTTCACATTTTAATGATCCTGATTGAAATTCCCTTGTTGATATTATAGAAAAAGTAGGAAATACTTACCAGTTATTCATCTACTTCCTTCCGTGACATGATAGCTTGCTTTTGTTCTTCCTGAAATCGGCCCCTGAATCCTCAGGCTGTCTTCAAATTAAACCTTTACGCTACACTCTGTCTCTCCATTGTTCCCTATGGCTATTGTGTATTCCCTTCGTTTTAATAGAAACATATAAAATTAAGAAGGGAATAGATAAGGTAGAAACAGGGAAGTTGTTTCCACTGGTGAGTCAAACTAGAACTAAAGGGGCATAGCCTCAAAATAAGGGGAAGCAGATTTAGGGCTGAGTTGAGGAAGAATTTCTTCACCCAAAACGTTGTGAATCTGTGGAGTTCCCTGCCTGGTGAAGCAGTTGAGGCCACCTCATTGAATGTTTTTAAGGCAAAGAGAGATTTTTGAACGTAAAGGAATTAAGGGTATGGTAAAGTGGGAGGGTAAGTGGAGCTAAGTCCATGAAAAGATCAGCCATGATCTTATTGAATCGCGGAGCAGGCTTGATGGGCCAGATGGCCTACTTCTGTTCCTATTTCTTATTCTCTTATGTTCTTATGTCCAGCAGTATCATACTTTCCGCTGCCCTTTATAGGCCCAGCAGTCTTCTTCTCTCTGCTATTTGTCATGTCCTGTTGGCTCACTTTCTCTGCTGCTTGTGACCCCTTGCTGCCATCTTGTTCTCTCTGCTGCTCTTAATGCTAATCCACTATCCTTCTTTTGCAAATTCTCACTCTATTTAACGTGTTTTATGTCCCAAACTGAAGTTTTACTCAATCCATCACTCAATGCCCTGCTGTGCTTTCACTGTTTCCAGAGGTGAGAACAAGCTAGCTCCACTGCTTTTTATGCCTGGCTATGCTCTCACTGCTTCTCAAAATTTTAACAAAAATTGGAATATGGCATGAGACAGCCAACTGAATGAACACTAACTTGTCCAAAAAAAAAGACAAGAGTAGAGGTACAGGATAGCTGTTCAGACAGGAGAAAAATTGAAAGTGATGTTCCACAAAGTTCAGCACCGGGGACAATTATTTTTGTAATTTATAGTAATGAAGTTGACTTAGTAGCAAGCAATACAAAAATCAAAATTTATAGTTGATCCCAATTAGTAGGATATCATAACATGTATAAACCAGGCAGTTAAGTGGTAAATGATATTTGACTTAAATAAATGGGTGTTTTGGTTTAAAAAGGAAACATCGCTGTGCATTAGGTTGTAAGACCAATACTAAATGGGCTAGAAAAGTAGAGATCTCAGCTCTGGAGTGAATAAGTTGTTAAAAATAGCACTGCAGATCAGTGAAACAATTACAGTTACTAACAGAACATTGGGATTTATTTCAAGTGTCCATGATTCAAAGTAGTGAAGATACGTCAAACTTGTGTTAGACTGTGACGAGGCCACACTGAAAGCAGTGCACAGTTCTGTTCTCCATCCTATTAGAACAACATCGAAACATTGGAGGGAAATATCACACTGATTGACAAGGCTGGTTTCAAACCTGAGAGATTATAGTTATCAGGAACAAGTGAACAGAAATCCAGAAAGACCATTTTGAGGTCTTTAAAATTATGAATAGCTTTGTCATTTTGAATGTGAAGGAAACACAGGCCCAAAATACAAAACATCCTCATGAATCCAATGGGGAAGTAAAGATAAAAGTGTTGACAAACACAGTAAAATATGTTACCACAGGTGATGGTTAAGGCATACACATTAGATTTGGCTAAGGTAGATAATTATAGGGGGGAAATCAGAGTAAAAATATGTGCTGAAAGGATAAGATAAAGTGAATTGAAAGTGAAAAATCTCCTCTGGAATAAACGTCAACACAGAGCAGTTATGGGATGTTATTTCTGCGAATATATTCCATGCAATTCTCTACAATAAGACTATCATAATGTGAAGCAAAATAAATGGAGACCTCAGCAAATCCTTTCTGACTCTCTGAAACTGATCACACATGTTAAATCATTTACCTATTGTTCCAATTTAAATTGCACTAATCAAAGGTAATAATTTAACACTTACTTTGATTTGGAGACATCACATAGTAATATGCTGTAAAGCCATGACCGGTATTACAGGAATCAGTGAAAATAAACAGTCATGGTGTTGGATGATGATGTATATACATGGTTTGATCCAGTACATATTGTGGCAAGTGCATGAGAATTTGTTGTAGGCCCATCATATATTGTAACATAATCATTTGAGCAATGTGGGGAATCTTCCAGCCTGCAGATATAATGTATTTTCCATTTCATTACTACTGTTGAAAATTTACTTCATAACCAAAAAAATAAGGAAACATGAAACAAACATCGCACACCCTGTCATCCAGTCCCAACTTTCCATTTGAGCTTGGTTCAATATCAAAACACTTGAGTGATGTTCCTTCAAGCAAACAGCATGCAAATAAGCCAAGTACATAGATGTTGTCACATGCCCAGAGCCACACAACACTGTGGAGCTGGAGGAACACAGCAGGCCAGGCAGTATCAGAGGAGCAGGAAAGCTGACGTTTTCCTGCTCCTGTGATGCTGCTTGGCCTGCTGTGTTGCTCCAGCTCCACACTGTTATCTCAGACTCCAGCATGGACAGTTCTTACTATCCCAGAGCCACATGCTGTCTACATTACAACACACACTGCTTTCGGAGATTACTCTGTATTGTAATTATTCATTTAGGTGTAAATAAACCAACAAATATCGTCAAGTTAATGGAATCTATGTACCTCATCTGTGTTACATTTGGATATCACAAGAATATTACTGCAAGGGGTGTAGCTCGGATTATTTTTATTTAAAAGTAAGAACAAAGAAGAAACAAGCCTTATAAGTTGACAGTCCAAGGAGAGTGAAATAACAGAGGCTCATGTCCTGTCACCAAGTCACCCTTTATTTACAAAAGAGGAATCCTTGACTGTAATACTTCCTTATGTAGAGTCATGCACCAGAGTGTCAGTATCCCAGACACATCTTTTTATGTCAGCTAGGGCTCCCTAAGATCGACAGCCCCAATCATGGAGCTCATATTTTACAATATCCAGCTGGCTGACTTCTTTACAATCGCTATAGAGAGCAACAGCAATCAAAATTTGACAGTAATTTAGAGTACTCATAATATGGAAACAAAATAAATTAAAGTTTTTAATCACAATCTTGGAGTATCTCCAAGTTGGCCAGCTTTATGCAGACCGCAAGTTTATTCAAAGCCCTTACATAGAGGTTATTTCAAATTTGAACAGTTATCGGGAGTCATCACAATACTGAGTTAAGAGAAAGCATGCATAAGTTTAAACAAGTGAGCTATGTTCAGATACAATGCAGAGCCAATATAAAAAGCCCTATTAAAAAACTTCAGGCCAAAAACGGAAAGAAACACTAAGTACAGTGCTGAAAGAATGTAAGGCAAGCTCAAAGTTAAATAAAAAGTGAAAAGCCAAGAGAACAGCAAGGAGGATAGATATCAAATCCCCCACCATCTAATGAAATGCTATGGATCTGCGATACAAGTTCAAACCTTTTAAATAATGGATTCAGCAATGCTTCACAGATAAAGCAGTTGCAAAACCAGGTAAGTAAGCTGAGCGGATATGGATAGCTGTTGATACCAATGGTTGCACAGAATCAATATCTTGGGCTTATCTGAAGTGGTCCAAACAGATCCCGTAAAGATAAGGAAAGTCCTAAAAGACCAGCTGCATGTAAGCATCAACCTGAGAATTCAATGTTCATAAATGACACCCTACAGGCAACAATCGATTGATTGCGAGCAGATGGTTGAAAATGTGCAGTCATTAAAATTTGACAGCAATGCCTGGAAACATTAGAAGTAGCAAAACAGTATTGATACTGCATCTAGAACATAAAAAGCAAGCAAGCTATGTGCAAGTACGGTCTATCACATGCAACGCTGTGCTGCAGGCTAAGAGCTTTGCAAGGCATGCAGTTCAAAAGGAAGCAGCACCTACTTCTGCAAGCATCCAGCTCCATAGATGTAGTTAGCGCTACAACATTGCACAATCAAACAGAAGACCCAGGGATTGGAACGAAGAACTGTAGAAGTCTCCATCTTTGGAGAATGGGGGACTCACTGCTACTATAAGCAAAGTTAATGCGTATGTGCATGAAACTTTTGTTGTGGTCACAGACACTTGAATATTGAGGGAGTAAAAGCATTCCTGTTGATTTATCTCACTAGCTGGCTGCTCATTGTCTTGAGGGCACTGTGGATGTATTCAACAATGTCCTGCATCCAAGGAAATATAGCAATGTGACAAGACCCACTGGACTATGAGTTCTGGGAGGGACCTTCCTTGTTGGATTGAATGTATTGTCCAGCTCTTGCTGAAATGGCAGGGACCTACAAGATGCAATGATGTCCATCTACCTGCAAAACACTACAGCAGATTTGGAGGTGAAGAACCAAAGGCGAATTCATTGAAGGTCGCAGTGTTTGACAGAAAGTGTAAGGGATGTGGAACACTGCTGTGAGGTGAGGCCTCTTGGCATCTGATGCCAAGATTCTGCCTTTCCTGCATAGAATATTCCTTCTCCATCACTAGACTCAAAATATGAGAGCCACCTCCCCGTTGTCAGTTTCTACTCTTCTTGAAATCAGCGGACACCCCAAATGCCTGCATTGCCTGAGACCTTACAGACCATGCAGCCCACAACCTCCGTTGAATCAATAGCTTTGATGCGACAAAGCTCTGTCATCCTCTTGCAGTTTTGTCTTTTACATACTGAAATAATTTGTTGGGGGCAACCATTCCTGCCTCCCCTACTATACATCCACCTCCATGCTCCTGGTCTGTCCCATGCCCAGGATTCAAGGCAGTGCATCTCCATCAAGATCTGAACCCAGTGCTCAACTTGCTCCCTACAAGCTCCTTAATAACATTAAATATTACCATTTTAAATATTAAATATTGCCCCTTTATGCTGACTAGCTAAGTAATGAAACATATAAGTAACATTCATGCTCAGGTCTACTGCCAACAAAAGATAATCTGGCCATCATCCCTTTGTTTTGAATAGCATTACCATCGTTGAATTTCCCACATCCTGGGGCTTATCACTGACCAGCAACTGAACAGGGCTAATCATATACATATTGCGGCTACAAGAGCAGGTCAGAAGTTAGGAATCCTGCAGCCAGTAACTCACCTCCTGACTCCACAAAGCCTGTCTACCATCAACAAGGCACAAGTCAGGAATGTGATGGAATACTGCCTGGATGAGTGCAGCTGTAACAACACTCAAGAAACCTGACACCATGGAAGACAAAATGACCTGCTTGATTGGTACCATATCCACAAACATTCACTCCCTCCACCACCAACACTCAGTAGCAGCAGTGCGTACTAACTACCTACAAAATACACCATAGAAATTCACCAACGCTGCCTAGAAAGTACCGACCAAAACTTTGATCACTGACATCTAGAAGGACAAGTGCGGCAGATACCTGGGAAGACAACCAACAGCAGTTTTCACTCCAAGCCACCCAGCATCCTGACTTGGAAATAAATCGTCAATCTTTCAGTGTCGCTGAGTCAACATCCCAGATTTCATTCCCTAATAGTGTGTGGACTGCAGTAGTTCAAGGAGACAGCTTACCACCACTCTCTCAAGGCTAATTAGATTGGGTGATAAATACTGCCCATCACAAATGCTGAGTCCATGGATGAATATTTTTTTTTTAAATGGTACAAGCCTCCCATAAATTGGATCCTCTGATAAAGGTGCACATGCCCAATGCAAGGCTGCACAATAGTGTTCTTATAATGAGTGAGCAGCACATGATCACATACTGCCTACAGAACAAGGCACAGGTGAGGGTTATTTTTGTTTTAAACCTATTTTCCAATCAACCTGCTCAGTGATGTTATTACATGTCTCTGGAACAGGTGGGTCTTGAACCTGGCTTCTTGGCTCAAAGGTAGGGACATTACCACTGTGCCACAAGCACTGTTAGTATGGTAGGAGTTATATCAGAATTTATTTTTTGTGATGCTGTGAGAAGGTGATTGACAGCTGGCTTGAGATGAATTGATCAGAAATATCACTCAAATGATTTTTTTCACTTTAAATTTAAATGAGGCCATTTTCAATGATTCATGTTTTAATAACATAACATCTATGTTGAGGGTTACATATCAGTTTAGAGCTACTCATCTGGAGCAGTGGCGCCTCTCAAATGAAACAATCCCAAAACATTATCTATTAATTAAAAAAAACTCTAACATAATACAGTTACAATGAGTAAGTGGAAACACCATTACTTACTGAATAACAGTGAAATTCAACTTTACTCTTTCATCATCATCCACAGTTATATACCAGATACATTTCACATTACTTGGATAATTTTGTGGATAATTGGGGCTGGCAAAACATCCACTATCATCATCAAGTTTCCCTCCACATTGTGTATCTGAGAACAATGATGAGTAAATGAGTACACAAATAGGCTGCACTATTTTCCTCCTCTATTTCTGTCCTGCCTTTTCCTTAGAATTTGTTCCTTTACCTCTGGTATAATTTGATGAGTAACGTACCTCACCTAACTAGCTGATATCTGGGGTGGGCGGGCAGGGAGAGGGCTGTTGGTAATACTCACTGTTACAGTTGGGGAGATTTCAGCATGGTCTTACTTTGCTCTTTCTATCATCCCATTCTGCAATCGCAGCAGTTTTATTGTATGGAGTTCAGAACAGGAAATTCCCATTGGTTTTCACCTAATATCAGAATTGCTAAATTATTTGTTATCTTTTATGAAGTAATAACTGCCTGGGTGCATTTTGGATTAATGGGGACAAAGAGCAGTGAATTGTACCCTCCAATATGGAAAGGCTATTCCATTGTTGGGGGCATCACATCGAAGTAGGAATGCTCTACTGAGACATAAAGTTATTGAAGAACTCCAGAGCTTTGTGTTTGTATTTTCTTTCCAAGTATATAAAGGAAACAAATTTTATACCAGTCAATGTGGTAGTCTTTATATGTAGTATAAATTAGACGTCAATTGCAAACATGTTGAAATTTGACAAAACGTGCCAATTCCGAACACAATTTAATGCTCACCCATTTTCCATGGCTTATTTCACTTCTATTGTTCAAAATCCATTTGTTTGCTTAAATTTGCAACATTTAGAAAATCACTGAAATATGAACCAGGTGCATTTATACAACATTTACAAACATCATGTCTTCAATGCTTAATTATGTTGAAATTGTACTGTGCGATGTTTGTTGTGTTGAGCAGCTCATAAATAACTATTTATCAGACTCAAATGCAAAGAAAGGCCACTTGGTTAAAATAGCTGCAGTTGTAATACAGAATCACATTGAAATCACAAGTTTCAGGAAAGCAATTTAATAAGGAGAAAGTTATAAAGGGAAGATGAATGAAAAAATATCATGCAATGAATTAAAATTATATATCTGTTCATTACCATTAATTATGTGCAATTGATGTCAGAACACAACTGAAAAATTAACTAATTGGAAAATAGAATGGCCAAAAATATTAAATTGAAGTGCAGAGATATAGTCAGATTAAGGACAATTGAAAGGACTGTTCCAAAAGGATCACTACTGCAATCATTGCAATTCATAATGGATATTAATAATCCAGATTTAGGAGCAAGTAGAACACTATCAAAGACTACAGGTGATACCAATAAACAGGACATTTAAAAAGCCTGTAGACCAGGCACTGAAATGGCAAATGAATTTCAACCTACATAAATCTGTGATGCACTTCTCTTTAAAATATTACTTAATCCTTAGATGGTCAACAAAAATACAGTTGGCTTGAAAAGAAAAGAAAAGATTGCAATATACAAATGAATAAATCAAGAAAAACAGCATTTCAAGTCAACAAAAGAAAATAAAATGCCAACAGTGCAGTGGATTTATTCTGACGGAATACAACTCAACAGTAATGAGGTTATGTTAAAGTTGAGTCGCATTTCTGATCTCTCACTGTAGGAAATTTATGGAAACACAGGAAGAAGTGCAAAAATGATTGACAAGCATAGTACATCAACTCATAGATTGCAACTATGATAAACTATTGAACAGATTAGGGATTATTCCCTTTAGAGCAGAAATTCAGAATGACTATGATGCATGTCTTTCAAATTAGGACCAGTTTGGGCAGCATAAGTTTGAGGACCAAAAAAAAATCTCAAATACAAGCCTGTTCCTAACAAATCCAATAGGAATAAAAGAAGAAATTTCTTTACTCAGAGACTGGAGAATGTTAGGGTGTACAGCTAGATACTTTCTAGGGAAGTAGAGACAAATGGAATTGAAATATACACTGAAATGATGAGGTGAGGTCAATGGAAAAGAAGACATTTTGTGTAAGAGAATAAATAGCAACATAGATTACCTATGGCCTATTTCTGTACAATTCTCTATATAATGGCAACATAGAAAATAAGAGCAAGACTAAGCCATTTGGACCTTTGCACCTGCTCCACCATTCATTATGGTCATAGCTGATTATCCACCTCAATAGCCTTTTCCACTTTCTCCCCTGTCCTTTGATCCCTTTAGCTCCAAGTGCTATACTGAACTCCTTCTTGAAATCATACAATGTTTTGGCCTCAAATGCTTTCTGTAGTGGTGATTTCCACAGGCTCACTATTCTCTGGGTGAAGACATTTCTCCTTATCTCAATCCTAAATGGTTTAGTCTGTATCTTTAGACTGTGACCCCTGGTTCTGGAGTCTGCGCCATTGGGAACATCCTTCCTGTATCTACCTTGTCTAGTCCTGTTAAAATTTTCCAGTTTTCTACACGATCCCCCCTCATTCTTCTAAACTCCTGTGAATATAATCCTAACTGATACAACCCCTCCTCATACATCAGTCCTGCCATCCAGGAATAAGCCTGGTAAACCCTTGCTGTGCTCCCTCTATAAGAAGACAACCTTCCTCAGATAAGGAGAACAAAACTCCTGGTGTGGAATATCGGCCCACATAGACCCTGTATAATTGCAGCAAGACATCCCTGCTCCTGTATTCGAATCCTTTTGCTGTGAAGGCCAACATGTCATTTCCCTTCTTTATCGCCTGCTATAATTGCATGCTTACTTTCAGCAACTGGTTTATGAGGCCACACAGTTCTTGTTGCACAATTCCCTCTATCAATATATAGCCACTCAAATTATAATCCACCTTCCGGTTTTTGCTCCCAAAGTGGATAATTTCACATTTATTCACATTATATTACATGTACCATGCATCTACCCACTGATCCAACTTCTCCAAATCACACTGAAGCATCTCTGCATCTTCCTTACAGCTCACCCTCCCACCCTTTAGAAGCATCATAATGTGAAGCATGCTGAATGGGTACTGTAGCAAATTCTGAGTAACTCCTTCAAGTCGTCACATGTTGAATTATTTTACTGTTTTTTAACTTAAATAATTCTGATCAACAGAGGTATTTTAACACTTACTTTCAATTTGAGATTTTTGGTAGTAATGTGCAATAAAGCCAGGACCTGTATGACTGGAATCAGATTGGAAATAGATGGCCAGAGTGTTGGATGAGGATGTAAATATATAGTTTGAACCAGTACATATTGTGGAAAGTGCAGGAGAATTTGTTGAAAGTCCATCATATATTGTAACATAATCATTTGAGCAATGGCGTGAGGCTTCCAGCCTGAAGAGAGAATGTTTTTTTACAATTTATTTATACTGTTAAAAAGAAATTACTTCATAATCCAGTCACCATTATTCAGATATCTATTCAAAAAATAATCAAGCATTGAACAAGGATCAACTGTTCAGTAATCCAGCCCTGTTCTTCACATGAATTATTAGCCATTTGTTTTAATGAACAAAATTTATTTGAATATTGAGAGAAAACCAAGAGAAGTTGAGCTTATTCTCCATAACACAGGGTGATGTAAAACTATGATAACAAGGTGTAGAGCTGGATGAACACAGCAGGCCAAGCAGCATCAGAGGAGCAGGAAAGCTGACATTTCGGGCCTAGACCCTTCTTCAGAAATGGGAAAGGGGAAGGGGGTTCTGAAATAAATAGGGAAAGAGGGGGAGGCGGATAGAAGATGGATAGAGGAGAAGATAGGTGGAGAGGAGACAGACAGGTCAAAGAGGCGGGGATGGAGCCAGTAAAGGTGAGTGTAGGTGGGGAGTTAGGGAGGGGATAGGTCAGTCCAGGGTGATGTAAAACTATACTTGATTGAGGTGCTCAAAATTGTGAATGGTTTTAAAAGGTTAAATGATGAGAAATTATCTGCAGATGGATCAGCAGCAAAAGGTAACAAATTTTAAGATAATCGTCATAAAAACTTTAGGTTGTTATGATCACAGCTGATGGTAATACTGACTACACCAGATTTCAGGGGGAATCCTGGTTTGATAGACCCAAAGATTTATTTTGGCAGTTTGGTTACCATGGTGGTCAGTCATTGAACATAGTCACATGACACTGTCCTACCTGTGGAGAATATTCCTCCTCCATCACTACACTCAAAATCTGAAAATTTTGTCCACATCGCCATTTGCTATCTTCCTTGGAATCAGGTGACCTCCTTATGCTGCCAGGGCTGTTACTCGCTACACACCTCACAACTGATCCGAGCCATTGGCACTGATGTCAGATTAATATAGAGAATGACACAGCCACTGATGTGCCAATGGCTGTGTCATCCTCTATATTGCTCTGACTTTTCACGTAGCTTATTATTTGAGGGAACCACATCCACCTTGCCTGTTTCTTTTCTAGCTCCATAAATCTGATTTGCCCCACGCCCAGTGCACAATCAGAGCACATCTATCAAAATCTGAACATGGCCCTTTGGTAAGCTTAATAGTTTCACAACTGATTGTGAAGATTCTTGGACCCAGCCTCATGATATCCAGTAAAGTTTGCTGGAGAGACCTGCTTGCTGGCCGCTGCTGTAATTTTCATTCCTTGCCCATCTCCATTGGCATTGGGGTTGGGGATGGCATGGAACGTAATCACAATCCTCAGCCCCTTGCTATTTGGAGACACGAGTATAATGTGCGATGAGGGGTAAGTGGGAAATGAGAAAGCAGAGCAGATCAAAACAAAGTGTCTTTTTCTATTGTTTCAGTCTTGCTACTGGCCAAGGCTTGAGTAGAAAATGCTGCAGAAACTCAGCAGGTCTGACAGCATCTGTGGAGACAGAAACGTAGTTAATGTCTCAAATCCAATGACTTTTCTTCAGAAACTCAGAACTATATGAGGCCACAGTAAAACACTGCACAATTGTTTTCTCATTCTCTAAGATATTCACAGATTCACCAGAGAAAGTGCAAAACTGATTGCTCATAGTAATCTATGAGTTTTTGTCAATCACTATTCCTGTCAGCAATGATTCAACAGAATAGGGATTATTTCCTTTAGAATACAAATCCAGAACAATGTGATAGAGGTCTTTCAAGTCAGAACTAGATTGGGCAGCATAAATTTGAGAGGAACCAAAAAATGCAGCTCAAAATGCAAGCCAGTTACTAACAAATCCAATAAGGAAAAAAAGAAATGTTGTTCCAAGATGGAACACATTACCACAGGAGAAGGTTGAGGCACACAGCTCAGATATTTTCAAAAGAAAAGTAGATGACTTCATGGGAGAAAATGAAATATAAATATGTAGTGAAAGGCTGAGACGAGGTGGATGGAAAGGAAGAAATTTGGAGGATAAATATTAACACAGATTAGTTATGGCCTATGTCCTGCAATAGAAAGGGGAGGTTGTTAGCAGGTGATGCAGCTGTCGTAGATAAATAGCTGGTAGTCCCACTGTGTGAGGTCAGGAATGTAAATATGAGCAATTGTAGCAGGTCTAATTGTGTGAGGGTGTGGTGAGTTGATGAATATTACTTATTACTTAATACAGAATGGAGTAGGTCACCTGCTGATTGTTCTTTCATAAGGACTTAACATTTAATTCAATGACCTTGACCATTCATTTGAGGTAATGGAAACTTCTTTCATGGCTTCACATCCACTCGAGTACATTGCTGGAATTGACAGTGCTGGCTCTCTGTTCCCACTGCCGTCTTAGTGCCTGTCTAGGGAACCTCCAGGCCCAGTGGTAAGAATACCTCACTCCTGCACTGGGGTTACTCATCCTGCACCAGAGAACCTTGGATTGCACTCTCCCCTGTAATATCATTCTCCCTCTCTATCCTGCTCAGATCTTCTACCAGTTGCGCTGTCCCTTGATGCAGGTGAAGTTTAAGTGGTGCAGATTTTAGTACAACATTTCTCCCATGAATTGGACCCTCTGGTCAAGTATGCAAAAAGTCAGCAGTGTGTTCAGAGCTAGGCTGTGCAACACTATTATTATTAATGACCAAGCAACACAAGATGACATGCTGACTACATCCCAAACACAGGCAAATACTATATTCAGTGATTCCCCCAGTGACTCTTCTGTGATTCTGTGATACAGTGAGAAGCTGATTAACATAGTTGGCCTAGAACTGATCACTCAAGTTTTCTTTTTATCCTGACAAGTTTACATAAGACAGATCACTATGATGTTATAGTTCAATGACATAACATGTTCTATGTGATAGACATCTGTTTTGTATTAAAAACCGAAAGGACTGCAGATACAGTCAGGAACAAAAATAGAAGTTGCTGGAAAAGCTCAGCAGGTCTAGCAGCATCTATGAAGAAAAAAATCAGAGTTAACGTTTTGGGTCCAGTGAGCCTTCCTCAGAACCAAATACAAAACCTCAGTTTTGTATTACTCACCTGGAGCAACGACGCCTCTTAAATGAATCCATTAGAAATAGTTTATGAGTTATAATCACTTCTATAGCTGACATCTCTGACGTATGCACTCTTACAATAAGCAGAAACACTGTTACTTACTGAATCTCACCAAAAGTCAACCTTATTCTTTTACCAGGAACCACGGATATACACCAGGTACATTTTGCATTATTTGGATAGTTTCGAGGATAATTGGTGCTGACAACAGATCCACTATCATCGTCAAGTTTCCCTCCACATTGTGCACCTGGGGACAACGATGACATAGGTAAATGTGTTCCATAACAATCCTATCATATTTCTGTCTCCACTCTTCATGAGAATTAGCCCTCTTAGTTCTTGTATAATTTGATGTGGAACATGCCTCACCTAACCAGCTGATATTTGAGAGTTGACAGAGGGGCCTGATAAACAGAACATTGCAGCAAAGTCTGATTTTGTTCTTTTCTACCATGCACACTTCAGCAGTTCCAGCAGGATCATTGGATGGAGATCAGAACATGAAATCCTCATTAGCTTTCACCTAATATCTAGAACTGCTGAATGATTTATTAGCTCTTAGGGAGCAATAACCGGACAGGCTAATATTTGGGGACAAGCAGCAGCAAGTCCCTCCAGTACTGGGAAGCTTTTTTTTTACTGGGGTGTCCCATCTGAGTGGGAATGTTCCATTGAAATACTAAGTGACTGAAGAACTTAAAATTTTCTACCTGTATTTTGTCTGAACTTAAACAGAAAAGATCAATTTTATACTGGTCAAGGGAGGATTGTTTACAGTAGAATATGAGTTAGGTTTCCTTTTCAGAAAAATGAAAATTTCACAAAATGTGCTAAGTATAAACATTGCAGACTCATGCTTACCCATTCCCCACGGTTTTTTTTCACTTCCATCATTCAAATTCACTTTTTCACTAACAATTGCAACATTGACAAAGTCGCTGACATATGAACCAGTTAGAATTGTACAACATTTGCAATTATCAATTCTTCATTGTTTAACAATGTTGAAACTGTACTCCATGTCATTTGTTGTGTTAAGCAGCTGAACAACACTTATAGTTCAGGCTCACATACAAAGATAGGCCATTCGGTTAAAGCAGCAATAGACTGCTATGGCATGTAATGCACATTGTATTGTAAGCCACTAGTTTCAGAAAAGGAATCTAATGTGGCAGACAAGGTTATACGTCACAACTTGTATCCAATATACCTTTTAGGGACATCCCTTGTCTTATCATCACCATATCATAGCATGTGATCTAATGGTATAAGGGGCTCCGTCATCATCTTGCTGAGTCTGTACTTTTGCAGAATGACACACTGAGGGAAATGTACTACAGTTTACATTCAAATAGCTTAGCCTGAGCCCAAAAACAAAAATGTCTATGATTGGAATGTGTATGTGTAGCTACCAGAAGCTATGATAAAAGCTTATTGAATGCTTCAGTAGCACATTACATCTAATTTTTATGTTACCAGAGCTAACATAAGCATCACCTCATCAGGTAGGAATACTGGGTAAATGTAAAAGCCCAGTATCAAATCTACAGCAGGTCATGAGGGCAGAATACACCAAGTTCAGATATGTTGGGCAGATATCACATTAGATATCACAAAAAGGAGAATGTTATAAAGTGAAGATTAGAAAGAAACACAATCACAACGTAAAACTATAGTATTCTACATTTCCATAATGTGAGTCCAAAAATAGCTAATGTGGCCAAATTGGGATCTCCAGACCTTAGGCATGTAGGGAATCTCAAAATTTGAAACTATTTATATTTAGTTTATTTGGTGCAACCATTTAATATGATGATTATTCAGATTGCTGGAAAATATAGTGGAGCAAGACCGAATATCTTAGGATCTTGAAGGGGACAGACCCATCTTGATGGGTATTCCACAGGTCTTGATAACAAAGTCTATCTTATGTAATTTGTACCTGATTGTTGTTATTCAATAGACTACATCTTGTTTAAGTCGTATTGTTTTACCAAGATAACAGCCTCTTTGCATTAGACTCATGAGTGGCCTTCCACTACCACTGTAAACGAAGTGATCCTTGTACGCCCAGTTAAGGATTTAGGATGGTGGCAGTAAACTGTCCAGCCACAGGCAATAATGGTTGGCATCGCATATTCAGACTCTACAGAGGTCAGCAGTGAGAGTCATATAACTTTCTGCCACTCTTTAAGTCTTGCTGTTCTCTTGCTATTTTCTCAAGTCAGATTATTTGGGTCACATGGTGTCACATGTCAATTAAATGAATGGAAACTAAGTTGACCAAACTCTGGAAACTGAAGTGCAGATATAGAGGGTAGTTGGTCAGATTGGCGAATGATTGAAAATGATGCGTCACAAGGATAATAATATATTATTGATTTGGATTTAGAAATGAATAGAGCATCATCAAAATTTACAGGTGATGTCACTAAAGAAGACATTTTAAAAACCTGTAGAACTGGCAGTTAAGTGATGAGTGAATTTTAACCTACATAAATCTGGTGATGCACTTCTGTTTCGAAAAGAAAATATTAGTTACATTTGAGGTTGCAAAAATAAAACAGAACAGGCTAGAAAATGTAAGCAATCTAGACATGCAGGTTAATAAATAATCAAAAATGGCATCTTGTCGATAAAACACAATTTAAAATACTAATAGTTTGCTGGGATATAATTTCAGAAATTTATTTAAACAACAGTGAAGGTATGTGTAGGACTGCAGTGATGTCACAAAGAAAGTATAATGTTGAGATTTATTCTCATACTGTGAAAATTACATGGGAGTACTGGAGAAAGTGCAAAACTGATTGACAGGGATGGAACAAGAACTCGTAGATTACAACTCAAACAATGTTTGAACAGATTATGGATTATTTTCTTTTGAACAAAAATACAGAATGTCTGCATAAAGGGTGAAATAATTGCACAGAGGCCGGTATCCTGTCACCAAATTATCCTTTATTTACACAAGTACAGTACATGGACTCTGAACAGCTAGCACAGTGCCCGTCTCCAGAGTGAAGAGACTCTTTAACACCCCTGTTTATATCTGTCAGCCAAGGCTCCCTGATAGATCCAGGTTAACAGTCTCAATGAAGGAATTCATACTCAATGTGGTCCATCTGACCAACCTTGTTGGGCTTTAACATTAAGAAGGAGTGCAGATGGTAAATATTAGAAAATCCAAAACTGGAACTCAAAATATGAGCCAAATGTACAAATGCACTCAGCATGTAGAA
The DNA here is from genome assembly GCF_021869965.1 of Rhincodon typus. Taxonomy (NCBI): domain Eukaryota; kingdom Metazoa; phylum Chordata; class Chondrichthyes; order Orectolobiformes; family Rhincodontidae; genus Rhincodon; species Rhincodon typus. Next base: position 28,507,554 of record NC_063351.1, on the reverse strand, counting down.
AAAATCACCACAGGAAAAGGTTGAGACACACAGCTTTGACTTTTTCAACAGAACAATAGATCACTCATTGGAAAAACACAAAATAGAAATGCACACTGAAAGGCTGTGATAAGGTGTACGGAAGGTAAGAAATCTCATGTGGAAATTAAATACCAAAACAAATTAGTTATGGCTTATTGCTAAGCTGCATTTCTTTATAATAATATCATAATGTGAGGCTTAAAGAATGGAAACCTTAGCAAATCCCACAGAGTAAAACCAACTCTTACCATTTTAACATAGACTACATTGATCAATTGAAGTGATTTAGTACTTACTTTCACCTGGAGATACCTTACTGTAATGTACAATAAAGCCAGGACCAGTATTATGGGAATCAGATTGAAAATAAACAATCATTGTGTTGGATGAAAATGTAAATTCATGGTTCGGTCCAGTACATATTGTGGAAGATGCGGGAGACTTTGTTGAAGGCCCTTCATATATTGTAACATAACCATTTGAGCAATCTGGTGAAACTTCCAACCTGCAGAGAGAATGTATTTCATTTAGCTCTGTGGTCTGGGCCCTGCCCTGTGTGACCGCAGAGATGTAATTGCTTAACCACTTGTTAGGTGAAATGTATCATATGGCCTCTGCCTACAAGTTGAATATCTGTTTTTAATTACATTGGGATAGCTCTTTCAATGTAGTATTAATGTGTTAATTGCACAATAATACCTTGAAGAAACAGTTAATTTCTTGTGAATAGAACTTGTGCAATAGTCTTATGTTTCACTATTCCAAGAACCAAGGTCTGTAATGTTTTCTGGTTTTATAAGTTTTTTTCACTTTTGTTACTTGAGCATTTAAGCTTATCTTGCAAGTTTACCTTGCTACTTCATTCTTCTTATATTGCTATGGTCACTCAGGCATGTCCATCACAGGTTCAGTGGACTATAGATTAATATAACTTGTATAGCTTCCTTTTCTTGATTCAGGTAAAAGCAGACTAGTAGTCAAGCATTTGGCTTAAACAGGTAAAAGTTAGTTTACTATGAGTTATGACTGAAAGTTCCTTAGGGATAAAGAGATGAAGTTACTAACAGGGACCTACAGATATCAAGATTAAAACAAGAACCAATAAGGCAGAAGAACATTTCAGAAAGTCTCAGTTAAGCCTCTGCAATACTGGGGCTCATTGCTTGAGTTCATTTTAACTGAAACAAAAAGATTAGAATTTGAAATCAGATCTTCCAGCTGCAGTGACTTCTGAAGTTGAATAGTTTGGATCTGTGGGAAAGCAGGCCTTGGGACAGAGAAGATTCCTGTGTTCTGGTTTGGTAGACATGGCATTTTTAGTTGCTTAGTTACCTTACCATCATATCACTAGCTGTTTCATAATGTTCCTCTCTGTCTCTCTCTCTTTCCTTCTGCCTTGAAAGGTGTTTCTTTGGGGATGATTGTTGCAAAGTTGGTAGAGTACTTGTGGATTAGGAGGCAAAAATTTGGTGCTTGTAAAATAGTTGGGGGGAAAACATTGTGTGGTCCTCTTAAAAGAAGATGAGCTTTTCCAATGCTTAGAGATTTTAAAACAAAGTCTATTAGCAGCAGCTTGAAAGTTTGAAAGTACAGAGAGAGCACCTGAATTGAAACATTTGTACCAAAAGGCTATACAGTTAGCAGGCTAAGCAACAATTTTTACTGAGACAACAAGTTTTGAATTTAGCCAATCGATTTGAACTAGGCACATAAATACCAAAAACCATCTAAATTTAAATCTGATGATTTTGATAACGTGGGACCAATCCTATTGTAAGAAAATAATGTATCATCAAGGGTATAAAAGAAGGAGCAATCGGCAAAGACAAGACAGGTAACTGCCACCTACTAATGTTAGTAACCCTCAGCTCTCAAGACAGAATCGCTGGCTCTCACAACCTACTCTAAGTCATAGAGAAAGCACCATCTAAAGAACAAAGGTACCCACAGCACAACTAGTTAACATTCCTGATGCAAGAATCAACTGAGAAGGCACAGAACATTCCAGAAGACATGTACCCTGGCTATAATTTCGAGAGAGACTAAATTCTACTTTATTTTATTTAAGAGGGACTTCTATTTATTGGAATAGCATACTACTAGAATCTTGTTTTATTTGTGAATAGTTAGTAGTTTGAAGGGATTTATTTGATTTGTTAATAGTTTAATTAATTTGTTCATTGTTAGAGTTAGATAAATAAATGGTTACTCATTGATTGTAAAGTGAGTGTTAGCGATTTATTTTATTTAACCACTAGAAGTTGCTGAAAGGCAGGTTACACCACTTTTCATACTCCTTTTACAGATTGTAAGGTGAGGTGCTCGTCTTTGGGTGTTTCTGTTTTAGTTCTCAGAGTGGAGGAGTCAACTGCCACTTTATAACATGATACAAGACAAAATGTCTCTTTGACTATAAGCATTTTGCATTTTTGAATCATCCCTCTTTGGTAATAAGTGGCCTATGCAACAAAGTCACATTCCATATAAAGCATTGGCATTCCTCTTCTGTGTTACTTAGCTTTTGTTCTGGAAAATATCCAATTTACATTAATGTCATAGTAAATCATTGAGGAACTTTATTAACCCTTAGATGTCTGTGTTTGATTCTCTGTAATCCACATATAACAAGTATTGAATTGTGGCAGCAATGCTATTTGCTTTTTATCCAGTTATACATTGCTACCAGGAACACAACAACAGGTTGAGGGGGAGCCAGAAGGGAGGAGGTACCAAGCAGATCTCTTTCCTAGCCAAGCTGCCCATGATCATCCACTTGAACATGGATCCACTGCACATAAACAAAAATCCCTATTCTATAACATCCCATCCTTGTCCATTCCCTCTGTCACCGATCCCTCTTGACTACAATTCTGAAATAAAGTCACACAACCACACCAAAACTCTCAAGTGCCATGTTATAGAGAACACGACAAACCACTACAATGATGCACACCCTTGTAGGAGCATCCTACAAGGCAGCATCTGACCAGATCAAGACTAGATTTGCATCTTCAGAAGACCAATGGTTCACTCAATGGCAAATATTATGAACAAATGTTTTTCATTTTCAATGGTTTGAACCCTGCTAATGTCCATGGCCTCAATCAAGACTGCTCAGATGCTCACAGCAACAGCCTGTCCCCCACCAGTTATGTATTGCCACCTCTGGTTATGGGCCACCTGGTCCTGCAACAGAGGAAGAAGAGGATCAGTGAGTGAAGTCTTTGGATAATATATCTGATATTATTAAATTGTTGACAGTGTGTACAAACTGAAACATGAGGTTTGCAGCAAGTCTGTGAGGGTGATGTTTGTTGTTGAATAATAGGTATGATTTGTACCTAACAGAAAATTGTAGGAGGAGAGTAAACAGGGTATATACTGTGTTGAGCAGTGTGTGAGGCTAATGGTTCACTTGTGGAGGAAATAATATTTGAACATGAATTCACTCACCTTGGCCATTATTTAACAAGTTATAAAACTTCTTCTGCCACTGCATTCAGATCTACAGAGCTACATTGCAGGTTTTGACAACACTGCTGTCTACTTCCAATGCATGCTTAGTGTCCATCTAGTCAGTCTACAGAGTCCTATGGGAAGAATAGTTCACAGTGCATGTCCACCTCCTGCACAGAGGCCACTAGTGAAGCAACCAAGATCCATGGTGCATGCTCTCGGCCCTCTTACACCATTTTCACTCCTTTTCTACTGCAATCGTCTTCCAATTCCAGTAGCTACTACAGCTAGAATACACTAACCTTTGAAGTAATATAGAATATCTTTAAGTAGTACTAGCCTGCCATGAATTAGAGCTCACTGCTAATATGTGCAGCCAATTGGCTGACTCAGAATCAGAAGCATCGGAATCACAATCAGAAGTGTCAGTCAAGTATATTATTTTTCACCCTGTACAATTTATATAAGGCAGATCACCATGATGGTAATTTTTAATTGACATAACAGGTAGGTATCGGCTTAGAGCTGCTTCCCTCCAGTAATGATACCTCTTAAGTGAATCCAATGGAAATAGTTATTAAGCAATGGATAGACATTATGCATTATTACAATGAAGAAGTGGAAACACTGTTACTTACTGAATCTCACTAAAATGCAACCTTATTCTATCTTCATCATCAACTGATATATACCAGATGCATTTTGCATTATTTGGATAGTGCTGTGGATAATTGGGACTGGTAAAAGATCCATCATCATCATCCAACCTTCCTTCACATTGTGTATCTAGTAACAATGATGAAATGACTAAATTATTATTAGAAAAAATAGCAGGTGTTTGTTCTTCAACATTTTAGTCTCCACTCTTCCTAAGAATTTTCCACTTTAGCTCTGGTATAATCTGATGAGCAATGAAACTCACCCTCACAGCTAATATCTTAGCCACTAAGTTTGCCTTTGTTCTTTTCTACCATCCACACTCTGCAGTCTCAGCAGGTTCATTGGATGGAGATCAGGAGAGGAAATCTGTATTGGTTTTTATCTAATACCCAAAAGCAGTGAATCATTTAGTAGTTCCTGTGAAATAATAACAGATTGGGTCCGTTTTTGTAAAACAGGCAAAACAAATAACAAGGGGTATCCCTCTGGGATTGACATCCTACTCTATTGTGGGTAGCATCATACCTGAGCAGGCACTTTCCACATAGACGTCAGGTTACAAAGAATTCGAAACTTGTGTTTGTATTTTTCCTTCAATTAAATAAAAAAGATCCATCTCATTTCATCCAAAGGAGGCCTGTTGATAATAAAGTATGAATTAAGTTTCAATCTTAGAAAAGTTAGATTGTGCTACATCTCAGGGACACAATCTAATGCTAAAATGTTCTCCAGGGTTTATTTTTCTTATTTATATTTGTAACATTTACAGCATCACCAGCAAAGGAATTAGTGACATTTATATATAAATCAAATCTTTCTTGTTTAATTATGATGAAATTGTACTCTGTGCTGTCTGTTAACGAGCAGCAGACCGATATTCATTGTTCAGCATCACAGACAACAAAAGGCCACTTAGTCAAGGTAGTAAAGTGGTTACAATCGTGTGTAACACAGCATCAGATCAAAAATCATTAAGTTTGGAAAATCCCACCTGAATTTTTCAAATTTCAGAACCAATAGCTGGTGCAGACATGATGGACCGAATAGACTCCTCCTGTAATGTAAAATTCTGTTTTATGGTTGTTGCTTCCACCACAGCCAGAACCATCAAGGTGTCTCAGAAGCTTCACTAATTTCAATCTTATGAGAAGCAGAACCAAATGGTACCAATGCAGTTATGTCCCTTACTTAGTTCATGTCTTAAATGACACACTTAAATTGTGAAATTTAGATAAACTCCACTGTTGCAAATGTAACAATGGTGTAATAGCTTATCATTTTAATAGAATTTTGAATCAACTTCACCCTCATTTAAAATTCCATTGGTTTCTGTTTTTTGTTGAATTTTTATTTTTGTTGTTACGTTTGTTACATGTTGGGAATAGTTGTAACCTGATTATTTAACCTAGATGTGATTTTACAATATAAGCATCATATGCAACTCAGCATTGACTAATGTTGAACAGGCAGAACTTCTAAGCATGAACTTGATTATTTTAATGAAAAAGTTAATAGAAGGCAGAAGGCTGTCCTGATCAAAGTCTTCCAGGTTACCAAGGAGTTTGATAGATTAGGCATAGACAAAAGAAGTCTTGATTTGTCAGGGATCCTAAACTATGGCTTATCAATATAGGATAGTCACTAATAAATTCATTAGGGAATTAAGGCAAAATTAAGTGGACAGAAAAATACCTGGAGATGTAAAACATAATTATAAATCGCATGATTGTAAAATGCTGAATGTTGTCTAAATAATCTGATAGAAGTCTTTAATGAGGTGAATAGATTAAGTGTCATATATTTGGCTTTTCAAACACTTTCAAAATAGTACCATCGCAGGCACTTAACAAAGTTTAGGACATGTGGAGACAATGAATATTGGCTGGATGGAAATTGTGCAAATAACAGAAAGGGAAGAGAGGGTGTGTAGGGTAGATGGTTTAACTGAAGAAAGATTGGAAGCGATGTTCCATGAGGATCAGTGCTGAGACTATTGTTATTCATAATTCATATGTGTAATTTGGGCTTTGAAAAATGTAACAAAATATCAACATTTACAATGATACCAATCAAAAAGACATTAGAAAACTATAGACAAGTCAGTTAAGTGGCAAATATATTTAATGCAGATAAATAGGGTAACATGCTTTCATGTTAAAAGAAGAAAACATAATTTAAACTTTATCAAGTAAAAGATTCTGAATAGACTGACAAACAGCATAGGATAATAAAACATCATCTCATAACAAAACAATTAAAAAGGCAAACAGAACATTGGGGTTTATTTCTAGAGTGCATAATTCAAAAGTAATGAAGCTGTATTAAAACTTTCATTGGACCACGATGGGGCAATATCAGATGTACTATGCACTGGCTCTGTTCCCCACATTACAAAATTTACAAAGAATCATGTATTTATCATATTACTATTTTCTTACTATTCTTATACAAAAAGCACTCATCAAGAAAATTAACTTAAAACTTACTTTTATCTGGAGATACCTCGTAGTAATTTGCAGTAAAACCAGGACCACTAGTATGGTCATCAGATTGAAGATAAACAGTCATTTTGTTGGATGAGGACATAAGTTCGTGGTTTGATCCAGTACATATTGTGGAAAGTGCAGGAGAATTTATTGAAGGCCCATCGTGTATTGTAACATAATCATTTGAGCAACTCGGGGAAACTTCCAGCCTGCAGAGAAAATGTATTTTACACTTTATTTCTTTCAATAAAAATTAATGTCATAAACTTAGCACCACGTATAGGATGTCTATTCAAAAAATAAGAAGGCATGAAACAAGGATTGATCATTCAGTCATCCAGTCCCAATCTATCCAAAAACCAGATACCACTCGTCTTTACGCAAATGTTACATAATTGACTTGAAAATCCGTGTGTGAAACTGGGCTTGTTTTCTTTAAAGCAGAGTGGTGTAAAGCAATATTTGGTGGATGTGCTTAAAATCATACAGGGTTTGATGGACTAAAGATAAGAAAGTTTTCAGAAGCATCCTGAACCAGAGGAAATAAATTTTAAAGTAATTGATGAAGGAACCTGACGAGAAAGGAGGAAAACATGTTGCACAGGACAAGTTGTTATAAACTGAATCCATTGCATGAAAGGATGGTGGGGATAAATTCAATAATAACTTCCAAAAGGTTGTTTCTTAAATATTTGAAGGGGAATTATTTGAAGAACTATAGAGTAAGAGTAGGACATTGAGTTTAATTGGATAGTTTTTTCAAAGAGCCAGCAGAGGCATGTGGCTAAATAGTGTGTCTTATGATCTCAACTGATGATAATGTTGGATATGTCAGATCCCAGAGTGAAATCTGGCCTGACAAATTATAAGTTAAATTTTTGCAGTTGTTTACCGTGGTCATTTATTTTGACCATCTTCACATGAGACTGCCCATGTTCTTTTCAAAAGAGCACAAATTCAGTACACAGAAGAAGAAAAAATATATCATTTATAAAACAGTTTAGAAATATCGTAACATGAACGGCAAAGTAAAGTTTCAATCTTTTATTCCAAGCAATATACTTCACAGATACTTAGTCCTGGTGAAGTATCACTCCTATCGTAACTCACAAATTTCTTATTTAAATGATTCTTTCTGTTCTGAGGGTTCTAAGTATTAAAGATACTAAGGATATGAGAACTATGCTTGAAGATGGTGTTGTGGTAAAAAATCAGACAAAATATAGTTGAATGTCAGAGCAAGATTAAGGAGCTGAATGGCTTAGTCACTCTCCTATTTCCAATGTTCCTACGTAAAGCTGATTTGATACCAGCACTGTAGTTTTCATACTCTAGCTAAGTTAAACACGCACAATCTGTACATGCATTCTGTATTAAACCCCGACTAGTGCCATTTGAAGGAATGACCAACCATTGCTAATTGCTAATTGGTTTTTACTGGAACTAACTGTAGACGTACTTGGTGCTTTGCAAAATTCTTTAAAGTTGATGAAATTGACAAGAGGTGTGGTTGCACATGGGAAATACCTTAGCTTTGACTTCAGGGATCCAATACTTGCTGCCATTCATGACTGGAGTTGTGTGATTTTTGACCTTGCCCAACCTGGTCCAACACCAGCACCTCCACATTTATGACTGTGGTAGTAAACATCCATCCACTTTGACCTGCAACTTAAGGAAATGCAGGAGAGGGAGTGCAAAGGAGAACAAACAGTTCACACAACAAAGAGGAGGGCTCTCAGCAAGAGAACATATCCAGCCAGCGCCTTACAGGTGCTTTTTTGCTCTCCTCAACCTAAGCCAAGAATAATGTGTGTACATTAACTCTATTTTTAAAAAGGAGAAGCCTGTGGAAATCTGCCAGCTCTTGAACACAAACTTCCAATCATAAAGCAGGACAAAAAGAGTACAGCAAATTAGGGATTCCCCATGGAGCTAAAAGGACAATTGACTTAATACATGGCTCATGACTTATTCGTGGAACTTAAGCACATGCGATCAACATGCATACACTGAGAGCCTTCTTGCCAAATGAATCCTCATTGAGAAGATCACTGAGATGATCGAGTTTGAGATGAACCAGTCTTTGAAAGACCAGTTGATTATAGTGCAGGACTGGTGTGTTCCTGTGAAAATGAAAGGCAGGAATGGCAGGATTCAGGAACCTTGGATGAGAGTCAAAATGATCAACTTAGTCAAAAAAAGGAGGCATACCTAATGTCTAAGCAACTAAAAAGAGGTGAAGTCCTTGAAAAATATACAGGAAGGAGGAAGAAGCTCAAACAGAGAGTTAGGAGGGCTAAAAGGGGCCGTGAAATGTCCTTGGGAAGGAGGGTTAAGGAGAATCTCAAGGTATGTTATATATATATTATGAGTGAGAGGGCAGCTAGGGAAAGGGTAGGAACAAAAACAAAGGAGGGAGATTATGTGTGGAGCTAGAAGAAATGGGTGAGATCCTTACTTTACATCAGTATTCACCAAAGAAAGGAGCATGGGATGTTGAGGTTCGGGAAAGGTGTGTGAATACTCTCGGGCAAGTCAAAATAATGAAGGACGTGTTGAGTGTCTTGAAATGCATTATGGTGGACAAGTCCCCAGAGACAAAAGGAATCTATCCCAGGATACTGTGGGAAGCAAGGGATGAAATAGTTGGGTCCTTAACAGATATCTTTGCACCTTCTTTGGCCTCAGGCGCAGTTCCAGAGGGCTAGAGAATGGCTAATGCTGGTCCTTCGTTTAAGAAGAGAAATAGAGATAATCTAAACAATTACAGGTCAGTGAGCCTGACATCACTGTTGTGGAAGCTGTGGAGAAGATTATTCACATTTGAAAGTAAATGAACTTGTTAGTGATAAGCAGCATGGGATTCTGCAGGGAAGGTCATGTCTTACCAACCTGACTGAGTTTTTTGAGGAAGTGACAAGAATGATTGATGAGGAAAGGGCAGTGGATGTTGTCTACATGGACTTTAGTAAGGCATTTGATAGGGTACTTCATGGCATGCTGATACAAAGGGTAGAGTCTCATAGGATCTGGTGTGTGCTGGCTGGAAGGATGCAGAACTGGCTTAATCATAGAAGATAGAGTAGAAGTGGGAGGTCAGATTTGGACAAAGAAATGGCAGGTGGAACTTAATCTGGACAAATGCAAGGTGAGGAATTTTGAAAGACCAAATTCACGTGTAAATTATACAATAAATGGCAGAACCCTTAGAAGCATTGACATACAGAGAGATCTAGGTCCACAGATCCCTGAAAGCAGCAACATAGGTGGATAATGTGGTCAAGAGGGCATACAGCATGCTCACCTTCATCAGCCAGGGCATCAAACGTAAAAGTTGGCAAGTTCTGTTATAACTGTACAAAACTTTAGTTAAGCCACACTTGGAATATTGTGTGCAGTTCTGGTTGCCACATGACAAGAATGTGGATGCTTTGGAGAGGGTGCAGAGAAGGTTTACCAGGATGTTGCCTGGTCTGGAGGGTTTTAGATTTGAGGAGAGGTTGGATAAACTTGGATTGTTTTCACTGGAAAGACAGAGGCTGAGGGGCAACCTCATAGAGGTTTATAAAATTTATGAGACATAGATAGGGTGGGTAGTCAGAGGCATTTTCCCAGGGTGGGAAGGTCAAGTACATGACAGCACAGGTTCAAGGTGAGATGGCAAATGTTTAGGGGGGAAACGCAAGGGAGACTTTTCACTGCCAGTGGAGGTGATGGAAGCAGGCATGTTAGGAACATCTGAGGTGTATCTTGACAGGACATATGAATAGGAAGTGAGCAGAGGGATAGACACCACATAAGTGCACATATGAGCAATAAGTAGCAGGTATAAATAAAGATGAGGAATCGGTGCTGGCTTGTGAGCTGAAAGCCTGCTCCTGTGCTGTATTGTTCTTTGTTCTTTAGATCTGGATCCTGTATCACCAAGCCCTGCACCCTTTCCAGGACTGTGAGATTTGTGTCATACTGCTCTACAGAGTCTAGCCTAACACCATCATATGATTACACAACACTTTTCCACCAGGAACACAGCAAGTAGCTTAGGAGGAGGGAAGAGACAATGACAAATCCTCTTTCCAGCCAGACTGCCCATGGTTGTGACATTTAAATATGGATCTACTGCACATAACAGAAAAAAATCCCCATTCTACAACAAACCATCCTTACCCTCCCTCTGTCACTGATTAATTCTTGTCACAATGCAGAGAGTAGAAATCACCCAACTATATCAAACAGATTTGAGGGCTATATTTCTGAGAACAGACCAAAAAAAAATCACCAAAGTTTTGGCAAGAGTGCACTATAAGGCGACACCAGAACAATCTAGTCTCTGAAACCACAGCCCATTGAAGCCCGATGACCTGCTCAATTGAAATTGCTCAATGTTAGCATTCATTTCAAGAGAGCTAGAATGCAAAAGCGAAGATGTACTGCAGAGGCTGTTTAAGGCTCTGGTCAGACCGTACTTGGAATGTTGTGAACAGTTTTGGGCCCTATACCTAAAGAATGATGCGCTGCCTTTGGAAGGGGTCCAGAGGCTGTTTACGAGAATGATACTGGGGATGAAGGACTTGACATATGAGGAGTGGCTGAGGACTCTGGGTCTGTACTCAATAGAGTTTAGAAGAATGAGGGGGACTCTGAACGAAACTTACATAATACTTGAAAGGCTTGGATAAAGTGGACTTAGAGAAGATGTTTCCATTAGTAGGAGAGACTAGGTCCTAAGAGAACAAACTCAGAGTGAAGGGATGACCCATTAGAACTGAGATGAAGAAGAATTTCTTTTGCCTCTGGCTGAAGAAATCTGTGGAACTCACTGCCACAGGGGTCTGTGGAGGTCAAGTTATTGAGTGCATTTAAGGCAGAGATAGATAGGTTCTTGATTAGTAAAGGGGTCATGAGTTACATGGAGAAGGCAGGAGAATGGGGGTTGAGAAACTTTTCAGCCATGATCAAATGGTGGAGCAGACTCAATGGGCTGAATGGCCTAATTCTGCTCCTATAACTTATGGTCTTATGGTAAACCTTGTAAGCAGAAGACTAGCTTAAAGTGGTATTAGTGTCATATCAACGATAATTGTCTAACCAATTGCTTATCAGGGATGGATTAATCTGTGGGATCATTTATTTGAAACAATGAAACACATTATAAATATGAACCAGACATTGCAGCAACAAATTGATTTCTAAATAAAAACCAAAAGAACTGTGGATGCTGTAAATTAGGAACAAAAACAAGAACTGGGTCTGAGGAAGGGTCACTGGATCTGAAACGTTAACTCTGTTTTCTCCTCCACAGATGCTGCCAGACCTGCTGAGCTTTTCCAGTAGCTTTGCTTTTGAACAAATTGATTTCTGTGGTCTGTGCAGCTTGCAAATCCAAAGCAAACTAACTACAGGGAAGAGTCATAATGTTGTATACACACAGCACATGGAATCCTTAAAGCGAATTCCCTTAAAAGGTATACATGTCATAGTCTCCTCTTTCCAAAAGAAAGTTTAATTATTTACAATGAAAAGTGAGCCTATGAGTCCTTAATTCATACAGGTAATTTACTGTTCTTCTAAGATCTCATGATGATGACATTTTTCAACCATTGGCTACAGTTGTTTCACAATTTGCTTATCTGGAATCACAACAGCCAAGTTTTGTTCCAGATTAGCCACTGACTGATCTAGTTCCTCCAGCTGTTTCAAGTGGTTGAAATCTTCATGGAACATGCCATTTTGTTCCTTTAGAGTTGCCAGCTCATTTTAAAGCATGGAATTTTATCCACTAGATTCTTCTAATTCTATCAAGGTTTTAGCTTTCTGTGGGTCCAACATATTTTCTCCTTCATAACTTGCCTTAATAACAGACCAATCACTTCAACAATTTTTTCTTTTTGTTTTCTTTGAAGCCTGGACTTCTTCCTCTTACAACTTCAGTGGCTGTTTAGCTTATTCTATGTCCTGCTTGATTTCTTTCACTAGAGCACCATTGCTGACATTATTGAAAGGATTGTCTCATCTATGACTTGCAGCTCCTTATGTGCACTGTACATCCCCATATATTTTGCATGTGTCATTTTCTCCAGCCTCTCTTTGTGCTCAGGACAATGTTTCTGTAGCTGCTTCAGCTGAACATGTTATGCTTTATTGTTCAAAATCTTCACATAAACACACAATATTTTCATTTCTGATGATACACAGCCTCTAGTTTATCCTTCTTCCTTTTTCTTTTTCAGTTCTTCATTTATCTTTTGTGCCTAAGCAGATATATCCCCTAAAACTTCAACATAGCCACTGGTTGGCTGTGCAATACTATTATAATAAGCAGGCATCACAGGATTCACATACTGCCTACATCACAAGAAAAAGGTTAAGGTTAATGACACATTCAAATCTTGTCTTTATAATCAGGCTTTATTCAATGCCTTCCATCGTAATTCTTCTGTGATTAAAACGATAAGAGCAAGTTAAGCAACAGCTAGTCAGAGAGAAACAGATAAGATGCATTGAACACTTTTTATTTTCCACTCAATTTTCTTTCCATTTTGAAAACATTACGTAAGACAGATAACCATGATGGTCATATTTAATTGACATAACTTCTATGGGATCAGTTTAGAATTGCTCACCTGTAGCATTGATTCCCCTTAAATGAATCCATTGTGTATAGTTTTTAGGTGATAGATATCTCTGACATTATGCACAATGCGTAAATAGAAATACTGTTACTTACTGAATCTTAACAAAATTCAACTTTATTCTTTCATTGTCATCCACAGATATATACCAAATACATTTTGCATTATTTGGATAGTGGAGTGGATAATTAGGGCTGGTAAACAATCCGGCATTATCATCAAAATTTCCTCCACATTGTGTATCTGGTAACAATAATGAAATGGGCGGTATTATTGTCCTCAAATATTTCTGAATCCACTACTTCTAAAAATTGACTTAGCTCATTTTTCAAAGCCCAAATCACACATATGAAGTCTAGCTGTCCCCAGCCTGATACTTTAGTATACACCAAGTTCTTTCAAGATCTCCAACTCTTTTTTCTTGCAAGTTATCTTTTATCAACCTATCTTATAACTTATTTGTGGCACAGAAACTTTCAAACATAATGGCTTCCATTTCTCGTGATATTTCTAGCCTGTTCCCAAGTCCTTGATCTTGTCAAACATATAACTTTTACTCACCCTTCTATCTCAATCTATATGACTATAACTGCAAGATCTTCTCCAATGAACAGAATTCCTTTCACTAGTTTGAGATATTTTCCTGGGGCAATGCTCACTTACAAGTCCACTATTAGAACATGTACTGTGTTTTCTGGCTTTTAACATCTTCACTTCATTTTGTCAATCAATAGATCTAACTGCCTCTGTCTTATCTTCAATATTTTCCGAACATTTATACTTGTCGAAGGCTTTCCTTGTTCTTACTATAATGATGGCCTTGCTCCACTCACTGACTCTTTTTGACATATAAAAGTGCCAATTCTTGCTTGCTGTCCAATGGTGCTAATAGTTTTGCCATGTGTCTCTGTATCATTTTGTCCACACTCAGTGAACGCAACCTTTTATCTGAGATAATTGGTCTAATTTATAATTTAGTTCACATTTTCGCACATGTTCCTAAATTCATCTTTGGCAAATTCAGCCCCCTCCCCGTCCATATCCTTGTTAGTTAGACATTTTGCTGGTGCCTCCAGTACGCTATCCATTTCTCTTTTACCTTGTCTACAATTACTCCTTTCAATTTACTTCACTATATATTATTGTAGGCTGGGTAAATCCAGTTGCCATGTCTACAAAGTGCAAGATGATTTATTTGTTTTCCCCTTATTCTATAACTTCAAGCCCACTGTTAAAACTTTGTTAGAGCGTCCTGCTGATGGGACTGTCGCAATGTGCTGTGATGGTGCCCTTTTTTATATATATCACTTTTATCACTGGTCTCTTCTAAAACTTCAGTGTGCTCATTGCCCTTTACTCCAATGTCATTTTGCAGGATTCTTTAACTGTGAGAAGATGGATGAGCCAACTGCCCAAGTAGTTTTAAGGTAATTAGTCTTTTGTTCCTTTTAAACTCCCAATAACACCACCTTAATATTTTGATTAGAGAAGTTATGTCTTGTCAACAAGCCATGATTATATCTGTATTGCATAAATTCTAAGTCCACTGACTTCCCAAACACAATTCCCTTCTTGTATTGTATTTTCAGTTTCATATGAGACATTTTCACACATGGCCTGTTGAACAGGAAGGGTATGTCACTTAACCCTACATCTCTGCTGATACTGCGTTTTACATCAGATATGTTACAGGGAATCACTACTCTTTTTAGTGACTTCAATGTGTCATCATCCTTAGGCCTGAAGAAGGTATAACTATCCAATTCGTGAACAAACTTCAGTCCTTACAAGTAACACAATATCAAAATTTACACATGATACCAATTGAGAGGACTTAGAAAACATACAGCCTAGGTAGTTAAGTGGTAAATAAATCTTAAAAATAAATAGTGCGATGATCTTGAATTTTAAAAGAAAGCACATCACTTAAACATGAAGTAATAAAAACACTGAAAGCAATGAGAGCTAGACGCAATAAATAATTTAAAACATCATTATATGTCAATAAAATAATGAAAATAATCTCTGCTGACAGAGGTTAGAGATTATGTATTTCTACAGTACATAATTCAAAGAGCAAGTTTGTGTTAAGCTTGTATAGGACCATGATGAAGCCACACTCAAAGTACTGTGCACAGTTGTGGTTAGGTGACCCATGACCTCCAGGATTGTTACCAAAATATTGATATCTTTTCATGAGCATGGATAAAAACTGGAAATGTGGAAGCATGTTTAAACTTAGTTGGTCTCTGCAACTTGGAAACTGCAAAGCTGGAATGGACAGTATTCATGTAGTCAGGCCTCGGGCAATCAAATTCCTGCCAAAACCAGACAGGCCTGGAACTGCCTGCCAGGCGCTAACAGCCACACTATTTCACTGTGAACTGTTTTCCACCTCCAGTGAACCTGCTTTGTTAGGAGAATGCTACACAGACTTGGTGGCAGCCAGTTCCGTTGGAGGCAAGAGGCATGTATGATACTGTAAACTTCAGGGACTGAAAGAATCAGTAATAATTTTTTCTGGAATAAACTGTTTCCTGAAAACTGTTATAAAGGAATTAAAAACAACATGCTAACTAACCATTCATCAAAAGAAAGAAAGCAACATAAATAAGCTGTTTCTTGGGAGAAAGGAAGTAACAACTGCTTGAAAATCTGCTGCCACGTGACAAGTGGGCAATTAAGTTTGCCTGCAGAAGGAATGTTTGGAGATGAAGAAGCTTAATTGCAGGAAAGATGTGATTTGTTTAGACAGCTAACACCAAATGTAACAGGAGCAGGGAAACTACTCCTGATAAGAAAGCAAGTTTACAGACTTGATGATTCCAGAAGTGTAATCAATGCTGTGGATGAAAAGACCTGAAGGATCATCAATAATCTCACATCAGAAACTTCACAAGACAGAAAATCCTGTAAGAATTCAACTGCAGGATTCTTCAGAAGCAGAACTCTGGAGAATAATCTTGACATCCAGAAATAGATACTGTTGTTTGGAATCATAGCTAAATTATACAATTAATTTGGTAATAGCTAAGTTGAGTTCTGAGGCTTAACTTTATTACTTGAAGGGTCCTATTTTGGTTGCTACATCCAAAAAAGTGTTCGTGATTGTTTCAGTATGTGATTGTCTGTGAGATTTCTTCATAAGTGGCTCAATTAAAGGTAGCTTGTGGTAATTTAGACACAACTCATAGCATGACAAGGATAGCACTTGACAGCTGAAGGTCCAAAACCATGTTCTGCGACCTCCAAATATGGAAAGTAGTCACCTCATTGGATCTTTCTACTCCCACCGATCCTCTTATTGGACACAGGCTATAGAATCTTCCAGAAGGGCTTGAAAATGGAGATAAAAGGGACAACCTGGAGCAATGAAAATGATGAATGGCTTGGACATCACAAGTATGAGAGAGTCCAAAAACACAAGTCCAAAGTACAAGGCAGGTCATAATAAATCGAATAAGGAAAAAAGTAAGTAACTTCTTTTACGCGGTGCAACACTGTACTACACGAGAAGGTTGAGGTACACAGCTCAGGTACTTCCTTAGGAAAAGTGCATGACTACATGGGAGAAAATGGAATAGAAATGTAGACTGTTAGGCTAAAATGAATCAGACAGAGAAGGAGGAATCATTTGTGGAGAAAAAGCATCAACACAGGATAGTTAAGGCCTATGTCTGTCCTGTATGTTCAATGTAATTTTCATAAGACAATGCTGATTTGAAGCATAACTGGTCTAGACTTTAGGAAATTCATAGAAATGTTCTGAAAGAACATTTTTTTTTCTACCATTCTAGTATAAACAGCACTGATCAAGAGAAATAATTTAACACTTACTTCTGTTTGGCGATGTCTAGTAGTAATTTGCAGTGAAACCAGGAGCAGTATTACGGAAATCAGATTGAAAATAAACAGTCATAGAATTGGACGATGATGTAAATTCATGGTTTGATCCAGCACATACTGTAGCTATCACAGGAGAATTCATTGAAGGCCCATCAAATATTTTAATGTAATCATTTGAACAATGTGGTGAAACTTCCAACCTGCAGAAAGAGTATATTTTCCACTTTATTTTGCTCAATAGTAATTTACTTCATAAACTATGGACTTATGAATGTCCACCTAACTTTTTGGGCAACCATGACTGCCTTCCCTATTGTTTATCTGCTTCCTTGCAGATTCTCTCAGGCTGACTGTATAGCACAATCTAAATATGGCCCTCAACAAAAACCAAAAGAACTGCGGATGCTGGTTCTGAGGAATAGTCACCGGACCCGAAATGTTAACTCTGATTTTAGTTCACAGATGCTGCCAGACCTGCTAAGCTTTTCTAGAAACTTCTGTTTTTGTTGTGGCCCTCAATAAGCTGTCAATGAGCTTTTTATTACCAAATTGGCAATCTTCTTTGACCCCATGTCCCAGTGAAAATCACCGGTGTTGGGGACAGCACTGGAAATATCAGCACACTGGCTGGTACTGGTATTTTCATCCCTCATCAATTTCTGTTCCTGCTCCAGGCAAGCAATCAAAATTCAGAATCATGTGCTGGGATATCCAGGCACCAGTAGAAAGACACAATAGTTTCTCCTGTCCACATCTGCATTGAAGCCTGTAATGCAGCAGCAGAGAGCACTGAAACACACATTCAGATCCTCCATCAGTTCAACCAGCTGCTGCAGCCAGAGTGCTTTAAGTAATGCAGAAATTTAAGTAGTACAAACCAATGAACCCATGCCCT
Organism: Rhincodon typus; assembly: GCF_021869965.1. Lineage (NCBI taxonomy): Eukaryota > Metazoa > Chordata > Chondrichthyes > Orectolobiformes > Rhincodontidae > Rhincodon > Rhincodon typus. The sequence continues at coordinate 28,489,555 of NC_063351.1, read as the reverse complement.
CTATCGGTCTGCAGCAATTCTGCATTGTGGTCAGTGTTCAGCTGTGGAACACTGCTCTTATAATGAACAGGCAGCACGTGATTTGTTTGCTTGCCTGCATCACAAAAAAGTGGCCAATGGTCAATTGCATGCTGCCGTCCCTGTATCTGTTATCTGGTCTTTTTCAACGTTTCCCCCATGATTCTTCTGTGGTTCTGTGATACAGTGAGTTGTGTGACAGGTGGTCAACTGATTAGATCCATTACTTGAGTGCTCTTGATTTGCATTATGAAAAGTTTCTATGTGTCAAATCCTTTGACAGACATTTTTAAATGACTTAACATCACTTCTGTTGGGTAGACAACTGTTTAGAAGTGACCAGCGGGTGCACTTCAATTAATCTATTGTGTATAGTTATTAGGTAATAAAGTTCTTTGGCATTATGCAGTTACAATGAGTAAGTGGAAACACTGTTACTTACTGGATATCAACAAAATTCACCTTTACTCTTTCATCACCATCCACAATTGTATACCAGGTACATTTCACATTATTTGGATAGTCTTGTGGATAATTGGGGCTGGTGAAAGTTCCGCTATCATCATCAACTTTGCCTTCACACTGTGCATCTGGTAACGACAATGAAATGAGGAAATAAGTACCATTAAATAGGTAGTATCTTCGTCCTTCCATGTTTCTGTATCCAGTCCTCTTGAGAATTTTCCCCCTTAGCTCTGGTCTAATTTGATGAGTAATGTACTCCACCTAACTGGCAAATAACTTATCCGAAATTTGACAGTGAGAGCTTTACACTGCATTACTGTTATAGTATAGTATAGTAATTTATTGTCACTTGTATTTATGAAAATACAGTGAAAATTGTATAAGTCGCCATAATCCAGTGCCATTTTAAATACAGAAATTATAAAAATAAATAGTTGAGACAAAGTTAAGATAAAGTTCAAAAACTGTTGGGGATGATAAAGGTAAATCTGATTTGTTCTTTTCTACTATGGACTCTTCAGCAGTTCTCGAAGATTAATTGATGAAGATCAGAAGAGGAAATCTTTATTTGTTTTCACCTATGTTTCACTTAGATTTTTGAAGGAGTTTCAATCACACTCAGATTGCTACTCTGCTCCTTCTTCATATTAATGGAAAGCTTCACATATTTAACACAAGATTCCAATCAAAGCTCCTTCAGAAATCAGAGTGAATTTTAAATCTGACAGATCCCTTGTAGCGCAGGATAGTTGAAGGGGTGTCGTCAAACCATGCTCCCATTTCACAGCAGTCAGTTTCTATATTTTGTGATTCAAATGGCCGAATCAGAAACAATTGGAACAAATTGAACATTTTTTTTTTAAGAAACCTGGAATGATCTGATAGAGGTCTTAAAAATTCTGGTTGTTTTGGTCAACCTTAATACAAGAGAAGCCAAAAACACAGGCCCAAAATCCAAGTCAGCTCCTGATGAATTCAATAGGGAATTGAAAATACATTTATTTACTTAGAGTACAACATCTAACCACAGGAAATGGTAAAGCCATAATAACAAAAGCAAAATATGCAGATGCTGGAAATCTGAAATAAGAATAAAAAATGTTGGAAAACATAGGTAGGTCAGGCAATGGAGAACAAATGAGGTAATGTTTCATGATGACTCAATAAACAGAACTAAAGATAAATAGAAATATAAGAGATTTAAGCCAGTAGTAAAGGAGAGGAGGCAGGAAGAACGAGGGAGATCCGGGGTTGTTAAGTTCACTGACTTTCATACTATCTAAGGATTTCATGACATGATATCCAAAAACAAGTTAAAGTAAAGGAACAAAATTTGTGTCCAAGTGAGGGATCAATTGCTATATAAAAAAAAATTTGAATGAATCATGAAGGGATAAACAAAAGGAACCAGACAAAATGTGAGCCAGCAAAAAGAAAAAACCACATAGAACAAGATGAAGGTAGAATTTATGATCTAAAGTTGTTGAACTCCATGTCGAGTGCAAAAGGCTGAAAGCCAAGTCAAAATGTGCTATTCCTCAAGCTTGAGGTAGGACACACAGCTCGTATAATTTCTAAGGAAAAGTAGATGCCTCCATGAGAAAAAGAAGAAGAGAAATGTATGCTTAAAGGCTGAGATGAGTCAGATGCAACATGAAGAATTTCATGGTGAAGAACAACACCAACACAAATTGGTTATGGCCTATTTCTATGCGACATATTCTGTACAATACTATTTAACAAGGGGATCATAATATGAAGGAAAATGAATGATGACTTCACCAAATCTTTAGTGACTCTCTGAAAAAAATGACTCATGCTACATCATCTTCCTACTTTTCTAAACAGCACCGATCAGGAGAAGTAAGTATACTTACTTTGATGTGGAAGCATCTCATAAAAATTTGCAGTAAATCCAAGCCCTGAATTACAGTAATCAGATTGGAAATAGACAGTCATAGTGTTGGATGATGATGTAAATTTATGGTTTGATCCAGTACATATTGTGGCAAGTATGGGCGAATTTGTTGATGGCCCATCATATACTGCAATGTAATCATTTGAGCAACTTGGGGAAACTTCCAGCCTGCAGAGAGAATGTGTTTTCCATTTCATTTCTTTTAGGAGTAATTCACTGCATAAATCATGCACCATATTATTAGATATCTATACAAAAAAGAAGTAACCATGCAACATGGATCAACCATCCAGTCATCCAGACCCAATCATATAACAATCGAGTACTATTTGCCTTATTAAGAAAGCATTTATTTGATCATCTGAGGGAGAAACAAGGGGAGCTGGGCTTGTTCTTCAAATGGTTTAAGGCAACATTTGATAGAATCCCTACAGTGTGGAAGCAGGCCATTCAGTCCATCGAGCCCACACTAACCTTCTGAAGAGCATCCCACCCAGACTACACCACTACCCCATCCCTGTAACCCTGCATTTCCCATGGCTATCCCAGCTAGCCTACACATCCCTGGACACTATGGGGCAATTTAGCATGGCCAGTCCACATAACCTGCACATCTTTGGACTTTGGGAGGAAACCAGAGCACCTGGAGGAAATCCAAGCAGACACAGGGAGAATGTGCAAACTCCACACAGTCACCCAAGGGTGGAATCAAACCCAATGCTGTAAGGCAGCAGTGCTAACCACTGAGCCACTTTGATGGGGTAAATAATGAGAAACTATGTACACAAGAATAAGCAATGAGAGAAAAATAGAAGTAAGATAAATGACAAAAGGACCTGAGGTTAGAAGAGGAGAAATTATTTTGCAAAAATGAATTAAGAGTTACAAACTGGAATGCACTACCGGAAAGGATGTTGGAAGTAGATTCAATAATAATTTTCTCAATGTTTCTACATAATTATTTGAAATGAAATCATTTGAAAAACAATCAACCTCCTTTCAATTAACCATCTCTATACAGTAAGACTCTATGGCAGTAACATTTAGTTCCATAAGGTGTGCAATTTCAGTGCCAGAAGCATGGCGAGTGGGTAAACTTTAACATCAATCAATGTGTAACCTTAATTTGTTAAAAAGCAAAATACTGCAAATGATGGAAACGTTAAATAAACACAGTAAATTCTGGAAAAACTCAGCAGATCTAGAAGCATCTGTGGAGAGAGGAAGAGTCAACATTCTGAGTCTAATTTGACTCTCCTTCAGAATTTAAAGGCTAATTTGATGCCAGGCCTATAATTTTCAAGCTCTCTGTCTAAGACCATCTCTTAAACATACATCATTAAACATACATCACTAAACATGAGTTCTCCAGCTGAAAAGTTTACCCCACCAATGCTATTCAAAGAGATCATCATACACTCTCAGCTTAGTTGTCAATTGATTTTTACCGCATGTATCTTAGTTTGTAGAAGTGCTTGGCAGTTATGCAAAATTAGTGAAGCCAACAATGTAAGATGTTCCACAAAAAAAAAATTGACTTTCATTTCAAGGCTCCATATCAGACCACTTGCTCCCAGTCACAGCGGCTGCTGTAAATATTTACTTTGGCCTGCAACACCAGCAGGAGATGTAGCAGAGGCAGCACAGAAGAGAAAAAAAACCTGCTCCAAGAGGAAGGTGGAAGATGGAGTAAAGGGCACTCTGAAGGAGGTCACATCCAGCGAACATCAGGGTGCTCTTCTCTTACCTCAACTTACACCAGGACCAGTATATGCATTAACTCCAAAGCAGCTGCTCATACAATTTGACCACCTCTTCCAGACAAAGCTGCAATCACAGAGCAGGGCAAAGACTGTACTAAATGTAGATGTGCAGATGATCATTCCCTGAATCTCCAGAATGAAACAAAAACACCTCCTAGTTTGCCGTCCACAATTACATAAAGGAGATGTCTGAAGCTCTTTATTCCAGGAGAGGAGAGTGATCTTCTTGTTGACCAGAGAGATATAGTCAGATCCTCTGTGTGGCTTTACACAGTAACAGGCTTCCAATGGCATGGGGGCATTGTTTATGTACATGCCAAATTGAGTCAAGTTAGCTAAATGCTGAGATATAAACAATTGTGAATGTTCCATTCACTTGATGTTTGGTGGAAAAGTTTCTTCCCCAAAGGACATTAGTGAACTAGATGTGTCTTTACAACAATTGACAATGGTTATATAGTTGCTATTCAACTAGCATTTTAATAACAGATTTTATACAATTTGAATTTCACCACTTGCCGTGGTGAGATCTGAACCCATGTCCCCAGAAAGCTAGCCTGAGTTTCTGGATTGCTAGTCCATTGAAATTATCATTACAGCACCACCTTCCCAAATTTAATACAATTATGGCTGATCTTAGAATTCAACTCTACTTTCCTGTCTGCTCCTATACATCTTGATTCCAAGGTAGACCATAAATCCGTCTATCCCAGCCTTATTCAACAATGCAGCATCCATGACCCTCTGAAATAGTGAATTCCAAAGAATCATAATCTTTTGTGTGAAGCGATCTCTTCAATAGTACCGAAAAATTCACATTTTGTCAAAATTTGTGCTTGACACTTATGAGGACATTTTTCAATAATGCAAATTCAAGGAGAAAACAAACATTTATGCTGCATGTCAGACGAGAGCTGATTAGTTGCCAAGTTGACTTTAGTTGGTAGATGCGTAGCTATGAACAATGCACTCATTAATGCCAATTGACAGTTAATAGTCAGGCTTTGTGAATTTTTAAACCAGATATGTTGATTCTAAATGATTAGGGTATTGCCCTGACATATAAAAAGAGAATAGCTATCACTTATTTTACTGAGTTGAAATAAGTAGAGTGCCTGCAGATGATCTTTCAATCTGCAAAGAACAGGATCCTGTATACTAATAAATGTAGCTTCCATTTACATGCAAATGCACCTCTTAGTCTCTTGTGACTCTTAATCCTAAATTGGTTGTCAGTATAATTCCTCACACATTCAGGATTATCCAGAAAATATTGTCCAACTGTAGAGCCACTCCTAATGTTGGACACTGTTTTACAAGTTTTGCAAGCATGGGCTGGTTAGGTACAGTCAGTACCTTGCTTATTGTGACAGCTGAAGAGATTATAACTTTGTTATAATCCGCCAATCTTTGGGATGCACAGCCTATACAACTGATATTGTACAAGCACCGAAACTTATTGACCACATTTCTCATTTGGATAACAGGCAGAAGATCCTTTTGGCTTGACAGCAGCATCTGGATAGTGGCAAACACTGCCCATGTTGATTCTGCATAGCAGCAGAGCGAAACAGCTAGCTTCACCTGTTGCTCACCTCTAGAGATACTTTATATTTCCAGGATAATCGGAGGTAGACTAGGTACTTTGCAGGATCAAGTGTGACTGCCTTAGGGCCTTCCATGAGTTTGTATGCTGTACAGTGAGAAATAATCTGATCAGTGTTGCCATTATCCAACAGAATGGCTTTGATGCTCTCTGGTTCAGCATCATGTTTCATGGTGAAGAAATAGCCTGGACCCTATTTACAAGGTTCCCAATAAGGCCAATCTCATAGCATGCAACTGTAAGAATCCCAACATGCACACTGACATCAGAGACAAAGAAAGAGAGTGCAAATACAATCATTTGGTGTCAAATTTGTCATGAAAATGTCTCTGATAAAGAAAAACAAATTGGAGCAAACAATATCGCACAGTCATCTTTGATATAGTCAAAAGAAAATCAAAGCTTAATGAACAGGGCAGGAGGAGCAGCATTAGGCACGCCTAAAAATTAGGTGTGAAGATCCAATACAGAATTATTTGCATGCCAAGCAGCAAAAGCAGCACATGATATACAGAGCTAAGCAAACCCATGACCAACAGATCAGATCTAAGATCTGCAGTCCTATGACATCCAGTCATGCATAGTAGTGGGAAATCAAAAAAAAAATTCATTGCAGAAGGAAGCTGTACAAGTATCCCCATCCTCAATGGGAAATTCAGTGCAAGAGACAAAGCTAAAGCTTTTGCAAACATCTTCAGCTATAATTACTGGGTAAAATGTCCCATCTCAGCCTCCTTCTGAAGTCCTGAGGTCCAACTTTGGCAGCCTTCAGTCAATTCAATTCACTTTACATGATGTTAAGAAATGGCTCAAGGCACTGGATACTGCAAAGTTCCTGAAAACACTTTGGCAGTAGTACTGAAGACTTGCACTCCAGAACTAACCGTGCCCCTAGCCAAGCTCTTCCATCACAGCTACAACATTTGCATCAAGGGACAATGTGGAAAATTGCCCAGGTATATCTCATTCACAAAAAGCATGACAAATTCAACCTGGCCAATTACAGTCCCATTAGTCTACACTTGATTATCAGCAAAATGACAGAAAATGTTGTTGACAGTGCTATCAAGAAGCACTTTACTCATCAATGACCTGCTCATTGACACTCAGTTTGGATTCCACTTGCCCCACTCAGCTCCTGACCTCACTACAGCCTTAGTCCAAAAACAGACAAAAATGTTGAGCCCAAGAGAGGAACTGAAGGTGACGGTCTTTGACGTCAAGTAGCAGTTGACTAAAGTGGTATGAGAGCACAAAACAACTGGAGTCAATAGGAATAAAAGGAAAATTCACCAGCTAGTTAGAGTCATTCCCACCACAAAGGAAAATGGTTATGGTTTTTCTGAGATCAATCATCACAGCCCATAGGAAATCACTGCAAAAGCTCCTCAGGATAGTGTCCTAGGCCTAATAATCCTCAGCAGCTTCATCAATGACCTTCCATCCATCATAACTTCAGATGTCAGAATGTTCATTGATGGTTGCACAATGTTCATGCACAATTCACAACTCCTTAGTTATCGAGATAGTAGGAACTGCAGATGCTGGAGAATCTGAGATAACAAGGTGTAGAGCTGGATGAACACAGCAGGACAAGCAGCATCAGAGGAGCAGGAAAGCTGACGTTTCAGGCCTAGACCCTTCTTCAGAAATGGGGGAGGGGAAGGGGGTTCTGAAATAAATAGGGAGAGAGGGGGATGTGGATAGAAGATGGATAGAGGAGAAGATAGGTGGAGAGGAGACAGACAGGTCAAAGAGGCAGGGGTGGAGCCAGTAAAGGTGAGTGTAGGTGGGGAGTTAGGAAGGCAATAGGTCAGTCCAGGGAGGACGGACAGTTCAAGGGGGCGGGATGAGGCTAATAGGTAGGAGATGGGGGTGGGGCTTGAGGTGGGAGGAGGGGATAGGTGGGAGGAAGGACAGGTTAGGGAGGCGGGGACGAGCTGGGCTGGTTTTGGGATGCGGTTGGGGGAGGGGAGATTTTGAAGCTTGTGAAGTCCACATTGGTACCATTGGGCTGCAGAGTTCCCAAGCGAAATATGAGGTGCTGTTCCTGCAACCTTCTAAGGAATGGGAGGGGGAGTTGAAATGGTTCGCGACTGATAGGTGCAGTTGTTTAGTGCGAACGAAGCGTAGGTGTTCTGCAAACGGGAACAGCGGATACAGTATACCACATTAGCAGATGTGCATCCGCTGTTCCCATTGTGGCCTCCTCTACATCGGGGAAACCAAGCGGAGGCTTGGGGACAGCTTTGCGGAACATCTACGCTTGGTTCGCACTAAACAACTGCACGTCCCAGTCACAAACCATTTCAACTCTCCCTCCCATTCCTTAGACGACATGTCCATCCTGGGCCTCCTGCGGTGCCACAACGATGCCACCCAAAGGTTGCAGGAACAGCACCTCATATTTCGCTTGGAACCCTGCAGCCCAATGGTATCAATGTGGATTTCACAACCTTCAAAATCTCCCCTCCCCCAACCGCATCCCAAAACCAGCCCAGCTTATCCCCGCCTCCCTAACCTGTCTTACCTCCCACCTATCCCCCCCTCCCACCTCAAGCCCCACCCCCATCTCCTACCTACTAACCTCATCCCGCCCCCTTGACCTGTCTGTCCTCCCTGGACTGACCTATCTCCTCCCTACCTCCCCACCTACACTCACCTTTACTGGCTCCACCCCCGCCTCTTTGACCTGTCTGTCTCCTCTCCACCTATCTTCTCCTCTATCCATCTTCTATCCTCCTCCCCCTCTCTCCCTATTTATTTCAGAACCCCGTTCCCCTCCCCCATTTCTGAAGAAGGGTCTCGGTCTGAAACGTCAGCCTCTCTGCTCCTCTGATGCTGCTTGGCCTGTTGTGTACATCCAGCTCTACACCTTGGTATCTCTTTAGTTATCGAAGCTGGTTGTGTCCAAATATATCAAGGCCTGGACAATATTCAGACTTGGGCTAAGTGGCAAGTAAAACATGGTAAACAAGTGTCAGGCAATGACCATCTTTATCAAGAGGGAATCTAGCCTTTCTCCTTGACATTCAAAGGCATTATTATTGCTGATTGCCTACATCAACATCCTGGGATGACCATTGACCGGAAATTGTACTGCGCCAGCCACAAAAATAGTGCGGTTACAACAGTGGGTCAGCGGCAGGAAAATCTTTGGAAAGTAATTCACCTTACGACACCTCAAAACCTGTCCACCATTGCCAAGGCACCAGTCAGAAGTGTAATGAAATACTCTCTACATTGCCTGATGACTGCAGCTCCAACAACAGTCAGGAAGCTTGACACTAGTCAAGACAAAAAAACCTGCTTGATTGACACCCATTCACAACTTACATACAGCATTTCAGTAGGGCAGCTCACGTCCACCATCTAAAGGGAAATTATGGATGGACCATACATACAGGCCTCGTCAGTACTGCCCACTTTGTGCAAATTATTAAAATAAATTGAGATACATATAAATAGGCTCAAGGGTGTACTATTATCCTGGCTTCAGAAGTGAAGAGCTTCATCTTATTGTTAAAAAATAGTGGAATGACACTCTACAGTAATGACCATTCCTTGCAGGATTCAGCCCAACATTTGTCCTGTGGCTTAATATCTGTGAAAAGTACAACTGGAGCACTTAAATGCCCCTAAAGTTAATTCATACAGTTATTAGGCAATTGATACCTCTGACATCATCAACTGTTATTTGCATAAGTAGAAACACAGTTACTTACTGAATCATAATGAAATTCAATCTTACTGTTTTGTCGTCATCCACAATTATAAACCAGGTACATTTCACATTATTTGAATAGGGCCATGGATAATTAGGGCTGGCAAAAGATCCACTAACATCGTCAAATCTCCCTCCACATCGCGCATCTAGTATCAATGAAGAAATTAGTAAGTAAGGAGCATAGAAAAGATAATTCTCCTTTATTTTTATCCCCACTCTTCCTCATAAATTGTCCCTTTAGCTCAGGTATTATTTGATGAGGAATGTACTTCACTAATAAGCTGATATCTTATTTAAGATTTGACAGTGGGGAATGATACACCCATTGGTGTTGGGGACTTACAGCTAAGTCTGCAGCTCACAAGAGGTTCGGTTGATTTTCATATAAAGCCCAGAATTTTGTAAACATGTATTAGTTCTGATGAAGTCAAATTGTATTCACAACCGTGCAAGAATGGGTTCCATTTAGATATTAGGTTACAGAACAACCCCAAAGCTTCATGCTTGTATTTTAATGGACACCACGCTAAGGCCAGAATTTATTGTCTATTTCTAGGTGCCCTTGAAGTAAATTGTTTGCTCACTTTTAAAGGACAGTTAAGAAATAGCCACAATCCTTTGGATATGGAGCCTGATGCAGGAAAGGCATTAAGGATGCCAAACCTCCTTTCCTAAAGGAGTGAAACAGATGGGTTTTTACAACAAACAATGAGAGTTCTGCAGTCACCATTTCCGAAACTAGTCTTCAATTCCAGATTTAATGAATTGAACTTAAATTCCATCAGCTGCTATGGTAGGATCTGAATTCATGTCCCTAGAATATTAACTTTGGTCTCTGGATAACTAGTCCAGAGACAGTACAATGACACATCCATCTAGTCCCTATACCATTTGATTCCCTTACCAATCAAGAATCTGTCTTACTCAGCCTCAAAAATAGACCACGATCCTGTCTCCATTATTCTCTGGGGAATAAAATTCAAAAGACTAATTGCCCCTCTGAAGAATTTCTCATCTCTGTCTTTATCAAGTGACTACTTATTCATAACACATCTCTCCTCTCTCCCATAATGGAAGCACCCTCTCAGCAATCACCCTGACAAGTCTCCTTAGGATTTTCTCGGGTTTGATAAGATCACCGCTCATCCTTCTAAAATGCAATAGATAGAGGGCCACTCTGTCCAACCTTTTATTGTAAGACAATGCATTTATCCCAATAATCAGCCAAGTGAACCTTCTCTTGATTGCTTCTAATGCAAGCATATCCTTTCTTAAGCAGTATGCTCAGAACAGTACTCCAGATGTGGTCTCACTAAGGCAATGATAGCAAAACCTCTCTACTTTTATATTCTGTTTTCTTAGCAGGTGGAGGAGATGGTCTAATGGTATTATCGCTTGACTGTTAATCCAGACACCCAGGTAGTGTTCTGGGGACCCGGGTTTGTGTCCCACCATGGCAGATGGTGGAATTTGAATTCAATAAAATATCTGGAATTAATAATCTAATGATAACCATGAATCCATTGTCAATTGTCAGAAAAATCCATCTGGTTCACTGATGCCCTTTAGGAAAGGAAACTGCCATCCTTACCTGGTATGGCCTATATGTGACTCCTGACCCACAGCAATGTGGTTGTCTCTGAACTGCCCTCTGGGCAATTAGGGATAGGCAATAAATGCTGCCTAGCCAGCGACGCCATCATCCTGTTAATGAATAAATTAAAAAAAAACAAAAACGATTCAGTTAATGAGCAAAAAAACTGACACTTCTGATCTGTCTGGAAGAATTGTAGAGATAGGCGTGGCCTACCTGCAATTTTCAGGAGTTGGATCAAAAATCATGGTCCATGATGTCTCTGAATACCATGAACCCCAGTTTGCATCATGGAACCTTTTTGAAAGGTAAATTCAAAAAGCCCTGCTCATGCCTCTTCTCCACCCAATTAATGCCCCCTCCCCCCCAACCCCCGTAAGTCTCATACCCTCCATTCCAAGCTGTGTCGCACTACCTCTCATGACATCTCATGACCCATTCAGCCACTATGGCCCCACCTGCTCGCCAAGACAGGCTATGTTTCCTCACACACACTATGACCCTCATGACAGTCTACGGCACTTCCATGTTCATCTTCAGTTGTTCACAACAGCCTGTGTACTGTCTGTACTCAAACAGCCCATATTGGTAGGTTTGAACTACACACCTGGAATCACAGGAGCATTGAAAAGCATACACAGTATTTTTTTGTATGGTAGGAAGAACACGTATTTGGCTTGACAGCAGAATCTTGTCAGTGGAGAAAATGTTGCAACTGCATAAAGGCAGCATGAAACATCTGGCTTCACCTATTGCTTAAGACTCCTTATACCATTTCCTTTCATCCATCAAACACACCCAGAAAGGGGATTGCATGGGGTTAGATACAAAGTAAAGCTCTGCTTACACTGTCCCATGAATGACTCCCACGACAGGAACAGCGTAGGGTTCAATACAGAGTAAAGCTCTCTCCACTTTGTACCTATCAAACATTCCCAGGCCCAGCACAGAGTTGACTTGCATTTTTTTTACTTTAAGCAAAAGCCTGGGGGATTACAGCTGCCTGGTACATTCACCATGACAACTCTTCAACCAATCAAAGAACACTTGCCAAACGATCAGCACTCTTTATTCTAATTTTTTCTCATTTAGATAAATTGTTGTTCCTTTTGAAATTTGGTGTTCTTTGGTGTCCTATCCTGATGAGTCCAAATAGAAAGCTTAAACAGCACTTTTTTTTTTCAGGAATAGCCAAGCTTTGTACTCTCTAGCGATTATACAAACATCAATTAAAGTTTAGATAATGAAAAAGTAGTGAATGGACTGGAAAAGCAAAAGGATTTGAGTGCACATGTAAATAAATTAGTAAAAATAGCATCTCATATCAACAAAATTCAAAATGCTAAAAGAGCACTGGGTTTTACTTCTAAGCAGATATAGTGCAGTTATACTAATCTTGTATAGAACAATGGTGAGGACAACATAGAAGTCAAATGCACAGTTCTGTTCACCCTACTATAAAAATTATATAAAAATATTAGAGAAAGTGCAAATCTGATTAACAATGATGGTGCCAGAACTGAGTTATCACAGCTTTTGGGAATGATTGAAAAGATTGGGGATGTTATCCTTCCAGAAAAGAAATCCAGAATAACCTCACACAGGTCCTGAAAATTACTTTTGGGTACACTGCAGCAAAGTTTAATTTGTCCTTAGAGAACACAGTGTGGAGCTGGAGGAACACAGCTGGCCAAGCAGCATCAGAGGAACAGGAAAGCTGACGTTTCGGGTCAGGACCCTTCTTCAGAAAAATTCTTTAATTATTCCTTTCCTACCACCCACACTTAGCAGTCCCAGCAGTTTCATTGGATGGAGATCAGATAAGGAAATCCTGGTTGGTTTTAATGTCTTTTGCAGAAGTGCTGAATTATTTATTAATTTTCATGATGTAATAATCGGTCAGGCTTATTTTTGTAAGTCAAGCACTAAGAACGTGAAGATGTACTATAAGATACCACATTCTTTTCTTTTAAATGTATTGGACTCTGGATTGAAAATGTGAAAAAAAAGACACTGCTTTAAAAGGGAACCAGCTAGGAGTTGTTGCAGCATGGAAAAACAAGTGAAGCTAATTGATGCACATGAAATAAATGTTACTTTTTGAGGATTTTGGGCCAGATTTTCCAGGGAGTGGCAATCTCACATAGATTGCCACTCTGGTTCTTTCTTCTTTTACAAACAAAAAGGGAGCTGCATATTTCTGAGAGGAGATTCCAAATGAGGATGGTTCTGAATCGGAAAAGAGCGAGTTAATTAGAAAAAGGCATGCAAGAGTGAGTCAGAGAATGAGGTAACTCTGAAGAATTAAACTGCATTTACTCCAATGCAAGGTATCTTACAGATAAAGCTGATGAACTCCGGGCACGTATGGGAACATGGGACTGGGACTTCATAGCTATTATAGAAACATGACTGAGGGAGGGACAGCTCAAAGTTCTGGGGTTTAGATGCTGTAGGAAGGATAGAAAGGAGGCAAGGCAGGAGGGGGACTGGCATTTTTGATTAAGGAAAACATTACTGCTGTACTTAGAGGGGATATTTCTGAGGGATCATCCAGTGACGCAATATGGGTGGAATTCAAAAAAGGGGATGATCACGTTTGTGGGATTATACTGTAGATCCCCCAATCGTCAGCATGAAATTGAGGAGCAAATATTTAGAGAGATCTCAGATACATGTAAGCATAGGGGATTTTAATTTTCCAAACATTGACTGGGGCTATCATAGTGCTAAGAGCTTGGATGGTGAGGAAGTTGTTAAATGTGTTCAAGAAAATTTTCTTTATCAATATGTAGATGTACCTACTAAAGAAGGAGCAAAACTTGGACCTTCTCTTAGGAAATAAAGCAAGGCCAAGTGACTGAAGGGTTAGTGGGGGAGCACTTTGGGACCAGTGATCATAGTTCTATTTATTTTAAAATATTTATGGAAAAGGATAGGCCTTGTATAAAAGTTAATGTTCTTAATTGAAGTAAGGCAAATTTTGATGGTATGACAAATATCTCCGATAGGAGCCTGCAATTTCTTCCTTAACTTCCCACCATGTCTTTGGAGATTTATCCACCTTTATGGTTTTTAGGACCTTCAGCACCTCCTCTTCTATAATACGGACAGTTTTCAAGACATCAATATTTATATCACTGAGTTCCCTAGCCTCGATTTCTTTCTCCACAATAAAAACTGACGCAAAGTATTTGTTTAGTAACTCTCACATTTTCTGTGGTTCCACACATAGATGACCTCGTTGATTTTTAAGGGGCTCTATTCTCTCCCTAGTTGTTTCTAATGTACTTGTAGAATCCCTTTGAATTAGCCTTAACCAATCTGCCAAGTTCCTTGATTGGAGCAGACTGTTTTCAGGTAAAAAGATGACTGGCAAGTGGGGAGGCTTTCAAAAGTGTGAAAACCAGAGTACAGAGGCATTATGTTCCTGTTAGAGTGAAGGGTGAGGCTGATAAGAGATAGAAACAATGGATGAATAAAAATATTGTGGCTCTGGTCAAGAATAAGAAGGAGTCATATATTAGGTATAGACAACCAGGATCAAGTGAATCTCTTGAAGAGTATAAGGAGTGTAGGGGCAATCTTAACAGGGAAATCATGAGGGCAAAAAGGGAATTGAGATAGCCCAGCCTTACCCCTTGGCTGCACTCATTACAGTGACCATGGCCAACCCCCTTTATCAACCTAACTGGACATCCCTGGACGAGAAGTGCCTTTACTTCTGTACATTTCCCTGGGGTTAATTTTAACTGCTGGACTAGTATATCTGGAACCATGGAGCTGACTGTGACCCAGTCCCTGGATGGCAGGTGCACAGACCCCCTAACTGAGAGCACCCCACCCGAGTCCCTGAATGTGGCTAAGCCCCTGCACTGGTATCAGAGACTGTCCTTGACTTATTGTGTCAGGACACCCTCTATGGTTTCTGAGAAAGGGGCACTGGACGCGAAACATTTGGTCTGGCTTCTCTCCACAGATGCTGCCAGATCTGCTGAGCATTTTCAGCAATTTTTCACCCTCTATGGAGGGTCCTTTCATGGACTTCAATGGAAAGCACGCTGCTTAAACTTTGAGAGCTGCTTGCTGGCCGCACATGCAGTCTCTCTGTCCCATAAGCTTCTGGCACATGGATCAGGTGGGAGATTGATGTAGCAATGTGCCAAATGGCAAGACACCCAATCCTTTGACTGAGTATTGCTGACCAGCAAAACAAGCTACATAGCTCTGTAGTTGTGACGGGGGGCAAGGCAAGGCAGGGATGCCATGAGCATTCAGGTGGATGCTAAGTGAATGAGTACTAACACAGCAGTCCTGAGGTGCAGTCTCCTCCCATCTATGAGTCGGGTGAGTGCTCCATGCACAAAATGACCTTGCAGCAGCATTGCAATAATAAGTGCTGATGCACCACGAAGAGCAGCTTGAAAGTGCAAAAGCACCCTGCAAGTGGATCAGGGAGGTAGCGTGAGGTTTCTGAGAGACTGGAAGTTGTTGGATGCCATGGATGGCAGGGTAAGTGCAGCCTCTTCCCTGAAAGGCGATCTGAGACATTATTAACGGACATCCAAGATGATGACCTGCGGCAGCAAGCAGCGAGTTAAAGTCGCTACATTATTCAGGCTCCTTTAAGATCCTGTCCTAAATCTCTGTGTTACATTTCCTTCTGAGATGTGTGAAAATTAATTTTCTACTATCCCAGAGAGGATTATTAGTAGTGGAAAATGGATTATGATCTTTAAACACCTGAAAAACTAAAATTTTGCAACAAAGTCATATGTCTGAGCAACCCAATGTAATGCTCACCCACTGACTATGACTTGTCTAATTTTCATTATTGACATAAGTTTACTTATTTGCATTTGCGACATATTTAACCATCCAGCATGTGGACCAGCAGCATTTATATAACATTTAGAAATGTTAATTGAAGGTGCTATAGTGTTGAGCATCTGACCAATATTCAGAACTGGGCTCACATGAAGGACCATTTGGTTAAAGTAGCTACTGCAGAATTAGAACCTTGCGAGGAGAATGTTGGGAAAGGCAATTTTGTAGGAAAACAAAAATGAGTCTTCGGATGCAGTAAAATATCTTATTTAACACTTCCACAATACATCCTGCTAGTGTACATTTAAATAGAAATGAGAAATGGAGTTAGTTTTTTTACCCGATGATGATCGTATGTCTCCTATTGAAAAAAATGTGTGTAAATAAATATTCAAACACACTATTAATTGATCAAACATAAATAATGATAAAATATAGGATTGATTTAAAAAATTGTAAGCTTTATATTTGGAGCATCCTGGTAGCATTACACTTCTCTGCTTTATTGGGCTGTAAACCCACTAAATTTGACAAACGCAGCCAACATTACTTGAAAATCCTAACAAGATCTTTTGCCTGCTCAGTCTTTCCCTCTCCACAAAGTCAGACACTGAAGTGCTGCTCTATTCCTAAAGCTTTGATTAGCCAATCAAAGATGATAAAAGCTATTGACACATTCCAAGGGAATTGTAGTTTTTCTAGAATGTATTAATCAGCAAGACATCAGGTTGATATGTACCCCGGCAAATCATCTGTGTACGTGAAGGAGAGATTCATTTTGGGATTTTCATGTGGAACTATCAGACATCGCGACAACTGGAATTGTGAACCAGGTGACAAATTTACTGGTTTCTGCAAAGTGCAATTAGAGAAATAAATAGCAAAATTAAATGTTCTATTTTTATAAACATTAGAAGATTTACAACATGGAAAAAGGCCCATTTAATCTACAAAATGAAAAAAAATTCCAATTAATCCCGCTTTCCATTCCTTGATTCATGACCCTGTAGTTTACAATTCAAGTACACACCCAAGTACTTTTAAATGGGACAAGGGTTTCTGCCACCAAACACCTTTCAGCCAGTGAATTCCATATCCCCCTCAACCCCTAAAAGTAAAAGTAAATTTGCCTCAACTTCTCTCTAAACCTTCCTCCAGTGGATTTAAATCTATTGTCTTTTGCTGATAACGTATCTGCTAAGGGAAATTATTTCTTGTTATCCATACAATCTAGATTCCTTATATCTTTATGCATCTTAACTAAATCTCCCCTCAGTCTCCTCTGACCATGTCCCATGCTGTTGAGTATTTCCAGTATTTTCAATTTTAATTTTCAATGTGTGGCATCTAGAGCACCTCACTCTTGCATTAGTGCACATTCACTTTCTGTATGGCTTGGGAAACAAGAAATTTCTAGGTGTTGCAAAGAGAAATAGTTGCTGAACATGTTGCTTTGTTATTTTGATTTCTCAAAAGATCTCTGATGATTGATTCAGTTAAGATGAAACACAATAAATGGTGCATCACCAGTTCTGGGAAACTGAACACGTACATAACACACAAGTAACTTATTTAATGATTCCTTAATACCGTTCAGCATCTACACAAAACAGGAATATGTTGGAATACTCCCCATTTGCCTGAATGAGTGCAACTTCCCCAACAGTCAAGAAGCTTGACACCATCCAGGGCAAAGAAGCCCACTTGATTGGCACCACATCCATCACCTTCAACATTCACTCTCACTGAAATAGTGGCAGCAGTTTGTACCATTTACAACATGCATTTCACTATCTCACCAAGGTTCCTTTGACAGCATTTTCCAAACCTGTGACGTCTGCTATTTAAAAGGACAAGCTCAGCAGATGCATTGGAACACCACCACCTACAAGTTCCCTTCCAAGCTACACACCATCCTGACTTGAAACAATGTAGCTCTTCCTTTACTGTTAGTCAAAATCCTGGACTAAGTCAAATAGTACTTCAGGCGTAACTACAGCACATGGACTGCAGCAGTTCAAAAAGGCAGTTCACCAGAACCTTCTCAAGGGCCACTAGAGATGGGCAACAAAAAATGGCCTTGTCAGTGATACCCATATCTTGTCAATGAATTCTAAGTTAAACCAAATCATCCTGTTTAAATTGCATTGAACAAAATAGGACATTTACTTTGGAACGGTGCCTGGGAATAGTAATTCGCAATAAAGCCAGAACTTGTTTCCTGGTAATCAGTGCTAAAATAAATGATCATAGTGTTGGATGATGATGTAAATATGTGGTTTGATCCTGTACATATTGTTGCAATCTTAGGAGCATTTATTGAAAGTCCATTTTATATTGCAACATAGTCATGTGCACAATTTGGTGAAACCTGTAGCCTGGAGAATGAATGATCAAAGATAGAATTATCCTTTTGTTAAAACAAGCAGCAAAATTTATACATAAACATACAGCCACTGCTAGGAGACCCCATGTATTCAAAAGATAAGGAAGCATAAAATAAACCCAACCCAATTTTCACACATTGGATACTTACATAATTTGTTTAACCTTTGTTTATTTTTCCATGGGATGTGGCATTACCAGCTAGTCCAGAACTGGCTGCCCATCCCTAAGTGAGTCAATCACATTGCTGGGAGTCTGGAACCATATGTAGACCACATAATAATGGCAGATTTCCTTCCTTAGAGGCTGTTAATGAACCAGATGGGTTTTTACAACAATGTTATATGGCTATTATTAGGTTAGCTTCCTATTTGAGGATTTCATTGAATTTGCATTTCATCATTTGAACCCATGTCCAAAGAACATTAGCCTGAGGTTCTGAATTACCAGCCTGGTGTCATTACCACTAGGCCACCACCTCACCCTACCTCTAACCCATAGAGTGAATATTGTTGTGATACTTTCTCTGACATTTAATGCAATTGAAAAGTATATTTTTAGCTATAATTTCTATCGTTCGAGCTTGACCTAATTCTTTGTACTCCTACATTTGTAGCAATGCCTGAGCACCATTGCTCCCACAATAAGATTTTTCCACTTACTGTAAAATTCTGAAGTGAAATCAGACATAAAGGAATTTCCACCACTTTTGAGGCTGTTAAAAAGGTGATCGTTGGAGCAATCTGAAACATTCTTACAATCTAACATTTGGGGACTCGTGGGAAAAATGACCTACAAATCAACCATTACCCTTCCCTCTGAAAATGTATTTCACAATGAATGGAGTTGAGAATGAAAGGTCCAGAGTTTGACTCAGGCATATTACAAAATTTTAGTTGTCATTTTACATGGTTAAATAATATTTGCTAATAACTAATAAGCTTTATTTTTTTCCCAAGCAGGATGTCATATAACCGATCAGCAATCAGAATCTTGCCTTTTCTGGATAGTTTAAAACCTTAATACTGATCATTTATCCAGAATGGTTTATATGTTGAAAGGTCTTTACTGGCAATTTACCATTTAAGCTTCAGCTAGTGTTCAGTTCTGGGTGCCACATATCCAGAAAGATACCAATGCCTTTGAAAGATGGAAAGGAGATTCACTATACCATTAAAGGGAAAGAATTTGCATGACTGCGGGATACAAAAGGAAAATGAGTCTGATTAATCAATTCATTCAACAATCTGTGACAGACATTGTGCACCAAGTGTGTTATTTATGTGCTGTAAGGTTCTAAGGTCCTCCTATAATTCAGTGATACACCAAGCCAGCGTAAAATTGATTAGTGCATGATTCAGGCAAATTTCTCTCTGTCCTGAGAAACTTACATAATACAGGTCATTCTGATGGTCTTCTGTCATTGGCAAAACAGTGAATCATCTTTTCTGTGGCTTGACATCAATTTAAAATTGATGATGCCTTTCAAATGAATCCAACATGAATCATTATTGGTGAGTAGATATGTGTGATACCATTCACCGCATCAACAAATAAATAGAAACACTGTGACTTACTGAAAGTCCATGAAATTCAATACTATTCTGTGCTGATCAGGCACCCATATGCGCCAAATGCATACAATATTATCTGGAAAGTGTCTTGGATAATTTGGGCTGTTAAAGTATCCATTTTCACTCTGAAAATTCATTCCACATGCTGCTGAACCTAGTGACAATGATAAAATATGTAAATGAGTCACACCAAAAAGGCCATTTCTGCCCTACCTTACCTTTACCCCATCTGACCTTTGCCCCATTCTGATCTTATGGGGTTATGGTTTGCTTTGCACAGTCTCACTCTTCTATCTCACTCAACTAGCTGATATCTTAATATCTTATTTGAACTTTGATAGTATAAGCTGAGATACTCTGTGATTGCGGGAATACTGCATTTTTTTTTTAACCACAGTTCTGCAATTGTCACAGATTTCATTCACTAATACTGAGAGAAATAGTCCTGGTTGAGTTTCATCTAGAAATCCAAAGATGCCAAACCATTTATAATTACTATTCAGTACAGTAATTGTTTTAGCTCATTTTATAAAACGGACAGAAAGAGGGCCAATTTTAACTTCTCTATCACAGCGAGTTGTGGGCCTATCATCTGTGGCCTAATAATCTGTGAAATTATTGAAGTCTATAATCAACAGCAGGGTAACTGAACACCTCAAAGTTTCAGTTAATCAGGGACAAACAGCATTAATTCATAACAGGTAGATCATGCCTGACAAAGCTCATTGAATTTTTTTGAAGAGGTGACTAAAATAATGAGTAGGGGAATGTCTATGGCTGTTGTTTATATAGACATCCAGCAGTCATTTGATAAAGTTCCACATAAGAAACTGTTAACTAAGGTAGAAGCCCGTGGAATTGAGGGGAAGTGGCTGAAAAATTGATTGTGTAGCAATAGGCTTGGGGTTAGGATTGTGTAGCTGACAACAGAAAGTATGGATATTTGGCAGAATGTGATTAGTGGTATCCCACAAGGAATACAAAAATTGCTGGCAAAACTCAGCAGGTCCGGTAGCATCTGTGAGAAGAAAGCAGAGTTAACATTTTGAGTCCAGTGACTCTTCAACTGATCTTGCTGCAAGACCTTCTGATTTTCACCAGCAATTTCTGTTTTGTTTCAGATCTCCAGATCTGCAGTTCTTCATTTTATTTTCATGTCCCACAAGGATCTGTGTTAGGGACTGAATTGTTCACAATATTTATTAATGACTTGGATAATGGGATACAAAGTCATATATCCATACTTGCTAATGACACAAAGTTAGGTGGCATTGTTGGCAGTGTAGACGATAGCATAACATTACAAACAGATACTGATAGACTAAGTGAATGGGCAATGCTGTGGCAGATGGAGTTCAATGTAAGAAAATATGAGGGTTACTGGTTGGGATTCTAGAATTAGGGAGCATCATCTGAGAATTAGGGCCAGGCCATTCAGCAGAGATGTTAGGAGGTACTTCTAGACACAAAGGGTGGGAGATGTTTGGTATTCTCTTCCACAAATGGCGGTGGGCCCTGGATCAGTAGTTAACTTTAAATACGAGATAGATAAATTTTTGTTAAGCAAAGGCATTTAGGGATATGGGCCAAAGGCAGGTAGATGGAGTTTGGCTGCCAACTAGCCATGATCTCACTGAATGGTGGAACATGTTTGAGGGGCTGAATGGCCTACTCCTGATCCTCTGTTCCGTGCTGTTTCGTTATGGTGGTCTGCTCGTTTGCGCAGAGATTTTCAGTTAGTCTCGGGTTACTGGGAAAATTCTAAAGACGTAAAAATAAGCTCTGTCATGCCAATGACTGGGCATCCCATGCAGTTTCCCATACCAGGTATGGTGATACAGTACACAATGCAGTATGGGAGCAGGTAGCATGGGAGGTTTGATTGATGCACTTTGCTGATACTCTAATGTGAGGATCCACTGAATGCCTCTGCTAATTACTCCCAGACAAACATACATTCAGGTTGTCGACTTGCTTGCTGAGCCATTGTGTTTGGTTGCAGACATTTCATCACACTGCTAGGTAACATTGTCAGTGCGCCTCTGGTGAAGCGTTGGTGTTCTGTCCCGCTTGTTATTTATATGCCTCGGTTTGCTGGGCTGGTTGGGATTACTTCCGGTTCTGTTTCTCAGTGGTTTGTATATCGGGTCCAGTTTAATGTGTTTGTTGATGGAGTTCCGATTGGTATGTCAGGCCGCCAGGAATTCCCTGGTATGTTTCTGTTTTTCACATTACATAGGCCAAACTGGAAGAAAACTGGCAATACGGATACACAAACACCAACAAGTCACCAAGAGACACGACAAAATCTCACTCGTCTCAATACACACGGACAAAGAAGGACACAAATTCAACTGGGACAACACATCCATAATCGCACAAGCCAAACAGAAACATGCCAGGGAATTCATGGAGTCCTGGTATTCCAACCAGAAGTCCATCAACAAACACGTTAAACTGGACCCAATATACGAACCACTGAAAAACAACCGGAAGTAATACCAACCACCCCAGCAAACCGAGGCATATATATAACAAACGGGACAGAACACCAACGCTTCACCAGAGGTGCACTGACGATGTTACCTAGCAGGTTACAAAATGTCTGCAACCAAACCCACCAGCTTGGCAAGCAAGTCTACAAACTCATCCACAACCCGAGCTACAAATCTTCTTGAAAGTTTTAAACATACATTCAGCTACAAGAGCAATACCCAGTTAGTGCTATTTAAAGGAGCAGGCATCCAACCTGCAGGTGGGATGCTTTTGATCTACTGCTGCTATTGGAAAATTGGTCGTGGTCCTGTGTGTCGATTTTTGAGGTTTTTGTTTGGGATGTATCCAATCAGAGAGGGAAGAGAATTCTGCTACCTATCAACAGGAAGAGGCTGCCCTTGCAGTGCCTCTATGTCTGTAATATGACCAACAACTGGAGTACCCACAGTAGGAAGGTGAAGTTCTGCGAAGATGTGGATTATCTACAGAACGCCCAATTCATCAGAGGTTTTGAGAGAACACACCCCCCTCCTCAGTTGATGTATCAAAGCTCATCCATATGGAACACCACTTAGAAGAAGCATCAAGGCTGGCAAGGCTGGCTGGGAGGATTTCAATTTCCATCATCAAGCATGCCTCAGTATGATTGCGCTTTGCTTAATTTTAAAAAATATAATCAGTAGTAATTTTATTAACTGTCAATTCAGAATTTTCTCAAATACTTTCCTAGTGCACTATATTCATAGTTGTTATTTTGACTGAATTATTTTTTCCTAGATTTGCTAATGCAGAAAATAAAGTTGCTTTCTATTATTTAAAAAGGGAACATAGTGTTAGCATTTTGATCCCCATATCTAGTACAATTCAGATCAATGAATAGCCTCATACATAGGGTGGTCAACTATTTGATGATGGTGTTTGATGGATGAAAATTCTAACATAAGTAATGATATGCAAGAAATACCATCATGGACATATAAACAGGTCAAGTTCTGCCAAGTTTACAAAGTCTAAGAAAAGAAATTGATTAAGTCCTATATTCTGGGAAAGTCTGAACGTTGACTTGAAAGACTGGATTGGACCCAGAAATCAGGCTTGAGGGGATATCACTTCCAAGATTTCAAGTTTTGTAGACTACAAAGGAAGAGACAACAATGGAGTGACTGACCGGAGAAGCCACCTCCTTGTAAGGTTTCTCGCAAACTTAGTAATATATGAACTGAGAATTATTTTACTATTTTTGGGAGCTGTCATGAACAAATCATTTTGTTCGACAGTAAAGTTGTCTTTCTTCCTTCCTTTTGTTACATGTTTTCTTTCCTTTAAATAGAGTTATCTTTCCTACATATTTCTTTTTGTTATTATTTCTAATTGTTGTTTCATTATCATTAATAATTATTCAATAAATTGATGTTTTAACACATTACCTGGGATTAAGTCATTCATTCCAGAATTTGGCTCCGAACCCAAGTGACACTCTAAAGATACTTTCATTCTGCATTCTCCTCGTTACCTTCTCAAAAACTTTCAACAATGTCTGTCAGACACAATTTTAAAACAGGAAAATACTTACCAAGTCTGGCAGCACCTGTGGAGAGAGAAACTCTGTTAACATTTCAGGTTGTGAATTTTCACCAGAAATTTGTGGTCAAAGAAGGGTATCTTCCCCCACAATGCATCACTGACATTTCACCAGCAGAAGGAATTGGAGCCCTCTGCTACATGTGGAGACCACCAGGTAAATCCTGGCAGCCTCCCAACAGCCTTGGGATGTGGGTTGTCCTCCTTGTGCATTCTTAAAGGCCCATGAAGGGACACTCCAGTGGAAATCAACATCCCAGCAGCAATGATATTGCCAGCCCTCATCAATGTTCCACATGCACAACCCATTAGTGGGACCTGCCGCACTCACTCCCCATGCACACAATAGTGATGGCACTAGCCTTGCATTGCATCTTTTTATTCTTGGTCCAGTTCCTGCAGTAGTATAAATGCCAATGGCCGTCTAATTCATTAACCAGTCCTGGCATTGGGCAGCTATCTTTAATTCAAATGGCACCCCTGGCTGACAAGATCCAGTCCTGAATGCTGCAGATTGTCAAAAGGTTTTCATCCCCACTTTCTGCCCATGTGCACTGATCAAATCAAGCCACTGCTATTCATGTAACTCTTGGCTTTGCAGAAATGCTGTAGCTTTTGCTCAGGCTCCAAACCCTGAAACCCAAGCTTCTCAGCATTGTCTGGACGCATGAAATATGGCAGAATCTTGTGGAAGTGAAATGAGTTTAATTTCTTCGAGGCAAGGTATCTTGTACCTCTCAAGTATTTAACATGTCTGTGTAGGTCTTTCAGAGATAACAAGATGTAGAGCTGGATGAACACAGCAGGCCAAGCAGCATCAGACGAGCAGGAAAGCTGACATTTCGGGTCTGGACCCTTCTTCAGAAATGTCCAATCAGCTTGCAGTTCTTCTGTACTCAGCAGCAGCACCATGGAAGTGGTGTCTGCCTTTGGTACTACACTCATCCAAGGCCTCAGATCCTGAAAGGGAACATGCACAGGTGAATATGTCCTGCAAAACAAGAGCTTCCAAAGAAATTTCAAAGAGCAATGTCAAGTAAACATGTTCACAATTTATTTCTTTTTGAATATCTCTTTAGTGTTCTTTGATGAAATTAAAAGTGGATTTGGTTAAGTTGAAATACAATGGATTGCCTTAGCTGTGACTTAGCTGCTCCTTGAAACTTGTCACACATTAAGTTATTTTATATTTAGTTGATATAATTAATTCAAACAATAGTGGATAAACGAGAAATTTTACAGACTTACTTCGGAATGTTGGCAAGGAATAATAGAATGCAATAAAGCCAGCCCTTGTTTTAAGGGAATCAGATCTGAGATAAATGGTCATAGTATTGGACAATGATGTAAATGTGTGTTTTGATCCAGTACATATCGTTGCAATCTTAGGAGTATTGGTTGTTGATGGTCCATCATATATCACAACATAATCCTTTGAGCAATGTGATGAAACTTCTAATCTGATAAGACAATGATCATAAATTAAAAATGTATTTTGTAGTAATCCTCTTTTCATTAATAATTTACTTCATTAACTGGGCAATATATCCAAAAAGACCTGCAAATAGTATCAATAGCACAGGACATGTAAACTAAAGACAAAAAATCTTGAAATAGGTAACAATCATTCCATCAACTGAACCAATCTATTCAAGAATAAAGTACAATTTTCCTTAACATAGATATGACCCATTGTATTTCATCACCTGATTGAATATATCTATAATTTTCTTTCTGGATTTAATATAATCAAGAAATGTACCAAAATAGTTTGATTTATAATTTATATTTCTCAACTCAAGTTGTTGTAGGAATGTTGGAACTTAGCAACAGGACAATGGATGCCTTGAGAAGGTTCCACCATGTAACCATCAACTAATTAGGAGTTGATCTCTGACTTGACTCCTGGGCAAGGCCCTCAGCAGCATTTGGTCCATTTAATTCTGCATGTCTGTGTTTGTCAAGAGGAGAGCTCCTTGTCACCAGCCTCACAGGAAACTGTAAGGTTACCTTGAGCCTGATAATATCTCTTCCAATGCACATTGGTAATTTTGACCGTGTAAACTGGTGCAAGAAAGTGTCCTTGTGGCCTTGGAATGAAACATCTGCCAGGAGATCACCATCATCAAACACCCTCTCCCAAATCTACCACAGGAACACTGTCCTAGTAGCCTTCACCTTATGTGAAAGGGTATTGCAGCTGCAATGTCACGACTTGCAATCCTATCGAAACTGTGTGCCTTAGCTAATGGGGAAGATGAGGTTTTGAGTGAATGTGCCATTGCTTAATTGACTCTTGTTGACCTCAGAGATCACAAGATGTCAGTCAAGGCACTGCGTACTTAAACACTCCTTTGGGACAGCAGGTCAGAACATGTTATGACATATCTCCATGGCCATCACAAACTGAGGTCGGTGTTCCAGTCCTGAAGTAGAGATACTGCTGTTAAACCGCAAAACCCTTGGATTTGAATAGTATGAGAAAATAAAAGTATATTTGAAAGCAACCTGTTCAGACATGTGATGAGACACCTCTAAGGCAGGTAAGAGCTGAGCCCTGACCTTCTGGCCCAGAGGTTGGGATACTATCACTTCACCTTAAAATATTATTTAATTAATCTGTTCAGACATGTTACGATATACCTCTGTGGTAGGTGGGACCTGAACCCAGATCTTCTCACTCAGAGATAGGGACACTACCCTTGTGATAGAAGATCAAAACATTGACTTTCTGCTTAAGTTTGAATTGACGGCAAATAGATAGCATTGTATAATCACTGGACTCCTGGTTGATGGAGTCATCCCTTAGGAGGCCTCACTTTCCAGTCCTGAACTCCAAGCCCTTTGGAAAAGCGTTACTTACTTCTCCCAATTTTAAAGCCTTGCTGTATTGTTGATGTTCTGATACATATGGTGAAGTTTAGATTTAGTATTCACTGCAGTGACTAGCTGCCACCATTTGTGACCCACAAAATAACACCCATTCTTCATAGCAACTATGGTGTCATGCTCCTGTGTCCCTGATGACGTCTTACCTGTTTCAGTTGATTCTCTTTACATGACCATTAATGTCTCATTTTACCCCTGAGTCCCTGAATATCAAGGTGCTAATGCTCTTGCTGACCCTCCATCCTTTCCATATCCACTGTGACTATGACTTGCTTTGACCCCTCCACCGTCGAGAATGTCCAGTCATCTCCCATAATCCTACCCACATTCTATCCCATTATCAGCAATTGCCCCCAAGTGATTGTGATCATTTCCTCAGCCACTGAATAAATCTGGACAATTTGCAGTTTCCTACAGTCTTGAGGACACCATGGACTGATCCTAAAAAAATCCCTGGATTATATCTGACCTGATCTGTGACAGCCTTTGCAGAAAAGCTCTGACAGAATCTGCTGAAAAAAACTGAATTTAGAAGATCAACCAAAAGATCAACCATTATGCAAAATCCTCCGTGTCTGAGGTTTGAATGGAATCATAAAGATTGCTGTGGGGTGCCATTTAGGCGCTCTTGTGTTCTAAAGTATTTCTAAAGTGTAGCTGGTAACTGTTCATTTTTTAGTTATATTAGTTCATGGGATGTGGGCATTGTTGACTGTCTTGCTGACCATCTCCAGCTAGCCACTCTATTGCTGAGCTGTGATCGGCATCTTCCATTATTTGGATAACTCAAAAATTCAGCCCTGATTAATTCTTCAGTATTCAGGCCTTACTTCAGCTGCTAAACCGGTGTTTAGATCCAACCCAAAGCAGTTGGTCTAAATTTAACACTATGCAAGTGGATGGACTTTGAATGGGTTAAATTCTTGGCCATCATGTCCAATTCTAGGCACGACATTTTAGAATGCATGCTATGGCTGGGATGTAAAAGTGAAGAATCTTCAGGACTGTAGGGATAAGAAAGAGAATAAGACTAATTGCACAGCTCTTTCAAAGACCAAGTACAGGTACAATGAGCTGAGTGGCTTCCTTATATGCTGTAACTTTCTAGCTTGATGATCTGATGTATCACATGGGTACATTTCTTTCCATTCTGGAAACTTGACTTTGTGAAAGGATAATCATGGTAATCCACATTGACAAAATGCAGATTATCGCTGCCCCTTAAGTGGATCGATCATGATTTTATTCAGCACTAAATGCCTCTGATGTCGTCTGCAGTTATAAGGAGTAAGTGGAAAGATGGCTACTTACTGAAACTCATTGATATTCAATGTTATTCTGTGCTGCTCAGGCATACATATGTACCAGGTGCATTCTGCATTATTTGGATAGTCTCCTGGGTAATTAGGACTGTTAAAAGATCCACTGACGCTCTCAAACTTCCCTCCACGTGTCATTCCGTCTAGTAGCAATGACAAAATGAGGAAATTAGAAATGTAAAACAAACAGGTTTTCCTCTTCTGATAGCTTTAATGCCCCTTCTGAGTATTTTCAACTCTTGCTGTGGTATAATTCAAAAATTTCTCATCACAGTCTTGCATCTTATTCAAAGAGCTGGTACCTATTTACCTTTATTACTTTCACACCCACTCAAACAGTTGGAGATACATCCAATGCATCTGGACTACTCCAGGCCACTGTTGATGATTGACCAGAGAACCTAGTCTTGATCACTGGAGGCACCCAGAATTGTATACCATCACTTAGGGCTTGAATTCTGCCCACATGGCTGCAGATAATCATTCAAGCCAATGTCCTAATGGCTAGTGTGGCATTATCTAGATGAACAGTGGTAGATTTTGTATGCTCCATGTTGTTCTGTTACATGAATTCTGTTGGTTAAACTCCCATAATACCTTGTCTGTACATATCTGGTCATCTCTCGGCCTTAGTTCTTGCAAATCTACTCTCTGCTTCCCACTCGGGCCTCCACAATGTGAATATTGCAGTCAAAGCCTCAATTATGTCACTGTGAACTACCACATTTTAAAAAAGTCCTGCCAGCTTGATCTTGTGTGGCTGCTCATGGGCTTAGTGTGGAATAGGAACAGTAAGGGACCAACATTCATCACTAAATTGTTCTGAGCAGTACAACTCCAGACCCTGACAACATTTCCTAAAACTCTAGCTGCTGTTTTCTTTCTTTCAAAAATTCTTTCTCTGCCCTCAATTTTTCCCTTAGATATTCACCATCATAACTTAGCAATATTTCAGATGAAATGTTTTTGAAACTTTCTTCAAGTTTGAAGTTACATCTGTTACATCTTAACAGCGTCCACTAAGAATATCACATCCACAAAAAATCAAAGGAATCTTGATAGGTAGAATCTCTGAAACTACATAAGCAGCTACTTTACCTAGTTCTACTCCTCAATTTTGCTTTATAAATTATTTTAAACTATTTTCTACTTACTTTAAGACTATTGGACCTATAATTACTCCAGTTTGCAATATCTAATTTCTTGACATTGTACCATGTTCTTTTGTTTCCAGTTCTTTCAGATTCCATAAGTTTGGTGGCTCCCTCATGATGATTGTCAACACATCAGTCATATTTAGTTACCAACCACCGGTTACTAAATCACTTGCAGAAATTGAGCTACAGCATTATATTTCATTCTCTGCTAAACATCCTGGTGAGATATTCTGCCTTCTTTTGATTCAGCATCATTCAATAACTTGACTCTGGTCAGAGGTAGACCTTGCAGGCAGGAAATCCACCCCACTGTATCTACTTTACAACTAAGTGGAAGATCTAATAGAAAAACCAAAAGTGCAGGAGAAACTCAATAGGTCTGACTGCATCTGTGGAAAGAAAAACACAGTTAACATCTCCAGACCAATGTCTCTTCTTTGTTAACTCTGTTTGTCTCTGCACAGATGCAGCCAGACCTGCTGAGTTTCTCCAGCACTTTATTTTTAATTCAGAGCTCCAGCATCTTGCTTTTATGATTGAGCTAATAGTTTGTCAGCAGCTAAAGCAAGACGAGCTGGAAAATGTATTTTTCCCTGGCTTGACTCTCTCTTCTTTCAGGAAGAGAGCAAATACAAACCCCCAAATCTTGGATAAAATTTTTTCAACATTAAGATCAAAACCTGCAGTTTTTCTTCCTTAGTTTTCATTCGAATTCTCAGGTGTAAACCAAATTATCTTGTCCCCCTTTAAAAATAGACAACATTGCAACATAATTAGTTTAATAAAAGTCAGGGTCATATTTGTTAACTGCAAAAGACATTCAGTCAAATGGTTTTCATTTCCCCATTGGCAAAGAAACTACACTGTAAACAGCAAAAACACCACTAGATTGGAGCAAATATTTGTAAGTTATTGTCTCATATTGAAGGAGTGCAGGGTTTCTGGATGATTGCATGAGCATGATGGTACAGGTTCAATTTCAAGATGAAGCAAATTCATACAAAGTCTTCTTAAATGATCTCTTCTTATTTATTTATGTTTCTTAATAACACTGACATTAGTATCACCTTTACACGTGGACATTTTTAACATTTTGATAGAGACGGATCTCTCCCTTACCTTGTGCTGCACCATAGCTTTCACCACAAAAAGTGAAAGTAATGAGGAAAACATTTAAAGCAACTCTTTCAATGGATGCCATTTTCTCACTTTATACTTAAGAGGGTTCCAACCCAAACCTTTATTTATAGACACTTGTGTTGACTAATCAAGTATTTTACATTAGTCCAACAGAATAAATGCATGTATACAATGAATAAGCCATTCATTTTCGTGAACAATCCAATGTTTGTCATTATATTATTAAATATTAATCTTCTGGTCATAATTTCTGTAGGACAAATACTATAAGGTCCCTAGAGCATAATCTAAACAGTGGTGTTATTTTGTAAGAAACTTCTAATGTGGCAAAGAAAACACATCCTATTAGTACAAGGTAGGAACACAAACACTTCTAAGTGAACACAGTAAATGCTCATTTTATGTATTGGCAAAGCATCCACCAGACTGACACACAAGGTTAGAATTACAAATCGTAAAATATAATAAATCATCAAACTGAACATCATTGTGCTTCAACCTGTTTGTGAGCAGAAATATATTTTCTAACAGCAACAAAATGGGATAATAGAAATTTGCAGGAACATAAAGTGAGGAACTTTTTATATTCACTTGTGGGTTGTGATCATCGCTGGCTGACCGGCATTTATTGCTCATCCCTAGCCACCCTTGAACTAAATGGCTTGCTTGGCCATTTCAGAGGGCAGTTAAGAGTCAACCACATTGTTGTGGGTCTGGAGTCACGTGTAGGCTAGATCAGGTGAGGATGGCAGATTTCCTTCCCTGAAGGACATTAGTGAAGTGGATAGATTTTTCCGTCAATTGACAATGGTTTTATGGTTATCATTAGATTCTTGATTCCAATATCTTTCACTGAATTCAAATTCCACCATCTGCCATTGTGGGATTCAAACCTTGGTCCTCAGAATTGAGTTTCTAGATTAATAGTTTAGCGATAATGTCACCGGGCCATCATCTCCCTGATTTCTCTTGTTTACTCAATTGAGCAAGAGGAGAAGATTTTTTTTTTGCTAGCAGTAAAACTGAAGAGTCAGATAGCTAAGACAACAAGGTGCAGGGCTGGATGAACGCAACAGGCCAAGCAGCATCACAGGAGCAGAGAGGCTGACGTTTCGGGCCTAGACCCTTCATCAGAAAAGGGGGAGGGGAAGGGGGTTCTGAAATAAATAGGGAGAGAGTGGGAGGCGGATAGAAGATGGATAGAGGAGAGGATAGGTGGAGAGGAAACAAACAGGTCGAAGAGGCGGGGATGGGGCCAGTAAAGGTGAGTGTAGGTGGGGAGTTAGGGAGGGGATAGGTCAGTCCAGGGAGGACAGACAGGTCAAGGGGGCGGGATGAGGTTAGTCGGTAGGAGATGGAGGTGCGGCTTGAGGTGGGAAGAGGGGATAGGTGGGAAGAGGGGATAGGTGGGAGGAAGAACAGGTTAGGGAGGCAGGGACGAGCTGGACTGGTTTTGGGATGCGGTAGGGGGAGGGGAGATTTTGAAACTTGTGAAATCCACATTGATACCATTGGGCTGCAGGGTTCCCATGCGGAATATGAGTTGCTGTTCCTGCAACCTTCGGGTGGCATCGTTGTGGCACTGCAGGAGGCCCAGGATGGACATGTCGCGTGAGGAATGGGAGGGGGAGTTGAAATGGTTTGCAACTAGGAGGTGCAGTTGTTTATTGCAAACCGAGCGTAGGTGTTCTGCAAAGCGGTCCCCGAGCCTCCGCTTGGTTTCCCCGATGTAGAGGAAGCCACACCGGGTACAGCGGATGCAGTATACCACATTGGCAGATGTGCAGGTGAATATCTGCTTGATGTGGAAAGTCTTCTTGGGGCCTGGGATGTGGGTGAGGGAGGAGGTATGGGAGCAGGTGTAGCACTTCCTGCGGTTGCAGGGAAAAGTGCCGGGTGTGGTGGAGCTGGAGGGGAGTGTGGAGCGGACAAGGGAGTCATGGAGAGAGTGGTCCCTCCGGAAAGCCGATAAGGGTGGGGAGGGAAAGATGTCTTTGGTGGTGGGGTCGGATTGCAGATGGCGGAAGTGTCGGAGGATGATGCGTTGGATCCGGAGGTTGGTGGGGTGGTACGTGAGGACGAGGGGGATTCTTTTTTGGTTCTTATTGCATGGACGGGGTGTGAGGGATGAGTTGCGGGAGATGTGGGAGACACGGTTGAGGGCGTTCTCGACAGCTAAATAGCTGAAGTGTGATGTAGAATGATGCCAATAGTGCAGATTCAATCATGTACTTGCTGCATACCTTGCCTTGTTCCATGCTTGGTGAGGAGTGCTGCTCTCTAAGCTGCATAACCAATGGTCTCTCTACAATGAAGAGAGAGAGGCTTGTTGTCCTTTTGGACGATGGCTAATTACCATTACCAGAAGTGGAGGGATTGGAAATGACACCAGATTTGGTGAAATCTGTGCCCAAGTAGATCAGATTATAAAGGCTAATGTAGAGAAGTGAAGAGAGAAGAATATTGTAAATCCAGCCAGGCAGAATTTTATTTGGAGTAGCCTCCTGCAGTGAAGTGGTGAGAGGAGGGAAACAATAGGACAGGAGCCCATTTCTTTCAACACTGGATATGCTTAAATCAGTTAGGACGCTTTCCAACCAGTGATAAAGAGCCACACCAGTCATAGAATCATACAGCACCGAAACAGACATTTTGGACCAACCAATCCATGCCGAACATAATCCCAAACTAAACTAGTCCCACCTGCCTGCTCCTGGCCCATATCTCTCCAAACCTTTCCTGTTCATGTACCTATCCAAATGTTTTTTAAACATGGTCATTGTACCCACATCCACCACTTCCTCAGGAAGTTCATTCAACAAGCACAAGTAAAAAAAAATTTGCCTCTCATGTCTTTTTTAAATCTCTCTCTTCTCACCTTAAAAATGTGTCCCCTGGTCTTTTAATCCCCTGTCCTATGGAAAAGACAATTACCATTAACTCTATCTATACCGCTCATTATTTTATAAATTTCTCAATCCTTGACCTCCTACGCTGCAGTGAAAATGGAAGGCTCAAAGGGCCATCAGAGGCCAGAATTTGAGCAGCAAAAGAGTAACTCCACCTAGTTGGATCCAGTGTTGCTTGAGGTTTTGTGTCCTTATAGGAGCAGGAAAGCTAAGTGTAGAACATACTCATTGTCAAGGTCCACAGTCTGACTTTCCCAGCATTTCCCTGCATTGCATTCCCCAAGTTGACACCACTTACAGTACCACTGTCTCCTGATGCCCCATGCGAACTGGCAACACTCATAACCAGCCTCATATTAATGATATCTCACACCAATCCCACATCATCATTTTCCACAAATATTGTCATTTCATCTTCTTTACACATTGAACTTCATACACTCGTAATCTTCAGCTGTGTCTTTTTGCAAGGACAGTGTACAACTCCTCAAAAAGGCAGAGAAACTGGAGGTGGACCTGCAGTCATTGTCATATTGACAATGGATAAATAGGCAATATAGATCAGCAGGGTGGTTTAGAACGTAGCTGTATGAGAAGGGAGCACACAAGCAGAGATATCAGGAGCTAACCAGAGAAGGAGACACACGTCTTAATGGTCATTATTGGTCATTTTAGGGATGTCAATACCAAAGATAATGGTCAGATGTAGAACTGAAATCATAAAAGGTGGCAATATCCTTGTAACCTAATCCTCCTTCCAATTTCCACCTCATCTTCGTCCCACACTCACTTTTGATTTACAAGTTGTCCATAGTGTAAGCATGTACCTCTTACTTTTCCCTCACTCCCCACACCACAATGTTACACTTGGCCTTCCTCCAGACAGCGCAATCTGGTCAGACAGTGGAGGACCAACAAGAAGACAGTGATGATGAGAACTCACCATCACTTAATTTCATACTCTTGTCTCTAGTTCAGATACCGACACTAAGACTAATTTTGAACAGAGCATGGAGGTGGGATCTACACAGCATGAAACCCTAGACATGAGTAGACTGAAACCACAGCAAGCAGTGTGGATGGTACAGGGCCCAAATCATCAAAGAATGATGTCGAATGCAAATTCTGCAGCAGGGACTCGGGTCAACACTTCAATCGAGCAGCCTATAGCAAAGGACTGATATGCAATAAAATTCTTGGTGTACTGGCAGGCCTACCCAGGCAATCTGCAGCCACTGCAAAGGAACAAAGAGCTCTGGCACCTGGAGTATTACAGTATCTGTAAATGGTGATGATGTAACTGATGATGTGCCCCTGATATCAGTAAGAAAGATCGAGAGAAGATACTTGATGAGAAGAAGCATGTTAAGAGAAAGGTCTTAGACACTGCAGTAGAGAGCTGTATTCAGTAATCTGTGGTATACAAATGTACGTTACAGTACAGCAGGAATGCAAAATGCATAGATCATAGAATCCCTACAGTGTGGAAGCAGGCCATTTGGCCCATCGAACCCACACCTCCAAAAAGCATCCCACCCAGATGCACCACATTCCTGTAAGCCTGCATTTCCCGTGGCTAACGCACTCTAGCCTGCATATCCTGGACACTATGGCCAGTCCACCTAACCTGCAGGTCTTTGGACTGTGGGAGGAAACCAGAGTACCCAGAGGAAACCCATACAGGCACAGGGAGAATGTGCAATCTCCACACAAACAGTCACTCAAGGCTGGATTCAAACCTGGGTCCTTGGTTCTGTGAGGCAGCAGTGCTAACCACTGAGCCACCATGCCACCATTTGAGTACTCAATAATAGAATAGCAAATTTTTAAAAGCCTCTCTGCCTTAACTACTATACAGTATTAACGTTTCCCAACATTTGTGTATCCAGACCTGTTTATGGAGCTGTAAATGTGAAACTATAAATATCTCTAAAAATTATGGGAATCTGTATTTCCAGTGTAGCAGCTGCATAAATTGTAAATGGATTATGCATTTAGGGCCTCTATTTATCTTTACATTCCGATTTGTCTCTTACTAAGTCTCAACTCACAATTATTAGAACAAAATTAACGCACAATGTGATTTCCTTGGGGCTTCACAAATACTTAGACAAAAGGAGCCAATAGCCTCAGGGATAATGCATGTATCCTCACCCACTGCCCAGGTACAGAGGGTCATGAAACTAGAATTTTGGTAGCAGTATAAGCTTAAAGCGCGCAATAAAGAATGATGGTAGCCAGGGGAAACAAAGCCTCCAAAGCTAAGATCTGAAGTTAGAATGGTGTCCACAAGACACAGCCTGAAAAGGGAAAGAGTTCAAAAGCAAGAATCAGACCTCAGAAGACTTTAAGTAAAAAACTGGAAAAAGAGAAGATTTGAAGGCCAGGTAAAGAACCTTTGGAAGACTTTGAAGCCAATTCACAAATTGTGAATACTGTGGAGGGTTAAAAACATAGACATGGAACACTTTGACAATAAGGAAAGCAGGGAAAACATAAGTGCTCACCAAGGTTAATAGTGCACAATATTCTGTAAGGATTGCAGTATCGACACTGCCATTCAAAAAGGAGAAGGACCCACAATGAGGCCAGGAGTTGGAGATCTGGAGGTGGCATTTTTGGTGCTACAGAACTACATCAGGTTTGTAATGCAAAGGAGCAGCAACATCAAGTCAGTATGATTTTATTTGCTGTAGGCCCAATAGCTGATAATGTTCTAGAAAGACAAAGCTTGGAAGAAAATATTGTGGAATGTGGAGTATTGAAAAACGCATTCAGCATCTATGATAGTCCCAGAAAAAAGAGTTAGTTGTAAAATGGGTGTGATTTATTGAAAGATTTCAACATTTGGGAGATTAAATAAAGGCATTTTTTGAGATTTATGTCAAGTAGCCAGATGTTGTGGGTACAGAGCTTTAAAGAATGAATTAATTAGAGACAATATAATAGTATGAAGGATAAGAGGTTTTCAGATCTTCTTCAATTTAAGAAAGATTTAACATTGCAACAGACAATCCAATTCACTTCAAAGGCAGAAATTAAGGCACATAATTCTGGAAAGAAGTATCGGGAATTATTCTAGAACAGTCAAATAATTGAGCCTCAAGATGGCATCATCAGCATCCTGAAAGCCTGCCAAAATGCCAAAAGAGAGAGAATTCAAAAAATTGACCACATTGCATTGTACAAGATGTAGGTCCAAATAAAAAAAAAACACAAATAATGTTGACTTGGGCAGCTGAGTGCTATCAATATAGTCAACTAGATCACTTTTTTAAAAAAAGCTATAACTAGCAGCACCTTCATCACCTCACAAGCAAACAAAAAGTCCTGCAAAACAAAAAGTTTCAGAGAAATGGAAATCATGCAGCAAGGAAAAAGTTCAAGAAATTATTGTTACAAAGCAAACTTTGAAGACAAGATGAGGTCAAATGAAGTTACACAGATTCTGGACTGTCAACCTAAGTGCAGTGATTGGGACAAGGTTGGCTATGTGGATCTTGTTGAGTATAAGTTCCCTGATTGGGGTTGTTAACCTGGGCCAATCATAGAGCGTTGGCTGACAGATATAAACAGGAGTCTCAGAGTCTCCTCTCTCTGGGGACTGGCACTCAGCTAGCTGGTCAGAGTCAATGTACAGTGCTCGTGTAAATTAAGGGTGACTCGGTGATGGGATACCGGCCTCTGTGCAGTTATCTCAGTGGTGGTGCGAGAAAACATTACGCTCCTGAAAAGAATTAACTTGCAATAGTCGTCTTTGAGTTGGGGTAAGCATTTCTGGCATCATGACTTTATTTGGGAAGCTTGACTGATTTGATCCTGCCGTTGAAGACTCGGCCCAGAATGTGGAAAGAATGCATATTTTTCAGGCAAATGACATTGAGGCAGAGGAAAAGCAATGAGTAATTCTTCTTACAGCATGCAGACATGCAGCATTTTTAGTTATCAGGAGCCTAATTTTCCCTGAGGTACCAGATGCTAGAACCTTTCAAGAGTTAATGGATTTAGTAAAGGAATATTATGACCCAAAGCCTCGTCTAATTCTGAGACATTATTAGTTTTATTTGGCAGTCCGAGAACCAGAGGAATCCATATCGGGATTTTTGACAAAGTTAAGGTGACTGCCAGAGGCATGTGATTTTGGGTTAAACTGAATGAGACGCTGAGAGACCGGTTGGTATGTGGGATCAATTATACAACCATGCAAAAGCATCTATTAGCTGAAGCCTAACTGGACTTCAAACAGGTACTCTAACTAGCTTTGGCATTACAAAATGCAGCAAGTATGGGAGCTACAGGGCACCCTCACCTGTCAGACTATTTTGGGGGGTCACCACTTCAGTATAGGCAATTGCAGAGTCTCACGCAGGGCATATTCTGAGCAGAGGGACCCAAGGACAGCCCACAGCAAAACCCCAAAGCAAAGCCAAGCCTCAGCCAAATGGCTAAAATTTTCTTCAGGATCCAGGCAGGCGAGCCATTGTAGTTGCCGCCAGTATGTGGACGCAAGACAGAAAAGCAGTCCTATAAGGCCTGACTTCAGTAAGAGAACTCGTAGACTGGTGTACAGGAGAGTCCACATTGTGGAAAGTCCACCTACGCAAGGTATGGAACAGCTAAAGTGCTTAGCAACATCCAAATCACAACCAATCAAAATAAATGGCTGGTTAAATGGTCACATGGTTCTCATGGAGGACGATACTGATGCAGCTGTATCAGTGGCTGCAGAATCCATCTTTAACAAGATTTGCTCAGGACTCTAACCCTTAAGTTTGTGGAAGACCTCAGCCAGACTGAGAACGTATACCAGGGAACCATTACAGATTAAGAGTGTGACTTTGGTTCTGGTCTCATATGAGAAGCAGCCAGTTCAGTTACCACCAATTGTAGTAAAAGGCTCAGGCCCAAGCTTAATGGGGCAGAATTGGATGAGAAAGATTCACCTTGACTGGCCCAACATTTTTGATTAGAAAATGGCTGTCTGAGTGAAGTCCTAATTGAATACCTGGATGCTTTTCAGGAAGGTCTAGGGACTATCAAAGATGCCAAGGCCACTCTGCACGTTGACCAGGAAGCAATTCTGTGATATTGCAAGGTCTGCCACTGCCATTTGCCTTACGGGCAAAATTAGAGACAGAAATCAGGAGGCAGAAAAGAGAAGGAATCTTCAAATCAGTCAAGTTTGCAGAATGGGCAGCACGGGTCATACCAATTTTAAAGTCTGATTGGTCAGTTCACCTTTGCAAGGATTTTAAGCAAATGATAAACAGCTTCTCGCAGCTGGATAAATACCCAATCCCTCGCATGGAGGACTTGTACGCAAAACTGGTAGGATGGGGGTCTGTCCTTCATGACCCTGGACATGAGCCATGCGTACCTACAACTGCGACTGCATGAGGAGTCCCAGAAGTATGCCACAATTAATACCCATAAGGGTTTTATACTGTTATGGAGGAGTAAGTCAAACCCCTCTGATAATTAAAACCAAAACTCCCAGAGAAGCTCACTTCACTTCGTAATCTGTTAAAGGCTCCCAATCTGTTACAAAGGATTGGTTAAATGAAAGAAATCCCTGATACTCACTTTATAAGCAACAGGTAACACTTTATCTAACTCTAATAGTTAACAAATTAACAGAACTATTAACAAACATAACAATTCCTCCTTAACTACTAACTATTCCTGAATAAAACAAAATTCTGATATGCTGTTCCAATAGATATAACTGCCACTTATATAAACCAAATTAATAAAAAGAATTAAAACTTAATCTCTCTAAATTATAGCCTGGACTAGTCTTCCAGAATGTCCTTCACCTTCTCCGCTGTCCTCCAGTCAGAAAAGTCAGGGATATTAGCTAACAGTGCTGTAGTCCCTTCATTTAGATAGTGCTTACTTTGAGAACTTGAGCTTTTTGTGAGAACCAGTGATTTGACTAATGAGAGCTATTTTCTTAATAGATGGCAGTTTGCTCTCACACCAATTTTCAAATGGCATTTTCTTTTATACTCTTGATGACTTATTAATTTCTTACAATAGGATTGGTCCAAGGTTGTCAAAACCATCAGTTTTAAATTTAATTGGGCTTTGGTATCTAGGGCCTGGTTTAAATTAATTGGCTAAATTCAAAAACCTGTTGTCTTAGTAAAAATGCTACTTTGCCTGCTAAGAGTATAGCCTTTTGATACAATGTTTGAGTTTCAAGAACTCTCTGCGCCTCTGCTGTTGCTTGCAGACAATTTTTTTAAAACTCCAAGCCTACAAGAGATAATCTTTTAAAGAGACTATGCACTCAAACCTCTTTCATTTTATAAACATCAAATACTCTACCCAACTTCGCAATGGTACCAATATACAAGAATGCCATCTGGGGTATCATCAGCCTGCACCCTTTTCCAGCAGATGATGGAGAACATTTTACAAGGTCTACAAGGTCTGGATTATGTGCTAATAACCAGGAAGATCAATGAAGAGCACTTAAAGAACTTGGACACAGTGCTTAAACATTTCTCCAAGGTGGACGTATGCCTTAGAAGGGAAAAATATGTTCCAGGCACCTCAAGTGACCTACTTGGGCTACAGAGAATGACAAGACCAGTGTGAGGGCAATCAAAGGTGCCCCGGCTTCCATATCTGTATCGGAGCTTAGGCCATTCCTTGGGTTGGTGAATTATTACCGAAAATTCATATGTAATCTGACCTCCATCTTGGCACCCTTACACCTGCTATTGAAAAAGGATCTGCCTTGGAAATGGTTGCATAGCCAAGAAGTAACCTTTAAGGAAGTGAAAAGCAACTATCGTCATCTAAGGTGTTGGCCTGCAATGATCCCAAGCAAGATATGGTGCTGACATGCGATTCTTCCCTGTATGGTATTAGGGTAGTGTTGGCTCACTAGAGGCCCAATGGAGAGGAACGCCCAATAGTGTATGCTTCCTGGACTTTGGCTGATACAGAACGCACATACACCCAGATAGAGAAATAAGGTTTGGTGGTCATCCTTGGTATAAGAAAGTTCCACCAGTATCTTTACAGATGTAAATTTGTTATCGTAATGGACCACAGACCTCTTTTAGGACTAATTAAAGAAGACAAAGCCATGTCGCCCATAGCTTCTGGTCAAGTTCAGTGGTGGGCCCTTATTCGCTCACCTGTCATGGCTGACTAGCTGGCTGTCCATGTGAGATGTGGTTGTGAGGTTGAAAGCAATATAAAGTATGCTAGGATTAGGTAAAACATTTGTCTATTAGTAGCTATTGTTAGGTGAAGAATGGGGGTCTGTGAAGCTCATGGTGGAGTTGAAGAGATTAATAATTAAGTTGCAATTTGAATGAATTTTCCCATCTGTCATTTTATTCTGGGCCTGTTTCGATAAAGTTTATCTTCCCTTCTCTAATCTCAACTATGTGTCCCTTTCTTCCCTAAAATTGTAATCTTTCCAATTAACTGAATGCTTCTACTGAGCCCACATTCAGCAAATGATGAGCCATACTGACAACAAACAATTGTTTCTCTTTGAACACTTCACATCATGCACATTATTTGAAATATATATTGACAGCTACTATTACTTGCAAGTTTATCACTGATGTTATAATTTAATAAGAAGCTCGATATTGCATGCTTTTGAAATAAGTGATATTGCCATTGTTTTCCTGTGAACTGTGGAAATATTCCATTCTGAAACCATAGGAGTAACAATGTTCCCTGCAATTTTGATTCTTTACCCTTCATTACCTTTCACATAATGCCATGGTACACTGGTGAATATTCATACATCACTGTACATTAATGTATTTTATCATGTTCTGCTGAAGGAACAAAATGTTGGAACATAACAAACTGAATGTTCAAGTATCTTGCTTGACTTCACATTTTGCCTTTATCTGCTTTGCTGAACTCTTAATTTCTGTTGAATTGTACAGATTACATTATAAGAATATTATAGCCACTTAACATTGTAAGAAAACAACATCAAAATAGTACACAGTAGAACACTTTGCTTAGCTACATGGATAAGTTGCAGACCTTAGGGAAAATCATACAAAGACTTTACTAAAGCAATAATTTGATTCTGAGTACAACATTCACTGATCAATAAAGCATCAGCCAATATACAAATTAACAATTCTTCTGAATAAATGAGTTCAATATTTCTCATCCATTATGGCAGTACCTTGCCAGCAACACCCACGTTCTGTTAAACAAATTTTGAAACACATTTATTTCCCTTGTTGTGGATTGTTGCAGAATCTTATTACATTCTTGCTCATAGAAATATTAACAACCCAAAATAAAGGTTACATTTTACAAAATTGTATCCAAATTTGCTCAGTATTATACAATATCAATGTGAAAATACTTTTGTCAACCTATTTCACTGAGCAAAGATTTCCTCTGGTCATTATGTACAGTAATTTTGATACCTAGCAAGACAGATCCTCTGATCACTATTTTTTTGCAGAATAATAAGCATCTTCTTTAGGACCAGGGTTCAACTTTACTAAGATGTACAAACATTGAAAATCTTTCCACCATATTTGTGGCATTGCTAATTAAGTAAGAATTTTATCAGTAATTTTATTGTAGGCCTGTTTATCAAGGTTTATCTTCTTTTCTCAATGTCAAGCTGTGTGACCCTTCACTCCCTAACATTGTGATTTCTCTGTTTTAAATGCTTCTACTGAGCCCACATTAAGTGAACAAGTTGGAATTTGTGTCATGGCTTAGCAGCCCAGTTACAACTATCATCCTTCAATCAGAATTTAGTTGAGTCTTTTTAGTTTAGTTCAAGCACTTTAGCATAGTTAACATAATATTACCTAATCAAGACGTGTTCATAATCACTATAGAGAATTATTTTAAAAATAATGCTGTTGTCTTCCTAGAAAAATTGACATTTGAATTAAAAATTCCAATCACAGCACAGATTTCCCAGATACAATAAAATCAAACCTCTGAATGATTACAGTAAACAGAGTTATACAGCACAGAAACAGACCTTCAGTCCAACTTGTCCATGCTAACATATCCCTCTAAACTTTCACATTCATATGCCTGTCCAAATGTCTTTTAAATCTTGTAACTGGACCTGCATCTACCACTTCCTCTGACAGTTCATTCCACATGCGAACCAATCTTCAAGTCCCTTTTAAAGCTTTCTCCTCTCACCTTAAAATATCCCCTCTACTTTTGAACTTCCCAACCCTCGGGAACAAACCTTTGCTATTCACTTTATCTCTGCCCCTCATGACTTTACATACCTCTGTAAAACGTCCTTCAATCTGCTACACTCCAGTGAAAAAAGCCCTAGCCTATCCGTCCATCCTCTCCTCATAATTCAAATCCTCCAGTCCCAGCAACATCCTTTCTGAACCCTCTCCAACTTAATAATATCCTTCCTACTGAAAATTTCTGTTTCTGTAAATATTTGAAAATTTGCAAAATGTTGCTTGAATCCTGCAACATATATCACCTGACGCTCACTTGATCTGTCTTTTCTTGGTGCAATCAACCTCTTTGCAAAAAGCTTCTAAAGTAATGAAGATTAAAACCGAAAAAGCCAAACACCTGTAACTGAAATGGGTTACTGTGTTTCAGATTGACTCCAGATTTAACATTTTGAAAGAGTGAAACAAAGATGTGCCCTGACAGTAATCTAATGAATCACGTTATACACTGCAGAAAAGTATCTCACATTTTTAGGACTCCGTTACATTGATTCACAATGTTCACAGTAAACTTAATAAAAACCCTAATTCTGACAGTCTTTATATTGTCTGATTTTAATTACATCATACCTTTAAACATTTGGGTTTTTTTTCTTAAAAACTCTCTCCATATAATTAATGTAGAACAATGTTCACAACACTGGGGTCATCCGTTTCTGTTATAACAGTTGTAATTACAGGAACAACCTGATCAATATTCCCCACAGCTGGACCTGTATGAGTCAAATCATGTTATACAGAAAATGTTAGGTTACAAATGAAATAATTTAAATTGCAAACAGATTACAATCTTCAGATTTAAGGGTAATTAATTATCATAATTCTGAAATGCATCAATTACTTTCTCCTTAATTTATTTTAATCTCTGTATGAAGTTCAATGACTAAATGGAATTATTTGGTATTTATGCATTTAACTGCTGCCATTCCAGT
This sequence comes from Rhincodon typus, assembly GCF_021869965.1. NCBI lineage: Eukaryota > Metazoa > Chordata > Chondrichthyes > Orectolobiformes > Rhincodontidae > Rhincodon > Rhincodon typus. Next base: position 28,446,025 of record NC_063351.1, on the reverse strand, counting down.
TGTGAGCTCATGGTTGTCTCAGAAGGGTAAATAGTTCATTTTTGTTTGTATTTTTGAAAATGTTCAAATAAAATTATCATGAGATTTGTTTTGTTCTATTTCAGTACATGGCCAAGAGGTTATTGTCATGGCAAAAAACAGATTGATTGAAAGGTGAGATATTTGGGGGCATCTGCAATGTTATGGCTGACAAGACTGGAGTCTCAGTATCTACTCATGGACAATCCATCTGGAGCAAAGCAGTTCAAAGTTCTTTCAAGGTATTAATATTATTAACCACATACTCCTATATGTTCTTTAGATTGCTATTATCATATTTTTTACAGTAAATGTATGAAAGAAAGAAATTCTATCTTCATCTAAAAGTACATAATTAAAATCATTAATATTATGTAGCTTTTACGTTATTCCATACTGTTCAGCCAAACTGTTTTTTGTTAGTATCAAGTAATTCAAGTGTTTTATTCTTATATGAAGAATTTGCTGTAATGGTGCAAAGGACAAAATGTGTCTTGTTAGATTATATCTGTTTAAGAGTAAATATTATTTAAGGTTCTTGCAAAGATTAAATAATATTACATAAGTAAATATTATACATAGAATTTAAGTGCAGCATTCTGTTGAACAAGGAAGTTATTCTGAAGCTAATGATCGGATTATTTTGCAGCAGAAATATTTTTTAAACTTAATTATGAAATTTTGATTTGGCTTTCTCTTCTCCCTTTTCCTTCCAATACAATATGCTGAAACTACTCATTACAACTTTAAACTGTCTTTTATGTGCCACACCTCTATTTGTATTTTTATAGTCAACAAGTGATTTACTTCTGACCTGCTGAACAGGTCAATGTGATGTGCCTGGAGTGTGATAAAGGCAGCTAACACGCTTGCCACTTCTGCTTGTCAGTTTTCAGCCTAAACTGCTGGCAAAACAGGGGAGCAATTGTGAGTTTCACCCGGTCAGTTCCTCAGCAAATCCTCAGCAGTGACTCCTTGTGGTGACACGCGAAAACTGGAATTTTTGTAGTTTGTTTTGCGGACAGTTTCAGAGGAACTGGGGGATCTTTTACTCCCTCAGGCATGCAGTGTGCAAACCCACCTGCACACCCTGCTACTCGAGAACTAAACTCCCAGCTATGGGCAAATAACTCAGTTGCCTTTTGGATATCTCAAAAGAGTGGAAAGCAAAGGGAGTAAATCTTGGCTAAAAAATCTGGAGCACAAAGACAATCCTATGTCTAAATATGCAATCATTTCGATAACACAGGCAACCAAGCCAATGCGAAGCATAGTGTTTTGTTTCCCTTTGGACTGGTCGAGAGGTTACCCTGATATTTGAATAAATTTTGCCCAGGTTTTGCAGTCTGCAGAGAATACTCCAGTCTAACATGATAGAATGCAACAATCACGAATCATTAGCTGAACTCGAATGGCAAGGGGGAGCAAGCATTATGGACCGTCTCTGATTGACAAGTGGGAGGGACTATTGCGTCCAACTGGTCAGTCATCCACCTCAAAGCAGGCAACCTTTGACTAATAAGATGCTGACCCATCATTATCCATCTGCTTCAAATGGATGCATTGGATTGAGTATGTCTGACTAAATCCATTCAAAAAGGCAAACAAACAACAAACAATAAGAAAGAAGTTGCAACTTCTGATTGACAGCGAAGACCAATTGCACATGATTGACAGACTTGCAGTTGGTCGCAAATGCATGCAAGGCAGCTGGAACTTGATAAGCTAAATATTGGCAAAGCTTCTCTGCAAAGCATGTTGGAAGAAAATCATCGAAAGAAAGACATTACATCTAGCAGTGCAAGAGTTCAGAGGAACTACATGAGTAGGATGTAGGTTTAACTATAAGAAATTTGTTGCACGAGCGCAAAGAGGATTACTGTTATATAAGTTATCAATTCTGGGGTCAATGCTCATGTTACTTTTGCTCCACCCATTCTACTGATGCCACACAGCCTGTAGGTGAAAACAAGGTGTTCTATTGTAACTTTCAGAAGGAGCAGATATATCTGTACCAGCTCCCTCACGTCCTGGTAACTATACCTGACCAAATACAGTTGTAATTATTGCTGTCATGCAATAAACTTTCTTGTCATCTAACAGTGCATTTTCTGTAAATATTCTATGGTGGTGTATCCTCTACCACCAATCACTAGCTAGGCTTGAGACGAGTAAGGATTAGTGACAGTGAACCGGCACAAACAACCCTTACCCAGTACCACATAATAGTAGAGGTAGCCAATCTCACCAGGTGCCAGCAATGGTCACCTGGGAAAATGCCACGGCCACAAAAATTGCAACAAGTCATCTCCCTGCTGAGAGTTATGAAAAAGTAATTTTTCATGTCACTCTTGTCGATTCTGTATGAATGCATAAATCGTTTGGTTTCAGAACTGGAAGATCTGAAATTGAAATTATCTTCTCACTAGAAGCTGCAAGAAAAACAGTGTGAACAAAACACTATTACCTTCTCACCAAGGCATTTTGACCATGGAAACAGAAGCAGCCCATTGAAGCTGCTGGGAAAAACTGATTGTCAACCAAGGCTGTTTCATGTGATCTCCTTTGTCCATAACATGATGGCTAATGTCAGCCATGATGACACAGCCTTGGAAACCTTTGAGATCTGAGGTGGATCAACCTGTGTTTCATTCAAGCACCAACACTTTTCAGCATATTTATCTCTTTGCTGAGATCACATGCCTTCAGGTCATCTACAGGGAGCATCTACCTACATACCAGAACTGACAGAAAATTGCTGAATCTTACCCACCTGAGATTAAAGACAAAGGTGCAATAAGCCCTTACTTAACAATTGCTCAATGATTACAATACCACACTAAGAAACGCTCTCAGCAACAAATGGGCACTGTCTCACACCTATTCCTATTTGCAATACATGACAACTGTCACATGTTAAAGGTAAATAATTGCCTAGTTCTATATCTTAATAAGCTTTGTTGATATCTTATTGAAAGATAACTTAGCATGTTTTTAGCATTCATCAGCATCAAGAAGACAAATGCTTTAGTCCAGATTCTGGATATTGCCATTCTCCCACTTATTGGCATTGAAATTATAACACTGAATGCTGTTGATAACTCCTTAAACCTAGGCTCTACAATTACCTGCAATCCATCAACTGATGCTGAAATCAACATGTGCATTGCAAAAGTTGTAGATGATATGTCCAAGCTGAGTAAGAGTGGGGAACAACAACAGTCTGATAGTGAAAACCAAATATAGTCTATCAAGCCTGCATCTTCAACCCACTCCAACATAGTCATGACACCTAGACAACACATGCTAGACATGTGGAAAAACTGAAGAGTTTCCATCTTTGCTCAGATGTATTCTTAGCATTTCTTGGAAGGACATGGTCACTGACTGAAAGGTCCTGGAGCATGCCAACTTCATCAGCTTACACTCATTGACAAGCCAATGCTATCAGTGCTGGCTTAGCTATGTTTGTCAGATGAATGATGGACATATATACTCATACATTTTATGTGTGATCACAATCTGCTGGGTGCCTGTTAGGGGGAACTTAGTGGTAAACAAGCTCCAAGCCAAAGAAGTCAGCTGCTTAGCAACAAGATAGTAAACAATGAGTTAACTGTGTATGAAGTACTATAAACGTATAGCATTAGTACAATCAGTTCTTTGTTACCATGAGCAGTTCACTAGTTCTTTGTTATTGCCATCAGATCTTGTTAATGCAATTCAGTTCTTTGTTAATGCAATCAGTTTTTGTTAAAGGTTCAGTTGTTTGACAATCAAGCAGTTCATCTGTTATTTCTATATACAATGAGTGCTTTGTGAACCTTTGTCCTTAACTGGGATATATATACTGCAAGCACCAAGCAGGATCTCTACTCCCAGCTTCAAAATGGCAAGCAAGCCCCAGGTGGACAGAGGAAATGCTTCAGTGATACCTTCAAGGCCTCACTGGCGAAGTGCAACATTCTCACAGACACCTGGGACTCACTGGCTCAAGACTGTCCAAAGTAGGGGAAGACCATCAGGGAAGGCATCAGGCACCTCGAGACTTGCCATCAAGAAAAGAATGGAAGCCAGGCGAAAGGAGCGCACTGCCACAACAATGCCCCACCCACCCCTTCCTATAACCACCACCTGACCCAAGTGTAACAGCCTAAAGCAGCTGTTTCCGTCTGTACAGCCAACTCACCCTGAGAGTCGAAGAGAGTGCATCCTCATCTGTGAGGGACCGCCAATGATGATGACATTTTGACGTAATTGGTCAAATAGTAGAGTTCACTCTGGACAGCTCAAGGTAGCTCTCCCTGTCTACGTTTCTACAATAAATGATTGAAACTCTACCTGAGCCTCCGAGATGTGTTATTTGGAAACACACACCAACATCATCCAGACCTCTGCTGCAAGGACACCCAGGACTGACATATGGAAATGACAGACATGACACTGACTGCTGGGAGATAGTTGTCAACAGCTGTAACATCTTTAAGCTGATAATTTGGAGGGCCATTGGAAGAGGAAAGCAGAAGTGGAATGTTTAACTGGCTAAGGAGAAGGCCAAGAGAAAATGGACCAGCAATGCCTGTACCTTTACAGTCCATTCTGTTTATCTGCAACAAATGTGACTTGCAAGAGGGCTCTTGAACTACAGTAAATGCTGTTTAGCAGAAAGTTGACCACCATTATGTAAACCTCCATCCCAAGGGATGTAAGAATGCCAAGATCTATTACCATTGATGCAAGGCAATGTGATTTGTTCTTCAGTTCTACTTTAGGTATGAGTCAAAGGAAATAGTAATCTGCAAGTGTAAAGCATGGATAATTTCACTATCATTTAATGTGTTCAGAGTAACAATCCCAAACCCATATAATTCTGCTTTCTTTAGTCTTTATTTCTCTAAATTTCATATTAGACTCTGAGTTTGCAGCGCAGGTCTCTAGAATTCAGTGTCCTCTGCAACTGCCTGATATCATCCCCAATCTCTCCACTTTGATTAATAGCAGAAATCTGTTCCTTTTGCCCTACTGAGAGAATTCTTCTTTTCCATTCAAGGGAAAATCCTTACAATGTTATGTTTCAATTGTTTTCTATTCGAATGTTCCACACTATTCTTTTCTGTAAAGAAAAAGTCCATTTTATTCAAAAACTAAACAAATTGCAGTAAAACATAATTCAAGTTAGTGATTTACTGCATTTTATCAATAGCAATTTGAATTATGTATGATAATTTAGCACTTTGTCATTACACGAAAAGTGAACACAATCTTTTTCGTTGAAAACCTGTGCTCAATGTTATATGTTTCTATTAACAGCATTTTCCACCTATGCAGCACTGTGACATTTCCCCTGCAGACAATTAGTACTTAACAATCTAATGCTACCAGCAATGTTCTATTTTGATGCAGATGTACACATTATCATATATAAACAATAGCTCATGCATTTTATCCATGTATGTCATGTGGTGAAAGCAGGAAGTTAGCTAATGAATTAAATGACAACACAAATGTCTTTATTTAAAAAGCATGGTGAGAACATTTGAAATTAGTTAAATACATCTGGCAAAAATCTACAGTGCAGTACCAGTTCAGGAGAAGATCATCATTTTGAAAATGTTGATGGTGTTATCAATTAATGACATATGATATGTTGTATTTGGAGGAAAGACCGGGTTTTAAGATTTAGTGTTACATGGGCTTCTGTAAAGTTTTGTCCTGTGGGTTTGGAAAAATAAATGTTATACTTTAATTTGTACTAGCATTGTCATGCCCACGTTCCTGTCCAGAGACCCAAAGACTCTTTCAATTTGAAATAACAATTACTGTATGTTTTCTCCTGAGAATGATGTTTATGCTGCAAGTGTAATTCCCTTGACACTGAGGAGACTGACTAAAGGTAAGGTAACCACTTCACTAAACATTTTCATTCTGCCTAATTTGTTAAATCTAGCTTTTAACTATTATTTATTCATTAAAAGGGATATAGAGTAAGTACCTGGCTCTAATTAATTTTCCAAAATACAGATTATACTAAACATCTAAAGGGTTGAAATGTGACCCTTCTCTTTGAGAAATATGTTAGTGACAAACCAAGGAATTTATTGCCCAGCTAGTCTTGCATCAGTCACTGGTAAACTGTTAGACCTTCCACACAATTGTAATACATGCAAAATAGGAGGTTTCCTGCTTACATTTAAGCTGGCTGCTCACCACAGCTGAATGCCCTGATGTCAAAGGGGAAAACATCCAGGACATTTAATGTGTAGTTTCTTTAAATCATAAATTGGTGACATGGAACCTGGAAATTTTTATGGCAAAAAGGAAGAATTATGGCTATGCCCCAATTTCTGTAAGTGATATTCATTTCTAATGGAGCTCTGTGTCAGCAATCCCAATATTCCTCTTTTAGAGTACCCTTACTGATGAATTCAAATGTCAACACATTTTAGAATTGATATCATACTGAGAGCCCCTCAAACTTCACTTCTGTGCTTTATCAAATTTAGATTTCTTTATATGCTGCATAAAAACTGAAAGAACTGCGGCTACTGGAAATCAGAAACAAAAACAGAAATTGCTGGAACTGTTCTGAGGAAGGGGCATGGACCCAAAACAGTAACTCTGATTTCTCTCCACAGATGCTGCCTGATGTGCTGAGCTTTGCCAGCAATTTCTGTTTTTGATATAACAAAATTCAACCCTATGTGCAGCTGATAAAATTATCATATAATAAGATTCATCCTTTCTTTCTGTGATTTAATATTAATATTACTTCTGGACAGTTTAAGCACCAAATTAATAGCATTGTTACCTAGTAGTTATATATTTGTACCTTCTGTTAAAATGCTGTTTTCTGTCTATTTTTGTATGGGATTAGATCACAGATTATCCATGATCTCATTGAAATGCAAAACAAATCATGAGGGTAAACTGAGTTGTCTTCTTGTTATCTTTATCCCATGCTAAGTTGTTTTTTTTTTTGCTGAGAAGGTATTTAAAGGATCTAAAACCTATGATGAAATCAGTCCAAAATAGTGGTGACATTCTGTCAAAACTTTTCATTTTTGTCATGCACTATTTAGGATATTCACAAGAATACCAATGTAAATGGAAACTCCATTTTATATAGTATGACAGCAATGCTGAGTGGCACAGGCATTCTTTTTGAATTATTTCTCAGGCAATGGCTTGAACAATTATAGACAACCTGCCTGCTTTAAAATTTAAACAAAGAAAGGCAGTTAACAGTCACTTATCACCATCTGGTATATTGTCCACAGTAAGACTTCTATCAATTAGAATCCACTCTGCCAACCACTTCTGCACATTTTTCTCTAAGTGAACTTTTGTGTGACAGACAAGTCTTCAATTCTGAAAAAGGGTCACTTGAACTGAAACGTTATTTCTTATTTCTCTCCACAGATGCTGCAAAACCTGTTGAGTTTTTCAGGCAATTTCTGTTTTAATTTTTGTTTCTGATTTCTAGCATCTGCAGTTCTTTTAGTTCTTTGGATTTATCATTGAAATAACTCCAGAGGTCAGTATCTCGTCACCACGTCATCCTTTGTTTATACATAAAGAGTCCTGATCCAGCTGATCCAGCTCCCTCAGAGCCAGCTCTCAGTGAACAGGATGTCGAACATTCTTGTTCTTATCTGTCAGCCAGGGCTCCCTGACTGGACCAGATTAACAGCCCCAATCAGGGAACTCCCATTCTATGTAGTTTACCTGGCTGACCTCATTACAATCACCATCCTAGTTTTTGCAGCTAAAATTGAGGCTTTAAACCCTTCATAGATAAAATGGAAAATCTACGCCATTTTCTTGCAGATTCACTGCATGAATTCTACTTTTCACGGATTTACTAAATGATTCCTGCTTCAGTCATGGCTTTACTTGAACCCAAGCCTTCTGGTCCAAAGGTAGAGACATTAACACTACACTACAGGAGCCTTCAACAGCTCTGTTTTTTTAATATTGTACCCAAATAAATCCACCACAATCTTTGTAACTTCATTGCTTCTTTGTTAATAGATTACAAGCTGGTAGGAGAGATTGAAAGCAAGACACATATATGCTTCCTTTTGTCGTAAGACCTCATTGACTTCCTCAGTCTAATTTGCTCTCATTCTGCACTGTTTTATATATATACATATAAAATATTTATTACATGTATAAGTTCATAGTTGGGCTCTTGTGGTGCAATGGAGGCCTAGGTTCAAGTCCCCCTTTCTCCAGAGGTGTGTGAACAAGTTGATGAGGAAAATATTGAGGGTTCAAGTGGGCCCTTCTAGTATAGTGGTAGTGTTCCTACCTCTGGGTCTGGAGGCCTGGGTTGAAGTCCCATCTGCTCCAGAAGTGTGTAACAACATTAATACTATAGATATGTTCTGCCTGTAGTGTTGCTCTCTGGTTAAACTACCACCAGTTGTCTCTCTCCCTGATGAGAGAGCAGTCCTATGATCTGGCAACTTTACTTTCACCTTTAATTTTTAATCAGTTGATTCAGGGATGTTATGACACACTGCTGGAGCAGGCAGGATTTGAAACTAGGTCTTTAGGCCAGAGGTAGAGACACCACCACTGCAACAGAACAGCCCAAATATATGTGCACTACAAGCTACCATCTGTTGCTTCTCAGCCTTAAATAAAGACATTAACAAACTTTATAATGTGATTAACCAGATATTAACAGATTCCCCACTTTTCTTCAAATTCCAGTTTTGGATACTATTCTTTCCTAAGCTATTCAAAGCAAAAAAGCTTTGGGTTTCTGTAGTGCATTGGTAGCACCACTATTTTTGAGTCAGAGTTCCTGAGTTCAGCTCTGTCCTGCTATAAAGGTGTGTCAGTGCATCAGAGATAGTAGGAACTTTCCCGTTCCTCTGCTGCTTGGCCTGCTGTGTTCATCCAGCTCTAGCCTTGTTATCTCAGTGCATCAGATGCGTTTTATTTTCTTGCATGTTGCACATTATGCTACAATCAGCTGTTACAGATTTCAATATTCCCTGTTCTTGAAACCAAAATTACAAAGTCATTCAAGAAAATGTATTGTATTCTTGTAACACAATATTCCATGATCCCATCATAACACAGATATCCCTCTTAAAGGACATCTACCAATTTCTTATGGCAAGCATATCTCTTTGTAAATCAGTTTAACAATTGGTGTCAATCCATTTTGTTTTAGAGGCTTCTTCACAGAATTTCCGTCACACTATCAAGATCAATCCTCAACCCTTTCTCTGCACCACTCTTCGTTGAATAAATATTTGCCTAAAGAGAATGATTATTCCATAGAACTTTTTCTCAGATTTTGTTTTGTATTAGATTTTTTTCAGAATATTAGACAAGGACACCCCATATCTATTAATACCAGTGTTTCAGCATCTTTTTTTTCATTTTCTTGGCTTCCCAGGTCAATGGACTTTTATTATTCTTTCTCAAGAATATGATAAGAAGCCTGACATACTGAAATCTTGGCATGTGAAGCATTCATAAAAATGATTAACTTCACTTCATCTTGATCTCTGAAGGCTAGTAACTTGAGTGCACATTTTGCTGAATTTAATTTCTGTAATGTTTTATTTGCTGCCACAACCTCTTAATTGAATCATGTCTTAACATAGTACTCAGTCCCAAAAGGTAATGGATCTTGTCTGAGTGTCCAACCAGTTTGACTGACCAATCACTCTTCTGAATTGATCTCTTTCTATCTTGGATGCAGGATTCTCCTTCTGTGAGAACTAGATATGATTGACCTGTTCAAAGTAAAGGTCGTTGACCCAATGTCACGCCCTGCTTGTTCCGCTTGATATCTAATCTTGTATAGTTAAAGGGCACTTAAACTGGCCTACTAATCTTAAAGTGCTTTTTATTTTGTCTATCACACTTTGCTCAAATCCTGCAGCGCCTCCCCACAAAAATCATCAATGTGCATCAGAAAGATGCCTGCTAATTTTTCTCCATGTGATACCAATTGACCATCACAGAGTTTACTGCATACAAACACTTTCAAAAGGAGAGACCTGAGAACTACTGCATTCTTCATTTAATATTCAATTCTTAAACACATTTGTTTAATTTCCACAGCTTTGTAACTCAAAAAATACTTACCTTTGAATTTTTTTCCCTTTGTAAAATGTAGTTTTTATGTCAATCAATTTGCATTTTCAGGAATATGTTGTTAGAAGAGCTAAGGAAATCTTCAGGCTTACTTTTCCCACTGTAGGGAATTGACTCTAACATTTGGACCACCAAGTCTCTCTTCAAAACCACAAGCCACTGGTCTGCTTTAGCCTTACATAAAACATCAGGCAGTTTTTCTGAGTGTATTCATCTGTATAATGAGGCTGTTTCTATCTAGTATCCTAATGTACAGGCCAATTCTTTCCAGATTACCAACTTTCTGTAACCAGGCAAGTCCATATTTGACATGTGGGAATTGTTTAAGGATCTGCTGATGAGAGTTCAGGACCGGCATGTTCCAGTAGGGAGGAAGGACAAGGATGGCAAGGTAAGGGACCCTTGGATTACAAGGGAGGTTGTGAATTTACTTAAAAGGAAAAAGTAAGCACATGTAAGGTCTAGGAAGCTAAAATCAGACAGGACCTATGAGGAATATAAAGAAAACAGGAAGGAACTCAAACAGGGAATTAGGAGATCAAGAAGGGGGCCATGAAATGAACTTGGCAAGTAGGATTAAAGAGAATCCCAAGGCATTCTATACATACATTAAAAACAAGAGGATAACTAGGAAAAGGTAGGACGACTCAAGGATAAAAGAGGGAACTTGTGCTTGGAAGCAGAGAATGTGGGTGAAATCCTAAATGAGTACTTTGCTTCGGCATTCACCAAGGAGAAGGATATAGTGAATAGGGAGATTAATGTGGAGCATGCTAACATGCTAGGGCATTTTGAGATCAAGAAAGAAGTGATGTCGAGTCTCTTGAAGGTCATTAAGGTGGATAGGTCTCCAGGGCCGGATGGTATCTACCCCAGATTATTGACAGAGTCAAGAGAGGAGATTGCTGGGGTCTTGACCAAGATCTTTGTATCCTCAACAGACACTGGAGAGGGCCCAGAGCACTGGCAGAGTCATTAATGTTGTTCCTCTGTTCAAGAAGGGAAATAGGGACAATCCAGGAAACTATAGACTGGTGACTCTCATCAGTGGTTGGGAAGTTATCGGAGAGGATTCTTAGGGATAGGATTTACATGCACTTGGAAAAGCATGGCCTAATTAGGGATAATCAGCATGGCTTTGTGTAGGACAGGTCATGTCTTACTAACTTGATTGAATTTTTCAAGGAGATGACGAAGGTGATCAATGCAGTAGAGCAATGGATGTTGTTTACATGGATTTTAGTAAGGCTTTTGACAAGGTCCCTCATGGTACGCTCATCCAGAAGATGAAGATGCATGGGATCACGGTGACTTGGCCGCGTAGATTCAGAATTAGTTTGCGTATAGAAGGCAGAGGGAAGTCGGGGAACGTTGATTTTCAGGCTGGAGGTCCCTAACTAATGGTGTTCCACAGGGATCTGTACTGGGACCTCTGCTGTTAGTGATATAATTAAATGACTTGGATGAAAATGTAGATGGGTGGGTTAATAAGTGTGCAGATGATACAAAGGTCGGTGGAGTTGTGGATAGTGTAGAAGGTTGTCAAAAGATACAGAGGGATACAGATCAGTTGCAGATATGGGCAAAGAAATGGCAGATGAAGTTTAATCCAGCTAAGTGTGAGGTGCTGCACCTTGGGAGATCAAATGTTAGAGAAAAGTATATATTTAATGGCCAGACCCTGAACAGCACTGGTGTACAGAGGGATCTTGGGGTTCAAGTCCATAGCTCCCAGAAAGTGGCCACGCAAGTAGATATGGTGGTGAAGAAGGCATATGGTATGCTTGCCTTTATTGGTTGTGGAAGTGAGTACAAGAGTCAGGATGTCATGTTGCAGCTTTATAAGACTTAGGTCAGGCCACACTTAAGAGTACTGCATTCAATTCTGGTCGCCACATTACAGGAAGGATGTAGAGGCTTTGAAGAGGGTGCAGAAGAGGTTTACCAGGATGCTGCCTGGATTTGAGGATATGAGATATAAGGAGAGGCTAGAAAAATTCACGTTGTTTTCTCTGGAGCAGCAGACGCTGAGAGTAGACGACAGAAGTCTATAAAATTATGAGATACATAGATAGGGTTTACAGTCAAAATCATTTTCCCAGAGTTGAAAAGTCTATAACTGGAGGGCATGCATTTAAGGTGAGAGGGGGAAAGTTCAAAGGAGATATGAGGATCAAGTTATTTTACAAAGTGAGTGGTAGGAGTGTGGAACATGTTGCCAGGGGTGGTGGTGGAGGCAGATACAATAGGGGCATTTAAAAGACTTTCAAATAAGCAGGAAATGGAGGGATATGAACCAAGGGCAGGCAGAAGGGTTTAGTTTAATTTGGCATCATGTTTGGCTCAACATCGTGGACTAAATGGCCCGTTCCTGTGGTGTACAGTTCTATGTTTGGCATCCTTTATCAATTTATCTTCTAATTTGTTCGTAGCCACTAAAATGTGTCAATCATACTTATTGTGGTATCCTTGACCTGTTCCCTGATCTTTGTTTTTGTCAAATTATGACCTCCTATCACCCTCCTATCTTAATCTGTTCTATTACTATTAGATCCCCCTTCCTATGGTCTGAATTCTTTTTGCCACTCCCTGACCTTTCCCAGGACAGTGCTCTATTCCAGGCTCACTTTTAGGACATGCACAGTATTTTCTGCATTCCACATCTTTACCTCATTTTGCCAATCCATGGTTCCTACTTTTTGTCCATCAGGTTACACCTTGAGTCAATGTTTGTATTTGATGGTGGCATCCCTCCAGTTATTATCTCTCCTAGCATTTATATGACTAATGCCAACTTTTGCCAGTTGGAAACTATGATAAACAACCTTACTCTGTTCTTCAGTATCGCTTTGTCTGTATTCAGTCAGCCTTTATCTGCTCCTTGAATTGCCCAACAAATGTACAAACAAGGTGCAATGTACCTCATCACCTTCCACAAATTGTTCAGATTCTGTAAAAGTATAATCAGTGCCAAATAACCTCGATGAATGCACCCCAACAGTTTGGATGCCATGTTGTAGAATAACTGTTTATCCACCACTACCTATAACTTTACCCAGACCTTTCCATTCTTTTTGCATTTCTTTTGTCATAAACCATGTCCTCTGGATTAAGAGATAGTAGGAACTGCTGATGCTGGAGAATCTGAGATAACAAGGTGTAGAGCTGGATGAACACAGCAGGCCAAGCAGCATCAGAGGAGCAGGAAAGCTGACGCTGAAGAAGGGTCTAGACCCAAAACGTCAGCTTTCCAGCTCCTCTGATGCTCCTCTGGATTAAAATGTATTTCTAATGACATTGCATAGGGCCATAAGGCACACTGAATTAGATCTGAAATCTCAGCTTTAGAGAATGCCCTTCTCCCTGCATGCGGAGCATTCAAGTGTTCCACAGCCGTGTAGCTAATTGCTGCATGTTCCTAACAGTGATACTAGAATGTTATAAATAGATAATATTGAAGTGGAATCAACTGTAATGATATCGAGTACACAGGTATATCGATAACAAGATATTTGTTATTTTTGCAGTCAGTGACCTGAATAAAGACCATAAAAAGAAAAGGTGCACACATCCTTTGCCCTAAGGAAGGGCAGTTTGTCAGAATCTGTATATATGCAAGAGATGCATTTATGTCACTGTGTGCAGAGTTATCTGACAGAAGGCCTGTATGTGATAGGTGCCACTGAGTGAGAAAGTAGTGTTAAAAGGCTGAAGTGGCTTGAGAGGTAGTCCAAGCAGAGTTCAGGACAGGGGCTACCTCAGGGCCTAACAAACAGGGCCCCAGCTTGAAGTGGACTGCTCTGCTAGGGCAGGGGAGAAGTCTCCGTCTTTGAGTCAGGGCAGAGGCAAAGTGTATGCTACGGTCAGTTAGGACTACTGTTCCTGAGTTCAGGGTAACAGTCCAGGGACGGGGTTGGGGACTGGAGGAGGAGAGTCAGAACTTCTTCTACGCTTGAATGTACATGGGTTGAGGGGAAGCATGGTGAGGCCACTCTGCTCAACGCTAGGCCTGCTGTTCTCCGGTCAGTAATCAAAGGCCAGTGGCAGGTCTGCTGTCCCAGGCCAGGAGCGGCACTGGATTCCCATGATATCTGTCCAAGCCACTAGTCCATGAACAGATTGATTAGGCCTGATGTGGATGAAAGGTCGAGATGGATGACAGCCATAGTGTGTGCAGGAAGTGTTGTGAAGAAAAAGTTGGATGATGGTCAGGACAAGATTTTACAAGCTGTAGCTCCAGGTACCCACTCCAATTTACACATCAGGAATCTGTGCCCTGTAGTTTTTCAGTGGTGGATCGAATAATGGAAAGTTGGTGGAAAGTAGAATGAGTATTTTTTAATGAAATGTATGAAAATAAGGCAGTTGCCACTCAAGCAAAGATTCTGACATTGCCATTTAAGCTTGAGGAGAAAATCAGGAACATTATTCTCATTGCCAAAAAATTAATGTTTTAATTCTCACCATATTTCCCCACTTTTCTTATACTCACTACACTGGGGAGCAGGAAATTCCACCCATTATGTTCACATGAAGTAGGCTGCAATTCAAACTTTGGCAATTTTAGCGAAAATGACTCTTTCTCACTAAAATCTCAAAAATTACCAAAGGGAACAATTTCAAACATCAATATTTATTTTCACAAATACAAATTTTACATTAATCGATCTTATGTTTCTAACCAACATTAAAAATGTTAAGTCAGATTATAGACTCTAGCTCCCTCATCTGTTGCAATAGTGAAAGACACAAAGTTGAGCAACACAGTACTTACTGAGGGATGGCCCTTCCCCAAATTCTCCATTGTCCTTCCCGCAATAAAAGCATTTTGTTTTAAAGGAAACAGAATTCCTCCTCTTTATAAATGTTACTTAGATTCATAGAAACATTGAAAACAGGTGCAGCAGTGGGCCATTCGGCCCTTCAAGCCTCACCACCATTCAATGTGACCATGGCTGATCATGCAATCTCAGTATCCCATTCCTGCTTTCTCTCCACACCCCTTGATCTCTTTAGCCACAAGGGCCACATCCAGCTCCCTCTTGAATATATCTAATGAACTGGCCCTAACAGCTTCCAGTTCAAATAAACTGCTCCCTGTCAGTTTGTTTATACATACAACAAAACTGTCAGCTGAGTGCCTGTCTGCAACACTTACTAAAACAGTAAGTCAACTTGAGATCTAATCTTGTACTGACCGACATCTCTGTAATGATTATAATAATTCCCCACACATTCTGCTGAAGTTATAGCAGAACACTAGGTGCTCTCCACACTCCCATTTCCCCAAAATGTATGTGATTGGCTTTTTATAGACAATTCCAATTGAACTATCCCAAGAAAACATCATTTTATATCAAGTGGGTTCATTGTGAATGCAAAAAGATCTGAACAACATTCACGCTGAGGCTGATAAGGAGCGAGTAGCACTCACGCCACAGAAGTGCCAGGCAATTCCCTTGACGTTTACAGCACCACCATTGCTGAACCTTAACTGCACCTACTTTGCAAATACTGTGCTGTACAGGAAGACTGAAGCTGACAATTCTGTCATGTAACTCACCACCTGCTTTCTTAAAGACTATTCGTTATCAATAAGAAATAATTCAGGAGTATAATGGAATATTCTCCTTTTAAGAACCAGAAGCAGGAGCACACAATACAGCCCCTCAAGCCTGCTCTGCCTTTAAGTACCATCGTGGTTGAACTCATCTCAGCCTCAACTCCACTTTCCTGACAGCCCTTTAACACATTACTAAATAAAAATCTGTTCATGTCCTCAAATTTATCCAGCATCCCACCACATTCTTGATAGTGAATTCCAAAGTTTCACAACCTTTACAGAGAAATAGTTTATCCTCATCTCCATTTTAAATTTGTCACCCCTTAGCTTAAAATTATGACCTCTCATTATAGATTGCCCCACAAGGGGAAACATCCACTCCATGTCTATTTTGTCAATCCCCCTTAGCATTTTATATACCTCAATAAGATCTCCTATCATCCTAATAATTCTAGCCAGTACAGGCCTAAACTGCTCAATCTCTCCTCACAAGACAAGCCTTTCATCTCTGGAATTAATCTAGTAAACCTTGTCTGAACTACCGCTAATGCAATTACATTCTTCCTTGTGGGTACTAAAACTGTACACAGTACTCCAGATGTGGTTTCACTAATGCTTTGTACATTTGCTTTTTGTGACTCACGCACAAAGACACCCAGATCCCTCTGCGCTGAAGCACTTGAAGTTTCTTTCTACTTAGAAAACAACTTGCCTTCTTGCGTTTCTGACCAAAATGCATAACCTCAGATTTAACCACGTTAAAGTCCATCTGCCAAATTTTGGCCCATTTACCTATCTTATCCATTTCCATTTGTAAATTTATTTCTTCTTTGCAAATTACTTTCCAATTATTTTAGTGTCATCTGCAAATGTGGCTACATTCTATTCCTACATTCATGTCATTAATATGAAGCACTGAACCCTGTGGTACTCCATTAGTTTCAGCTTGCTAACCAGAAAGACTCTTATCCCAGATCTCTACTTTCTGTTCGTTAGTTAATGCCTTATCCAAGTTAATATATCACACCCACCGCAATGTGGTCTTACCTTGCGCATTAAACTAACTGAATAAGGGTGTTACATTAGCATTTTTCCAATCCATTGGAACCTTTCTAGAATCCACAGAATGTTGGAGTATTATAGAGGATGCATTGGCTGTTTCTGCTGTCACTTCCTTTAAGACACTAAAATGTAGGCCACCTGGAGTCTTGTCTGCCTTTATTCCTAATAGCAGACTCAATACTTGTTCCCTAATCATGGTGATCGTTTTAAGTTCCTCCTTTCGCATAACTTCTGTATCACCTGGGATGGCTTCAGTATCCTCCAACATGAAAACAGAGACAAAATATTGATTTAACGTTGCTGCCTTATTTCTGTGTTCCCCATTATTAACATCCTCTTAGGGATCAACATTCACTTTAGCTACTCTCTTCCTTTTTACATGCTTATAGAAGTTTTTGCTTTCCTTCTTTTATATTTTGCGCTTGTTTTCTTTCATAATTAAAATTTGCTCCTTTAATTACTTTTTTTAAGCAATACTTTGTTGGTCTTTAAAAGTTTTCCAATCCTTCAGCCTACCAGTGATCACTTGCCTGGATGACTACAGTTCTAACACTGTTCAGGAAGCTTGACACCATCCATGACAAAGTAGTGTTCTTGATAGGTACCCTATCCACTACCAGCACGCAACGGAAGCAATATTTAGAATCTACAAGGTGCAGTACCACAACTTGCCAACGTTCCTTTGACAACACCTTCCAAAGCCCAACCTCTATCACTTAGAAGAACTAGGGCTTGGCTAAGACGGGAAGAATCACGTGTAATTTCACCCCTGCCCCATTGTTTATTATTCTTTTCCGTAGTCATCCTAAACGCTACATAATTGCCACGATCCTCAACATTCTCCAAGTGTCATTTAATCTACTTGGCCCACCTATTCCTAAAAGCCAGGTCTAGCAGTGCTTCCTTTCTTGTTTAATATTAATGGAATATGAAAAGTAGAACTGCTGTATTGACACAATTTACAGTACAGTATAATAATAATTTATAAACATCAATCTACAAAGTTAAGTCAAGGTAGCTCACTACCAGCTGCCTGAGGACTAGTGATGGGCAACAATTGCTAGCCCTGCCAAAACTTGCATCCCAAACACATATAGAGAAATTTTAGGCGAAAGATAGAAAGTAGGATCCAAAATCCATTAATAGGAATGAAACCAAGAGCAGAAGTGGAGGGTAGTGAATACTTGTGTCTCACTGCACTGGTGTTAGGGTTAGGGATCTCAGAGTAAATCACTGTCTACTCTGCCATGAAAATTTCTCAGGGACACTGCAGCATGAGTTGGATACGAAGTCAAGTTCCCTTTACACCTTGCCCTCAGTGGGACAGAGTAAGAAAATTGTTCCAGTAATTTAGAGGTCTGAAACAAAGGGAAATCCAAACAAGATTGAAGTGATTTAGAAGAGCATGATAAATTTTTATTGTTATACAGAGGATTATTAGACAATGAAATCTACAACTGGATTAGTAGTTGAGATAAAGACCACAGTAAAAAATTCAAAATAGATTAGATGGGTGGCTGAATGGAAGAACAATAAATGGTTACGGAAACAAAGCAGACACAAAAAGACTAAGACTGCCTGTGAGATAAACACCAAAATTAATCAATTGGGCCAAACTATATCTCCATACAGTCATTTTCACATAATTCCACAATCAAGATTTGAATTCACAAACTTCTACTTCAGAGGAAAGATTGACTTTTTTTAGTACAGCTTCATTTTAAGTTTAAAAGGATCACGACAGTACTTTTATTAATAACAAATATTAGAGTGAAAAAAAAACCTCAATCTAGATCTGTCCACTAAAACATGCACATTTTACCAACAGGAACACCACACAAGTATATTAAATCACAACTATCCAAATTTTCTCTACAATAAAAGTAATACAATGTTCAATCTCACTAAGTTTAGTTAGAAATATACAATTTCTGAACAATTGCTAGATATATTAATGCTTTAAAATATCAAAAACATCTTATATGTTTTTGAAATGTTTGTTTGCAGGTCTGTGAAGGAATCAACATTCATATCCTTCACCATCCCATAATATTTGTTTGAATTTGTGCATGCTTTTCATTCAATTTTCCTGCATTGTAGATTTATGGTCTGTAGGGCTAATGATGATTCCCCTCGAGTGTTTCTGGAATTTGATCTCCTATAAGACAGACCAAAATCTACCAGAAGGAAGAAGTGATATTGTGATTGGACATATTCAGCTCTGAAAACTACTCTGTAGATACACTTAACAGCTATTTTTGCATTTTCTGTACACATCCGTCAAAAATAAGAGTTTAGAAGAACAAAGTTGCAGAATAAAAGTTAGCATTTTATTTTGTGTCACAACTGCAGACTAAGTTTTTTTTTAAAAAAGCAATTACTTTTAGAAATCCTGGATAAAGGTGGTTAAAGTAACAAGAAAATGGTTAAAATAATTTTGCTATGGCTTTTCTTTCACAGTGGCTGCTATGATAATAGAGCTCAGGAACAAAGTCAGAACCTATCCATACCAGCAACTACAATGCAACCTTCTCATTAACCTTGTGCATCATCCAAAAAGATGTGTAAAAGCACACAGAAATTACAAATTAGACAAAAACAATATTGCACTTAGGTCTGAAATTACCAATTACATTGCTGTGGTCAAGCTAAACCAAATTCAGCTATTTTATCAATAAGCTATGAAGTAATTTCATTTAAGGATTTAACAAATAAATTATAGATACTTCATTTTTACATCTTAGGATATAACTCCCTAAGCCATTTGCCCATGCACCTGTTCAACCTAGGCCAACACCCAAGGCACAGTGATATGTCATCAAACATAAAATATTTTGGCTAATAAAGTCAAAGCTTGTATTTCAAATTGCTGTATTGTGCAGCATCATGACTTAATAAAAGCTTGCTTTTAAAATTACATATCAAATTTTTCACTTTTATTACACATCTTTTATTAAGTAGTGGGTCAAGCATATTCTGTACCCACATTTCAAATAATGAACAAAATTAATTTGAAAACAAACTAACAGAGCCTAGCAAAAATACAAAGCACAGCATAGAAAATAAATTAGAACAATGAAGATGCTGGAACTATTTAACAAATGGAGTAGGCTCCAATTCTTCAGGCGTCTGATAGAAGGAAAACCAAGTATCAACCTTCTCGCAATGAGGCCACCTCCATAGTACACCATTGGCAGATGGGGCAGGATGGGGCGGGGCAGGGCTTCTACATCCCTGGTACTGAGAAAATATCTGTTCCATCTGGTCCATTAATGCCAGTCAGGTTTTCATGCTCCACCTTCCTATTTCACTAAGTGTACACTCATGGCTCTCATGTATTTTATTTCTTTCTTAAAGCCTCCCTTTGTCTTACAGTGTCATATCAGTTAATTAAGTGGATCCTATTCTCCAAGTGATCCCTTTACAGATCATTTGTTTTCCTTTGCAATTTCCCATTCCTTCAATCTACTCTTCAAGTTAGATAGCTGTATATATTTTATTTCTGATGAATTGCTATTCCTGGAATGATTAACTCATCACTTCTTTCCAGAGTTGCAATGCCTGACTTAAAGAATTTCTGTCACAAACAGAATATCTAGTAGTTCACCTCTGGATTGGCTGATGCAATATTTACTTTGATGGTGAAATGCTCCTCTCCTCTTAAATGCCACTTACCATAGCAAAGCTAGAAAAAACACAGATGTTTGCATATTTTAAGGACTTTGCATAAAAAAGGTTAGAATCAATGGTCTTAAAGAAACAGATTACATTAAACTTTGTTGCAACTACACAGAAGGTTAATATTTTCTATCATAAAGTATGATGTTCTGCCATATCAATATGTCTATTGACAAACTTACTATGAATGTCACAAACTATTACAGTACATTTATAAGGAACACCCGACTGAATGTTTTAAGGACTGAATTTTAGCAGTGTTTTATGTAAATGACTGCAAATTCAAAATCCCCTATCCAAGCAAAAAACCTATGGTAATCAAAATCAGTTATCAATCACAACCATAGAATGCTGGAGAAATTCTGCAAGTCTAGCAACATTTGTGGAGCGAGAAACAAAGTTAACATTGTGCTTAGTACAACTCCTCTTCAGAAACGAAGAACTAGGCTCGAAACAAAAACCAAGTCACTGGAAAAGCTCAGCAGGTCCGGCAGCATCTGTGAGGGAGAAAACAGAGTTAACATTTCGGGTCTGGTGAATTCTGAGGAAGGGTCACCAGACCCGAAACATTAACTCTGTTTTCTCCCTCAGATGCTGCCGGACCTGCTGAGCTTTTCCAGCAACTTTGTTTTTGTTCCTGATTTATAGCATCTGCAGTTCTTTTGGTTTTTAACTAGACTCGAAACATTAATTCAGTTTCTCCAATGTTTCTCCTGCCCAGATGCAGCCAGACCTGCTGAGTTTCTCCAGCATTTCCGGTGTTTGATTCAGTTAACATCTTGCATAACCTACAACCCAACACTATGAAAATAATACGCTCGTCTGCTTGCATTTTTACTGTATCGATAAAACATCTCTACAAATTATACAGGGAGAAAGGAGAAAGATGTTAAAATCCTGCTTTGCAATCATATATTTAAGTTTAATGAGTATTTCTGTCACAAGAACAATCAAATTTATAACTTTGATTCTTCAGAATTCTGTATTCATATTGACTATAAGTTCACACTTAAAACAGAAATAATCTAATGAGGTACTTGTTTTTTTGTGCTAATTCCAGCCTTCAAACAGTCAGAATAAAACAGAAATTACTCATAACAGTTTGTCCGAACACTGCAAAAATTTAAGTTCTACAAAAAAAACTTAATTATATACTTTGAAATTCAGACAGAACCCTGCATAAATATGATATCATGGTTTTTAAGACTTTGAAATGTCTGCAGTACCTGCAACAAATGTCCTTTATACAGTTACAAAAACTATTCCAAATACAGTTCACCACAAAAACATTTACAAGAAATGTATTTCATCTAGAATTGGACAGTCAATATGTTGAACAAACTTTGGAAAACCTTATAATAAATTACAAAAATATATACCTCCCCCCTTTTCAGTTGCTCACTTTACATTTTATCGGGATAAATTCCCATTCAATTGTATCTGCTCAGAAACCCACACACCTTTCTTGCTTCTAATACAACATTGCAGCTCCATCTTGAGGCAGGTCCACTGAGAAGTTAACACCATCATCAACTTAGAGTGCAAGTTAATTTTACACTGCTACTATCTTAGTATGAATGCCAACAGGATACAAATTGTTCTCCTGAAGTTCAATATGTATTTAATCACACTAACTACTCTCTGGGCAATTAAGGATGGCAAATAAATGTTAGCCTAGCCTGCAACACCTACGTCCAGTCAATGAATGAATAAAAAAATTAGATTGGTGATTAATGGCAGTGATTTACAAATCTTTCTTAACACGTTGAAATGAATGTTTGAGAGTAGTGAGACAGCAAATAACGTTTAATGATTTATCATTTCAAGGAGATATGCTAAATTATACTTGTCCTGGAGTTTTAAGTTTCTCCTGCAAATGTCCGAACAGGTCAAGGTAAGCATGTCAAAAAATCAATTTCAGGACCCTTTATATTCTTAATATTAACCATTCCAGGGCCTAGGAACAACAACTGATAGGATATCAAAAATATTTAACACCAGTAACACATTGTCTCAAAATCACAATACAATTTCTACTCAACTTTGAATTTTAGTAATTTTGTATTTGCTGCAAACAATTTTGTTCTTTTTAAACAGAGAACACATTAAATCCAAAAATGTCACAAGTTCAAAACATTACAGGAGGGGAACAAATTATATGTTCTAGTTTTCATTTCAATTTTCTGGTGATGTGTTCGTTAGATTGGGAAAGTCCAAGCTTTTCTGTGGGCCATTCAAGTGCAATCCCCAGACATTCATGAGCCACATATATGGTTTTCTGTTCCCAATAACTTGCCACTAAAATTTTTGACACATTCCAGCATGCATCACAGCTCATCACTCATCCATTAGTGTGGCAATAGAATGAGAAATGACCATCCCAAAACTTACAGGCCCATAAAACTCAAAGATAAAATTACAACAAACAAATGCAGCAGAGTTGCCTGGGTTACTTGCCATGCATACTGGCTGTATATAGGAGTGTGTTATTCCATGAATCATATCAGCAACAAATTTAATGGGCTCAAAGTTTCAATCTATATGGCCAGGGTCATTGTTTGGACACCCTTGCACTAAATATAACATTCAGGGCTTCTTGAAACTAAACCAGTTTCACTGTAATCTTTCAAAGGATGAGAAGAAAAATCAGTCAAAGCTCCCCATTTGTTAAAAGTGTGTCACGCTCGTAGTTTTTAGTCACAGTTCTGTTCAAAACAATAGTTTCAAGCAGTTTGGTGAGCGAAATAAACTTTTCATCAAGGTCAGCTTGTAGCATGTTTATTCGACAATCAATGTAAGCCTTCAGTCTCTTTTCTATGGACTCCATGTGTTCAGCAATGTGCTTTTCTAATTTTGAACATAAAGCCTCTTGGTAACGCCTGTGAAGAAACAGAGCAACATGAAAACAAGCAGTATGTTTTCAAAATGTACCTTTAAAACAAACTGTATCTACAAGATTTCCTTCCAGAACATCCACAGTTCATGAAAAAATCAAATCGTCCACATTTCTACCAAGGTTTCTTTCAAGGAATGTTTTCTAAATCTCTCATGAATTGTCTGGTTCTATTGTTAAGGCTTTGATAACAGGCCGTGAATTGAAATGTTACTCCCTCTGTAGATACTGCCAGAGTTGCTCAGTATTTCATGCATTTCCTGATTACAGATGGCAACCTCAGGATCTCTGCATTTAACTGTACATGTGCTGACACCAGAAAACAAATAATGACAATGTTTTCATTACCACCACACAATTCGGGACATAATAATTGATATCACACTGTTATTTTATTCCATTTAACAAGTGAATAGCATTAATTTCATTATCACAATCTGCAAGGGTTGAATCAAAAACCACCATGAATCATCACATTCCACATGTTATACAGTGATCGTGCAAAGGCTAGGCCAAGACTGCTATATATTTCTTAGTTTCTAACAATGGGTAAGAGAATTAAGAGCTAAACTGAACTCAATTTTCAACAGATTTTTTTTATGAAACAAACTACACAAAAGAACAGCTGTACAATGAACTGCACAAAGTCATACCTGTCATTGGTTCTGTCCTCAGCTGCTGTGGTATTTTCAGTAACTTTAACCTTTTCTTCCAAACGAAGTTCATTCACCTGACCACAAAGGTCCTGAAGGAAAGGAAGCATTTCAGAACTAAAGACATTTGGTTCCCCATTACTTTGCTTGCACAGAAATGTCGATACAAGCTCTTTCAAATCTCCTCTCTTAAATTTTTGTTGATCTACATCTTTTGTGCTGTCTTCAGAATCAGAAGTTCTCTTTTTATTGTTTGCTCCAATGGGCAAGACTGAGCCATCTCTTGTTTGTGTGGATTCAGCATCAAATATGGTTACTCCTACAGGATCCTTTGTTGCTTCCAGTTTTGAACTAGGCAATGGGTTAGTGTTGCTCAATACATGAGAAGAGATCACATCACCTTCACATTGTGTGGTGAACATCTGCGGTGAATTCACAATTTTTCCAACTTCTGTTACATCTTTTGTTCCAAGTAGACCCTGAAATAGTCCACCTATTGCTGCTTGATTCTACATGGAGAAACATCAATATATAAAACAATTACTATTATTGTTACAGCTAACTAGCAAAATCCATCATAAGCAGAGCTGTTGATTTACCTGGTGCAGATGCACCAAGGCCAATTGTAATCATCAAAGTCGAGATCAGATATCTCTGTATAGACCAGAAATCACACCAAGAACCTTAAGGCTGTAGGCTTCAGTTAGGTATAGCATTTTCCAATTGAGCTATCAAAGGTCAAGGACTCTCATGTCCCTCTAACTTAATCCATCATATTCAAGATACTGTCTTTATTAGCATACAGCCATGGGTAACATACATATTATTGATCTGTAAACACCAAACTAGTCTTATATAAAAATACAAACTACCAAGCTTGCAATGCAGCTGTTTGACAGATAGTTTATGTTGTGAAGAATAGAATGTAAATCTCTCATGGGGAATCATTCACCAAGCTAAAATTCAACAGACTCATTATTTTTCTTAATCATATCTTGGTAATTAATTATTTTGTGTTCAGGCATACCATAATCTTTACTGAATGTTTACAAAATCACATAGTGTCTGTAAAATAATAAAATGTATTGAAGTGTTTCACAGTAGGTTTATAAAACAAAAGTAAATCTTTAGCCAAATAAGGCAATATTAGTGCAAATGACCTAAAGATTGATCAAAGTGGCAACATTTAGAGAATATCTCAAAGGACATAGAGTCAAAGATGTCCAGTGATGAAAGTCCAGAGCCGATATTTATAATTCTGAAACAGGAAACTGCTGTAAGTAAGGCTACGGGCCAAATGCTGAAAATGGCATTAGAATAGATGGATGTTCACCGACTGACATGGACATAATGAGTCAGAAGGCCTCTTTTGCATGTTGTAAAAACTCTAGAACTCTATTTTACTGTAGTCAGCATGTCTTTTTGAAGTTTTTATGCTGACCAATGCATTACTCACCTTCTGTTGAAATTGGACCATGCTAAAGAGTTGCTGAGCTCCAGGTGACAGCTTTGCTCCCATTGAATCCATCATTGTTTGTACTCGTTCCATGTCGATGCTTTTTCCTAATGGAGAAAAGCCTCTTGAGATCCCAACTGAAGCATTTTTTATTCCCAGCAATATTTTACCAATTCGTACTTTCTCCTTTCCACCTAAAGACAGCAGCTATAAATAGGATATTAGTCAGAAGATTCACAAGAGTAAAACACGATGAGTGAAAAAAAAAACAAAAGTAACTCAAATTACCTTTAGTTCACAGGATGAACTAGGAATATCCAACTTAAAATACTTCTTAAATAAGAGGATTTGTTCATGGTCACTGAAAGACAATTTAAACACAGATTCATTCTTAGTGACAGAACATATATATAAAATATAAAATAAATATAATATATTCAAAATGTCAATGGTTCCAGGACAGCAATTGCAACTATAGTGATCCCTGTTAGAAGCTTTCTCTGAAGTGAGCTGTCATCCTTCTTTGCAAATCCTGCTGAGGTCTTACCCCTCGCTAGCTCCATATTCTCAGTACAGTACCAAAATGCTTTGACTACTTCCACTTCTATAATTCTGGCCTCTTGAGAGCCTTAAGCTTAATTGTGCCATCCATGATGGTTGTACCTTCAGCCACTCTAGACCTAAATTCTGGAATTTCCTCCTTAATCCTCTCTTTACTTCTCTTTCCTCCTTTAAGACATCCCTTCAAATCCAAGCATTATACCAAGCTTTCAGTCTTTTGCCTAACGTGTGATAATGTTCCCATAAGTTGGTGTTGGTTCTCCGACCTGGAGACAGAATTCTATCACATTAGCTGCTGTTGGAATTTAAATCAGTAATTGCAGGAAAAGAACCCCACCCAATATCTGCCAATATTGGAAACGAAGGGTCATGGTTCTTTGACTAAGTTTTGAATTGTCTCTCCCTTGACTATTTTTTAAACCTGTATTTCAACCTCTGTGAACAATGAAGCATTGTAGGCTGCTTTACTACATCAAAGGTACTGACATAGATGCAAAATTTGTTGTTAAAGCCATAAAAACAGCAAAGGAATTTGGACTGTGTATATGGGGCACTAGCATTATTAAACAGGCCTACATTTGGAAGTGTTGTGATCACCTTTTTGGAAGCACAGCAAAACTATCCAGCAATAGTCTCGATCTTTAAACACAATCACATAGCATCACCCTTTAAACCAAACCATTGTCTAACAGTAACAAATGCGTCATTAAATGTAAACTGTAAAATGTAAATGTTAATGGAACTGTACACTGAAAAATAGCTTTCTATAAACCACTGTCTCCTCCTACACATAGCTGCAAGTGGACCTATTTTACTATGTGTGTTTTTGGCAACACTGATAAGGTCAGCATTTCTTGCTCAGCCCTAATTGTCCTCAAGGAGGTTGTGAGAATTTGTCTGGAACTCAGTGGTCTGCTAGTCATTTCAGACAGCATAAAAAGTCAATTATATTGCAATGGATTTGGAGTCACACAAGCCAGACTGTTAAAGATGACAGATTTTATTTCCAAAAACAGCATTAGTAGGTCAGATGGTCTTTTTTTTAGTGACATTCTGATTGTTTCATAGGCAGCGTACTAGAAAATTTAAAAGGCAGTGAATTGGACCTTTGAGAAATATCAGAAGAATCTAACTAATTACAATGGCAAAATTTATAATAATCATTTAGAGTGCTAAGCTGACGTTTTACAAACTCTATTAGTCTGCTGACTGCCGATTCAAGGTTAATATTGCGAGCTAAAACAATGTTACCCATTTAAATGTAGGTTGTCTACTCTTTGGCCACGGCTTGTTCCGCAGTACTCTCCTGTGTAAACCTCCATGGTTCTTGCTTCGCTCCATACCTCTACAAAGACTATGTCAGCAGGTTGTTGAGGAGAGAACCGTAGATAGAGTATACATGGAGTTTCCACAGTATTGGTTTGAGGCCGTTCCAAAGTAACAAGATCTGCACTGAATCATAACAAAGGGAACAATAAGTCATCTTTAACTTAAAGCAAAACATTTTATTTCAAAATTATAGCCTATTGTAATTTTCTTTTCTTCTTTCCATCTCAAATAGTGTTACATTTCTGGTATACCACAACATTTTCAATGAAGTGAGATTTGTTTACTGATTAAATCAAATACTTCACAATTACAATATGTCCTTTGCAATTCAATAAAATTGTACGCTTTGGAGTTTAGAGAATCAGAGGAGACCTAAATTGAAGTATATATGATGCTGAAGTGGACTGACAAAGTGGACATAGACAAGACGTTTCCTTAAATGGGGCAATCTAGAACATGAGGTCATAGTTTGAGGATAAGGGGTAGAAGATTTAAAACTGAGATGGGGAGAAATTACTTCTCTCAAAGGGTCATGAATCTGTGGAATTCACAACCATAGACAAGTGAATGCTGGGATATCAAGCAAATTTAAGGAGATAGACGGATTTTTAGTTAGCATAGGGTTGAAGAGTTTTAGAGAACAGTCAGGAAAGTAGAGTTGAAGCTGAGATGAGATCAACCATGGTTGTGTTAAATGGTGGAACAGGCTCAAGGAGTTGAATTTCCTTTTCCTCCTTCTAGTTCTTTTGAAAGTAAGTTACTATGGTGGAATGGGAAAATATATGTAAGTATTTATGGTAAGCAAGTAATGGCTAGTATTTAAATAAATATTATATGTTTACCATAAATATACCTTCCCCTAAGACATCAAAACCAACAAAAAAGGTGAGTCAAACATGGCTAACATAAGTTAAAGTCTGGATTAGGTCAATGGAGACGATTTATAAGATTGCTAGAGAAAAAGTTAAAGTTACTCTTATCCAGCCTTCCCCAGGGATTTATCTGAAACGAGCAAGGGTAATGGTCAATGGGAAGCTTCCCTTAGCTGGTGAGTCTAGAACCCAGAGACAGTTTCAGTATAAGGGGTGGACCATTTAAGATAGAGATGAGAAAGAATTTCTGCACTCAGAGGGGGATGAATCTTTAGAATTCTGTATTCCAGAGGGCTGTGGAAAGTCGATTATTGAATATATTCAACACAGAAAGTAGTGGCTGTCTTGATATTAAAAACGTAATGTAATATGGGAATAGCTTAGCAAAGTGGTATTGAGGCAGCAGATCAGCAATAATTTAACTGAATGGCAGACAAGGCTTGATAGGAGCAGAAGTAGACCACATTTAACATCACTTTATATCACAAAGAACTGACCAATCATCAAAATCACACTACTTACCATGTTACCAAAAAGACAAAACATTAAAGTGTATTTGTTACCACCACTGAATGAAGATAAAGATAATAAACCCCAGAATTTATGTCCATTATCCAATTTTATTGTGTGCTATTAATCTGGAATGTTGTTTAACAACATCTGGATTTCCAATCAGTCATGTGTGACAAGCAGCCAATGTACTCAGCAGCACTTCACCACAGGCTGGGCCAAGCCGAGTTCAGCATGATGGGTCAGCTTACTAGGAGTTAGGCTATGAATTTAATAGTCACAACGTTTCCCGAGTAACTTGTACTTAATTTCACCAGAACCCTCTAAGGTCTGCCACTTAGGCAGAGCGAGTGGAAAATTCAGCTTCCCCAGGCAATGCCTACAGAATCTGCTGTGGTGGGTATTCCATGTGAAACTGTCCATGTGAAAGTCCCACCTACATTCAGATTAACGATTAAATAGCCAATGGTTCTAACGGATACAACAGGCATTTTGAAGGTATTTGTGGGATCAGCGGCCGCGAAATTAACTCACAACAGCAAGAGTCTGTAAAAAAAAAATCCAGAGTGAGAAGAAACAGCGGATCAGTCTCTTTAAAAAGATTTGTATTAGTGTCTACGTTTTATCTATAGTCCAGTGGCTCATGATAGAAGGAGGCAGTGAGGCCTGGCTGCACATACACTAACGCAGGGCCTCACACACCCCTCTCTCCCGGAGTGGGAGTAGGGCTCCGGCTCCGGCTCCGGCCCAGTCTCCCCACCGAGCGGGGCCCTGAGCCGGCGGCTCCCCGCAGAGACCAGCAACCGATCCTGGAGCTCCCCCTTACCAGGCAGCGGCCTCTCCGCCATCCGAATCGCACTCGGTGACCGAGGCCCGCAGCCGGCCCAGGCCGCACGGCCAAGCGGCTCGGACCCAAACCCGCTCCATCCCCGGCCGGAAACTGACAGCGCGCAGCCGCACTCCCGGGCTAGCAAGCTCAGCCCCAAGGAGCTCAGGGAGCACGGTTAACCGGTACCGGCGCAGCGCAGGGAGCACGGTTAACCGGTACCGGCGCAGCGCAGGGAGCACGGTTAATCAGCACTAACTAGCACCAACACAGTTCAGGGAACACCATTAACCAGCACTAACTAGCACCGGCACAGCTCAGGGAGCACAGTTAACCAGCACCGGCACAGCTCAAGGAGCACAGTTAACTAGCACTGGCACAGCTCAGGGAGCACAGTTAACCAGCACTAACTAGCATCGACACTGTGCGGGGAGCAGGGTTAACCGGCACTAACTAGCACCAACACTGTGCGGGGAGCAGGGTTAACCGGCATTAACCAGCACCGACACAGCTCAGGGAACAGGGTTAACCAACACCGACACAGCTGAGAGAGCAGGGTTAACTAGCACCGACACAACTCAGGGAGCATGGTTAACCAGCACTAACCTGCACTGACACAGCTCAGGGAGCAGGGTTAACTAGCACTGACACAGCTCAGCGAGCGGGGTTAACTAGTGTTAACCAGCATCAACACATCTCAGTGACCAGCATTAATTAGCATTAACCAGCACCAACATAGCTCAGTAAGCAATGTTAACCAGCTCCAACACAGCTCAGTGAGCAGTGTTAACCAAGATTACCTACTGCAATATCAGCACCTACACAGCTCAGTGAGCAATGTTAACCAGGATTATATGGTGGAATACCAGTAATAACATAACTCAGTGAGCTGCTTTCCCTGGTGTAATACCAGCACCATCAAGGCTCAGTGAACAGCATTATCTGATATAATAAGACCATATGATATAGGAGCAGAATGAGGCCATTCAGCCCATCAAGTCAGTTCCTCAATTCGATCATGGCTGATACGTTTCTCCTGCCTTCTCCCCATAACCCTTGATCTCCTTACTAAGCAAGGGCCTACGTATTTCTGTCTTAAATACACTCAATAATTTGGCCTCCACAGCCCTCTGGAATAATGAGTTCCACAGAGTCACCACCCTTTGGATGAAGAAATTCTTCCTCATCTTAGTTCTAAGAGGTCTTCCCTTCACTCAGAGGCTGTGCCCTCAGGTTTTAGTCTGTCCTACCAATGGAAATATCTTCTCCATGGCCATTCTATTCAGGCCTCTCAGTATCCTTTAAGTTTCAATCAGCTCCCTTCCATCCTTCTAAATTCCACTGAGTACAGACCCAGAGTCCTCAAATGACAAGCCCTTCATCCCTGGGATCATTCTTATCAACCTCCTCTGGACCCACTTCAACACCAGCACATCCTTCTTTAGATTCAGGCCCAAAACTGCTCACAAAATTCCATATGCGGCCTGACCACAGCCTTATACAGGCTCAGCAGGACATCTCTGCTCTTGCATTTTCACCCTCTTGAAATCAATGCCAACATTCTATTTGCCTTCCTAATCGCCATCCGAACCTACATGTTAACTTTAAGAGAATCCTGAACTAAGACTCCAAAGTACCTTTGCACTCCGGATTTCGGAAGATTTTCCCATATAGAAAATAGTCTATGGCTCTGTTCTTCCCACCAAAATAAATAACCTCACACTTTGCCACGTTGTTTTCCATCTGCCACGTCTTTGCCCTCTCGCCTACATGTCCGACTCCTTCTGCAGTCTCCCCACCTCCTCAACACTACCTGTCCCTCCACCTATCTTTGTGTCATCTGCAAGCTTAGCAACAAAGCCCTCAGTTCCTTTGACCAGATGGTTAATGTGTAACATGAATAGCTGTAGTCCCAACACTGACCCCTGTGGAACTCCAATAGTCACTGGCTGCCATCCTGAAAAATACTCCTTTATCCCCACTCTCTGTTTTCTGCCAGTCAGCCAATCCTCTATCCATGCCAGCACTTTGCCCCTAACACCATGGCGTGTTATTGTATTCAGCAGCCTCCTATGCAGCTCCTTTGTCAGAGGCATTCTGATTATAACGGCTCAGTGAACAGCGTTAACCAGCATTACCTGCTGTAATACCAACACCAACACAGCTCAGTGAGCAGCTTTGCCTGGTACAATATCAGCATTAACTCAGCTCAGTTACCAGTCACCACCTGGTGTATTAACATAATTAATTCAGCACAGTGACCAATCACTGCCTGGTGTAATAACAGCACTAATGTGTCTTCATATCCAGTCATTGCCTGGGGTAATATCAGCATTAGCTCAACACAAGTGAGCAGTCACTGCCTAGTGTGATATTAGTATTAAAATAACTCAATGACCAGTTATTACCTGATGTAATATCCATATTAACACAACTTGAAAACCCATCATTGCTTGATGTAATATCAGCAATTCCACAACTCAGAAACTCGTTATTTCCTGGTGTAATACCAGCATTAACACTACTCTGTAATCAGGTCTCGCCTTGCTGGTGTATGATATATACTCCGACAAATTCATATTTTCTATGTATATGGGTTCTTTGGCGTGACACCATTTCGTGAATGTGAGAATAGACACTTCCAGTCTTATAAGAAGCATTGTGTACAGTAAACAATACATAGTTTATTACATCTCTGCAACTATCTACACGTAATAATAAGCTCTACATTATTGTACTAACTTTTAGGATGATTAGTTATATGTCTGTCTTGCACAAAATCCTACTTTACTTCCAACCAAATCCCCACAACAACATCACAGTGAGTGATGCAAATAGGTCTTAACCTTTTCAGATCCGCACACAACAATGTCAGATCAGCTTAAACCCAATTTGGAAACTATCATTGATAACAAGGTGCAGAGCTAGATGAACACAGCAGGCTAAGCAGCATCTCCAACATCTGCAGTTCATACTATCTCTGAAACAATTTTAACCCCACTGCGAAGCCTCTTCTAAGGATGCTTCTCCAGCATCTGCAGTTCCTACTATCTTGGAAATTATCATTACCTGTTGTAAAATGAATATCCAAGAATTCTGGTGTCTTTCTCCCCAGTGGATCAGGATTTTTTTTTGTTTTGGGCTTGCATAATTTCATTACATCTCTAACTTTTCAGTTCTGACAGGAAGTCACAAACATGACAATTTGATAAATGAACAAATTCCATAAAAAAAGAAATGTGACATTTAAATAAACCACATAAATGACTTTTAATCTCACCATTAAACAACTACCAACCTTGGTGACTGCAGGTTTCCTGGTGTTCTCCTGCCATTCTCAATAAGTCTTAGTGCGCCTCATTCCAAGGACACACAGTCATCCCTGTCTGTGCCATGTGCATGGCAACCAGGCTCTACTCCTGTTCCCTAGCTACACCAGGCTTCCGTGTGACACTCATTTGTCTACTGTTCAATTAATTTGCAGACCTCTACAAGACCCCAGTTGTCTGTGGAACCCAGTTTGATAAACATTGATGTAAAGCACTGTTCAACTCTCTCCTTGAGGAAATACTCTCACTACTTTAAGATTATCATGGGCGGTAAAGACAATACCAAACTCTTCATATTAATACAGCCTCCATTCCCCCCACCCAGGATGTTTGAAGGCACAGTAAGTTGTGTAGATGATAAGTTAGGAATAGAGATCATCTAGGTGAATGGGCAGAACTATGGCAGATGCAGAGATATTTGATCATCCGCTTTGAATCTAAGAAAGAAGAATATGAATATTTTTTCATGCTGACAGACTAAACGCTGAGTTGGAACAATGGGATTTTCTATACTGATCAAAAATATCTAATACAAATATGCATAAATACAAAAAGAAATCAACAAGGATATTGGTCTGTTAACCTATATTTGAAGAGGTTTAGGAATTCAAAAGTAGGCAATGATATTTCAGTTGCACAGAGCTACAGACAGATCTGATCTGGTGATCCGTGTTCAATTTTGAGAAACAAATCTCAAGAATCATGTTGCCCATAAAGTTGTGTTCAGTTTAAAATTACAAGCCTGGTATTGAGTCATTAGGTAAGGGTATCCGCAATAATAAAAACAACTCGCTCCTACGTAGCATTTTTAACTTAGAAAAATGTTCCAAGGCACTTCACAACAATATACCAGACAAATTTTGATACTGAGCCACCTTGGAAGATATTAAGACTGATGATAAAAAAAGGTTAGTCAAAGTGGTAGGTTTATGAGCATCTGAAATAAGAAGTGAAAGATGCAGGAATGGAGAGGTTTAGGGAGGGAATTACATACTTAGATCCCAGGCAACTTAAGACACAGCCACCAATGGTGAAGCAAAGGAAATCAGAAGTGCACAAGAGGATAAAATTAGAGGAAGACAGTGTACTCAAGATTTTACAGTTGGACAAAATGACAGTGATAGGGAAGGGTGGTAAGGAACAAAACAGATGGTAAACAGACTGACCTTAACGATGAATCATTATCTAGTTGATTGGTAGAACAGGCTTGAGCGGTGGATACCATAGTCCTATTTCTATGTTTCTGCCCTCTTCATCTTCAACATTAATCACGAGGACTTTGAGGACTTTTGTACCTCCATGACCAGCTGCCTCAATTACCTGCTTCCCACTTCAAACTCCAGCCAACCATTATATCCTTGCCTTAGAGCCAAATCACAGTGCAGCTTCCCTGCATTTTTTCCTCAAATATTCACCAAACCCAGCTCCATCATGGTACCTACCTCCAACTCTTTCAAATAACTTATTAAGTTGATAGTGCACAGGCCATCTGTTGCACAACCAATATTAAGGTCAGTTGATATTTGAAGATGTTCTCATTTCTGAGCGTGTTTTCTTAATCTCTATCTAATTTATTTGCATCAAATTTAATGCTTAGTCACTCCAAGAAGAGCACTGCCTATCTGCTATAACAAGGTGTACAGCTGGATGAACACAGCAGGCCAAGCAGCATCAGAGGGGCAGGAAAGCTGACGTTTTGGGTCTGGACCCTTATTCATGTAGGAGCACAGTCGGTCAGGCAGCATCAGAAATGTCGGCTTTCCTGCTCCTCTGACGCTGCCTGACCTGCTGTGTTCCTCCAGCTCCACATTGTGTTATCTCTGACTCCAGCATCGGCAGTTCTTACTATCTCTACGTGATATTACACCTGGTACTGGGTTGTCTGGAAAGCAAAGTGCTGCAGCTGAATTACAAGGCCTACAGATGGCACTGTTACGCTTAAGCAGTTCTGAACGAAAACAGAGCAATGGATTCTTATTGTGTTGCAGAGGAAAAACAAATATGCATGATGATATAATGAACAAGTAATGGAACAATACTTTGCAAATACAGCAATGGCCTCGTTGTTTATTGCTAGACTATTAATCCAGAGACCCTGGTAATGATCTGGGGACCTGGGTACAAATCCCACCGTGGCAGACAGTGAAACTTGGATCCAATTAAGTATCTGGAATTAAAGAGTCTATTGATGACTGTGAAACCAATGTCGAAAGTCAGGAAAAATCCATCTGGTTCATTAATATCCTTCGGGGAAGGAAATCTGTTATCCTTATCTGGTCTGGCCTACATGTGACTCCAGACCCACAGCAATGTGGGTGTCTCTTATTTGCCCTCTGAGAGTTAGGGAGGGGCAACAAATGCTGGCCTAGCCAGTGATGCCCACATCCTTTGATTGAATGAAAACAAAATTATTTGCCAACCATATTTCAGATGTACTAATAAAAACTGAAGAATGTTAGAGTTTTCAGATTGTGCCTCTCCACCTTCCACAGTTTGAATTTGGTGACTAAGTTAACCTTTGCTTAGGAAAATGTCTGCTTTGGTGCATTCTTTCTCACTCCATATCCCTTTCCTACTTTCATATGAAAATATGCAAAGACTTCAACACATCAATGTTGTATTTCCCTATTAATGATGAACAGTTACTTAAGTCCCTATGTGTAATTATGTTCCCAATCATAAAAATGGTAAGACGAAATGAAGTACGTATTGAGTCTCATTGTACCCCAAAATACTTCTTGTTACTTGGACAACAGTAACAGGCAAAATGAAACCCAGTAAAATCTCACAGAAGGCAAATTAAAGAATAATATACAACATATGAAAATAACAGGCGATGAAAGAGCAGCAGATCCAAAAAGTTTACCCCACAATTACAAAGTTGCAGCCTGTAGCATCATGCTCAACTCTTTGCATTCCTTGCAGCACGTAATCACTTTGAAGAAGCGAAAAGATAGAAGAAAAGAAACAATAAAAGATCATCTGGAAATTTCCTCGCTAACACTACTCTGATAATTGAAACCAGTCTAAAAGAAAACAGTCTAAAAAATTGTACTTGACCATGCATACATTAACTGTTTAACTATAAAGTACTTTGGGACAATTTGATACATTGAAAACATTATAAGCATGCAAGTTGGTTTTGTTACATGATACAATCTCTGCATCAGGCAGGAGCCAGTCTGGCTCTGTCTTGGAAGCTACAAAGAGTCAGCACAAACTGCATTAGCTACAATTTATACCAGAGGGTCACAGTTCTCTGGGAAGAGAAGAACTGCATAAAATCTAGCAATTCATATTTGGGCCAGGAAAATGTCTTCGTCAGTAAAAATTCTACTGATGCCCACACCTCAAAATGGATGATCATGAGCCCAAAGATCGTACTCAGGGAAATCTTACCCTGGACTTCAATTACCTTGAGTAAACAACTATAAATCAGTTTGAAGACATTTTAATGAACATGAACAATGTTTTAAAAAAACCTAAAGTTTCAGTACAATTTTGGAGGTATATTGAGGCCTGAGAAGAATCCAGCAAAAAACTATGTGCAATTCTCAAGAAGGCTATCTCTGCCTTTGGTACCATAATTGAGTGTGTTCAAGTGGAATCACAAATCAGTTCATTAAGAAAACTTGTTGTCACATGAAGCATCAGTTCAAAATATCTATGGCATGATACATTAACTTTTATTGTATAAATCTTGAAAAATGGAGGGGATTTCTTTATTTTTTTCACAGGATGTGGGGCATTGTGAGTGTTACGTCATTTAATCGTCATTAACACAGGGTACCTAACCGGGCCGCATTTCCCAAAATAGTCCCTTTTTTGATGACAGTACCCAGGATTGTCTCCTACTGGGATGCTGTTTGCTTTTTATTTTATGTTTATAATACGTTTCAGTGCATTTGCACTCTTCCTAAGGCCCCACCGTGACAACTGCCTAAAATCCACCAACCTGACCCTTAACTCTGACTACTCCAGGAGCTTCCTCCCCTGTCCTGCTGTTGCATGTCAAAGTAGTTCTTTAATTTATTATGCAAGGGTAGGTCATCCTACGTAAACATTCCAATCATACGTGAAGGATTTGTCAGACAGTAATGCTCCCAATTGCACTTAGGACTGGTAAACAATGTAGATTTATTCAATTGAAAATCTAAGATAGAATTGCCTGCCAGACAGAAAAATTACAGAAACATGGTGCTCATAGTTATAGAGAAACATGACTATCACTTCCTCATATTAGCACCCTGCAACCTGGACTGCTCATGGCTTCTCATCACGTAGTTAATCCTGGTCCCTGGCTCATTTGCATATTCAACCCTTAAAGAAGTATGACTGACGTAACTCCACAAAGGCCAGTATCCCATCACTAAGTCATCATTTCAGTGATCGCAGAATGGATCTTTAACAAAATTCACTCTGGACTCCAAACCTTAAGTTTGTCGAAGACTTTAGCTAGACTGAGAACCTCTACTGGGGAGCCTTTATTGATTAAGCGTACAACTTTGGATCTGGTCTCATGTGAGAAGCAGCTGGTTCAGTTACCACTGATTGTAGTAAAAGGCTCAAGCCCAACCTTGATGGGGTGAAATTGGATGAGAAAGATTCACCTTGAATGGCTCAACATTTTTTGATTGGAAAATGGCTGCCTGAGTGAAGTCCTAATTAAATATCTGGAAGTTTTTCAGGAAGGTCTAGGGACTATTAAAGGAGACAAGGCCACCCTGCATGTTGACCAGGAAGCAATTCCATGATTTTGCAAGGCCCATCCAGTGCCATTTGCCTTACAAGCAAAAGTAGAGGCAGAAATCAGGAGGCTGGAAAGCAAAGGAATCATCGAACCAGTCCAGCTTGTGGAATGGGCAGCATTGGTCGTACCAATTGTGAAGCTAACGGGTAGATTTGACTTTGTGGGGATTTTAAACAAATGGTAAATTGCTTTTCACACCTGGATAGATATCCAATCCCTCACATAGAGGACTTGTACACAAAGCTGGCAGGGGGCAGTCCTTCATGAAGCTGGACATGAGACATATGTACCTGCAATTGCAGTTTGATAAAGATTCCCAGAAGTATGCTACAATTAATACCCATAAGAGTTTGACCCAGTATATGAGACTGCCATTGGGCTATCATCAGCCTGTGCAATTTTTAAGCAGATGATGGAGAACATTTTACAAGGTCTACCTCAGGTTGCCATTTATCTAGATGACATGATGATAACAGAGAATATCAATAAAGAGCACTTAGAGAACTTGGATGTAGTCCTTAGACATTTTCTCTAGGCAGGCGTCTGACTTAGAAAGGGAAACAATTGTGTTCCAGGCACCTAATTGAGTTACAGAGTCGTCAAGACCGGGTTACACCAGTTGGAAGATAAAGCAAGGGCAATCAAAGATGCCCCAGCTCCCATGTCTGTACCGAAGCTTAGGTCTTTCCTTGGGCTGGTGAATTATTACGCAAAGTTCATCGATAACTTAACATTTGTATCAACTCTTAAAAAAGAGTCAGCCATGGAAATGGTCATGTAGCCAAGCCTTACTTTTCAGGGAAGTGAAGAAACAACTATCATCCTCTAAGGTGTTGGCACTCTGTGATCCCAAGTGAGATCCGGTATTGACATGCAATGTCACCCCATATGGCATCGGAGTAGTATTAGCTCATAGGTGGCCCAATGGATAGGAATCCCCAATATCGTATGCGTCTAGGAATTCAGCTAATGCAGAGTGTAAATATGCCCAGATAGAGAAGGAAGGTTTGGTGGTCATATTTGGAATCAAGAAGATCCACCAATCTTCACAGACGTAAATTTCTAATAGTCATGACCACAAATCTTTGCTAGGTCTACTTAAAGAGTACAAGGTAATGCCACCCATAGCTTCAGGCCAAATTCAGCGGTGGGCTATAATACTAAGTGCATATAATTTTTAAGTTGGAACACCATCACAGCTGACAATATCAGACTTTGGACACCGAAGGATCTGGCCCTGGCAAAACTGAAACAGCTGGTGGTGATGGGAGAAACCAAAAAGGGCCATCTCAACCAGAGTTGAAACAGGAATTGAGGATGGCGTATAATTGTGGGGAGCAAGAGTGATTGTCCCAAGCAAAGGTCACCACCAGATACTGGTGAACTCCACCAGGGTCATCCAGAGGTTTCCAAAATGAAGACATGGGTAAGAAGTTATGTCTGGTGGCAAGGATTGGATGAGGCAATGCCCAGAGTGCCAACAAGGACAGAAATTACAGCCAGTAACTGCCCTACATTCATGGGAATGGCCACGTAAACCCTGGACTTGGTTACATGTCAACTATACAGATTATTTAAGGGATTCAATGTTCTTAGTCATTGTTCACACCTACTCAATGTGGCTGGACATTCATAAAGTTAACTCATCAAACACAGGGATGATGATAGAAAACTGCACGCATCTTTTGGAATACACCGACTCCTGAAAGTGTTGGCCACAGATAATGGGCCATCATTTACCAGCAGGGAATTTGATTATTTCCTAAAGTCGAATGGCATTTGATACAGATCCATACCATCCATCATCCAATGATTTGGCAGAAAGAGCAGGCAGAAAGAAATTTTGCAGGCAGCCTTAAAGAAACACCCTACAGCTTCACTAGATACCAAACTGACCCAGTTCCTGTTTGATTATTGGACCACCCCTAGTGCAACTACAGGGATAGCTCCAGCAGAGTTGCTAATGGGGAGAAGACTCCACACTGGATAAAATCTGATCTTCCTGGACCTGGTGGGGAGGGTGAAACAGTATCAGGAATGCTAATGCCAGATGCCAGACTCCACTAAGTGAGAGAGACAGTTTTCTTTAGGGGACAAAGTTTGGTGTAGGAACCATGGGAATGGCCCTGCAAGGGTAAGAGGCAGGGTTGACACAAGGTCAGATCCAGTTACGTATAAAGTTCGGGTAGGTGCGATGGTCCTGAACAAGCACGTGGACCATATGTAAACTGCAACTCACAAACGGTGTGGGACCAAAATGTGCTCAGCTCCTCTTCAGCCTTTTCAATTATTCTGGAATCCATGTGTTCTATCTCTCCGTCAAGCGTTGGAGATACCTTGGAATTCTGAGATGGACACGGCAGATCTGGCCACCTCAAGGAGAATGAATTTCTTCTGAGATACTCCAGGTGCAAGAGGTAAGCTACTGTGCACTACAGAGGCAGAGTTGGAAGAACCTGACCTGGTGCTAAAACAAACCCAAGACAACTTACAAAAAAAAGAACCGTCTATATCTTTGAACACAGGCGGGATAGGATGTAGTGATTGTAATGAGGTCAGCCAGGTGGACCTCATAGAATTTGAGTTTCTTAATTGGGGCTGTTAACCTGGTCTAATCAGGGAGCCCTGGCTGACAGATAAGAACAGGAATGTCAGACATCCTGACACTCTGAGAGCTGGCTCTGAGAGAACTGGATCAATGACAAGGACTCTCCATGTGTAAAGGGTGATTCAGAGACAGGATACAGGTCTCTGTGGAGTTACTTCAGTGCCGTGTAATATGATTAAATGTCATTGAAGTCTAAGAGATGCACTTGTGAGTGGTTTGTGCCAAAACATTTCCATTGGCTTGTGATCAGTTCCACAATGAATTGTTTCCCAAAAAGATGCATATGGAACTTTAATATATTTTAAATCTATGTAAATGTGAGGGTTGAGTCTGTGTAAGGGAGTGAATCTGAGTGAATCTAATTGAGAGAGTGAGTCTATGTGATGAGTGAGTCTGTGTGATGGAGTCAGTGTAAGTGTCTGTGTGCAGGAATGAAACTGAGTGAATGAGTAAATGAGTGATAGCCTGTGAGCAGACAAGCGCCTGTGGTAGGGAGTGAAGGTACACCTCTGGATGTAGAGTCTTACTGCCTATGACTCCTTCTGTGGCCAACAGCCTAAGCAACTGGCCCAAACATAAAATGGGCTGAATAGTTTCTGCAAGCAAGGCCTAATGGAATGCAGGAATATAGTTGTAATTGGGGATAGTATTGTCAGGAGAATAGACACTGTCCTCTGTGACCAGGATGGAGAATCCCAAATGCTGTGCCTGATTTCCGGATATCTCATCTGGGCTGCAGAGCATCTTGGAGTGGAAGGGGAAAGATCCAATTGTTGTGGTCCACGTAGGTACCAATGATATAAGTAGGGAAAGGAAAAAAGATTCTGCTAAGGAAATATGAGCAGCTAGGGGCTAAGTTAAAAAGTAGAACCCAGTAGAATCTCTGGATTACTATTAGAACCACTAACAAATTGGCACAGGGTCAACAAGATTAAAAAGAAACATGTGGCTCAAAGATTGGTGTGGGCAAAACAGGTTTTAAGTCATGGGACATTGGCAGCAGTACTGGGGAACGAGGGAGCTCTTCCAATGGGACAGGCTTCACCTGAATCCCGGTGGGATCACATTCCTATTAAATCATCCAACTAAAACTTTGAATAGGGCCTTAGACTAAATAATGGGAGAGTGGGTTCAGTTGCATGGAAAATTATGGGAAAAAATCAAAGAAGGTGAGGGCTTAGCAAAGGTTATTAAGGTTTCCAGAACAATTAATAGGACAGAGAGTATGGAAAGGGTCAGGAATCTATCTTCATGCACAGTAGATAAGGGGACAACTATGAGAAGCGGGCAGTCAGTGCAGGATTGAGGGTGTTGCACTTAAATGCAATGTTTAACAGTGGGAGAGTTGTTATAATCCAAAGCCCATTAAAAGGTGCTCAGCCAGAACTATAGGAAGAGACATCATGTTTGCGCATTCCCAAATTTCGACCAGATTCCTTTGCACCATAGAGTAATCATATCTTGAAAAGAGGACGGGTACATCCAGGATAACCTAGCCTAACCTCATTGGGTGCTGTGACCCCTTTGGCTGAAACCAAAGAACATTCCAGAAGGGATCAGAAATGGGACATTAGAAGGGACACCTGGCAACCATTCCCTTAGCAAAGATTCAGCCGGTGAAGACTCCATGTGAGACTTACCTTCATACCAAGAAGACCCTGAGAGTACCTATCGATGGAGCTCAGTGAATTAGATCCAGCAGCCCAGTAAAGTTCACCAGAGCGGGTAGCAAAAGTGTTTTTCAGGCAGTCAGCCTAGTTTGGGAAAAAGTTAATTTAATTTGTTGTGTAAGAGTTGGTTCTTTAAGTTGCAACTGTTTTAATAAAACTAAGTTAGAACTGCAATCCTTTTTGTTTGTCTCATACAGTAAGAGCACTTGGATAAATGTGTTTTATGAGTAATGATCTGTCTATAATAAATAAAACCAAAAGAACTGCGGATGCTGTAAATCAGGAACAAACACAAAGTTGATGGAAAAGCTCAGCAGGTCTGGCAGCATCTGTGAAGGAGAAAACAGAGTTAATGTTTTGGGTCCGGTGACCCGAGTTCTGAGGAAGGGTCACCGGACCTGAAAGGTTAACTCTGTTTTCTCCTTCACAGATGCTGCCAGACCTGCTGAGCTTTTTCAGCAACTTTGTTTTTGTGTCTATAATAAATGATTGTATAGAATATTTCACGGGCGATAAGTATCTGATGAGTTACAAATGGCACTGAGCATTGTGCAAACATCAGTGAAGATCCCTACCTTTGACTTTATGATAGAAGGAAGATTATCAATGAAGTAGATGAAGATGATTGGGAGTTCTGAATAAAAGTCATGTTCGACCAGAAATGCTATCTCTGTTTCTCTCTTTGCAGATGTTGCCAGACCAGCCAAGTCTTTACAGTAATTTACATAAGAACATAAGAAAATAAGAACTACGAGCCGGAGTAAGCCATCTGGCCCATTGACCCTGCTCCACCATTCAATAAGATCATTGCTGATCTTTTCGGGGACTAACTTCCACTTAACCTGCTTGCTCACCATAACCCTTAATTCCTTTACTGTTCAAAAATCTATCTTTGCATTAAAGAAATTCAACGAGGTATCCTCAGCTGTTTCACTGAGTAGAGAATTCCATAGATTCACAACACTTTGAGTGAAGAAGTTCCTCATCAATTTAGTCCTAAATCTGCTTCCCCTTATTTTGAGGCTATGCCCCCTTGTTCTAATTTTCTGTTGTTATTTCGATTTCCAGCATCTGTAATATTTTGCTTTTATAATAAAGATGGTTGGGCATTGGACACTACCCTGAGATTGAGATAATTGTCCTCCAATAAACACGACCATATTCTTTGGGCTTGAAATGACTCCAACCAGTGGAGAGCTTTCCCCCAGGTTTCCACTAACTTGAGTTTCACTGGGGCTCCTGATATCACACTCGGTCAAATGTAGCTTTGTCCTCCCCTCTGCAGTTCAGTTTGCTTGCCCATGTTTGAACCAAGGCCGGAAAGGTAAGTTCCTGTTTTTATACAGCAAACGGCAGAGAAGTGCAAAGTCATCCTGCAATCTGTGATGATTCAGAAGTCATGGCTTATTTTCTCTAATAACAACAGCTAATCACCATTTTCCTGCACCAGTTCTTGGCACAGTGTAGATGAGAGCTGCTTAGGCCATTTTCTCAAGTTTCAGCAAAAGAATTTCAAGACTTCTGCTGGGAAAGAATGTTCCAGCAAAGGCGAGGCCATATACAGTAAAAAAGAAACAGATTGACTGGAACTGAACCTGCAGTTATCTGTCTCAAAATGCATTCTTTTGGTTCAAAATTGCGACAGATCTATCCATCATATATGACATTGATTTTCTCCTAGTCACTGACTGCGAATCCAAATTTCCAAATTATAAGACACTTCAAACAAAACTGGAGCAGATGCAATGAATGCAATAGTCAGTCTGTTTTGTACACCTGACAAGGGATCACAAGAT
This sequence comes from Rhincodon typus, assembly GCF_021869965.1. Classification (NCBI taxonomy): domain Eukaryota; kingdom Metazoa; phylum Chordata; class Chondrichthyes; order Orectolobiformes; family Rhincodontidae; genus Rhincodon; species Rhincodon typus. The sequence goes on along the minus strand of NC_063351.1, from coordinate 28,402,329 downwards.
GCAGACCTTTTAGGGACACAGAGTTGCAGAGTCATACAACACAGAAACAGACCCGTTGTTCCAATTTGCCTGCGCCGACCAGACATCCCAATCTGACCTAGTCACATTTGCCAGCATTTGGCCCACATCCCTCTAAACATTTTTATTCATATATCTATCCAAATGCCTTTTAAATGTTATAATTGTACCCGCCTTCACCACTTCTTCTAGCAGCTCATTCCATAGACGCAGCACCCTCTGCATGAAAAAGTTACCCCTCAGGTACTTTTTAAATCTTTCCCCCCCTCACCTGAAACCTATGCCCTCTAATTTTGGACACTCTATCCTGGAAAAAGACCTTGGCTATTCAACCTATCCATGCCTTCTTGATTTTATAAACATTTATAAGGTAACCCCTCAGCCTCCAATGCTCCGGGTAAGATATCCCCAGCCTCTTCAGCCTCTCCCTAAAACCTAAACGCTCCAGTCCTGACAACGTTCCTTGTAAATCTTTTCTGCACCCCCTCAAGTTTAACAACATCCTTCCGGTAGAAGGGAGACCTGAATTGAATGCAGTATTCTAAAAGTGGCCTAACCAATGTCCCGTACAGCTGCAACATGACTTCCCAACTTCTATACTCAATGTTCTGGCCAATGAAGGCAAGTGTGCCAAACACCTTCTTCACAACCCTGTCCACCTGTGATTCCACTTTCAAGAAACTATGAACCTGCACCCCTAGGTTTCACAGTTCGGCAACACTCCCCAGGGCACTACCATTAACTGTATAAGTCCTGCCCTGGTTTGCCTTACCAAAATGCAGCACCTCACATTTATCTAAATTAAATTCCATCTGTCACTCTTCAGCCCATTTGTAAATTCAAAATAAATTCAAGACAAGTGCAATACAGTGACATTCTGGAGAAGACTGGTTTTAACAGGATAAATTAACCTGTATCTCCGTAGTCCTTATTCTTTCAAATACTTCTGCCAGGATGCACCCATATCACAATACACCAAAGCATGTAGTTTATTTTTAATCAGGAAGTTTGCACTTGTCAAACTTGATCTGGTACAGCCAATTGTTTTAGTGCACCAATTAACCTCCCTAAGCAAAACCAGTTTTTCAGGTTAGTTTGCCTAGTTGTCCCTTTTGGAATGTGAAGTAATACTGATCAGAAGTAAAATCCAAGCAAGTGTAAACACTGCAGGTGAAGGTACAGTACTCCTGTATCAAGTACACGGTGAATAGGATCGAACCATGAGTTACTCAGAGAGTCTGATGTTGCAGTCTGTGGAACTTTTCCTCATTTTCCTGACTTTCTGCATCCACAGCAAGACAGGTAATCCTCACTCTAAATTTGATTGTTCGTTCCCGGTCAAGTGTCATTAAAAGGCCAAATCAATTAAATCCAATACTACTGTAGCCTTTTCTTTATAACTCAAATGTACTTTGGGGAAAGAGAGTTGATTATATTCTTTGTATAATTATTGCCAA
>NC_063351.1:28386822-28400354 GCF_021869965.1 Rhincodon typus | reverse complement strand
CAGTACAGTGGCTACAGCTCTTATAAGTCCTTGTCATTAATCACATATTCTCATTGTATCTTCAAGTTAACTGAAGCAAAGTATCCAAGAATTACTCCCTACCCCACCCACCTCCCTATTTTCTGCATATAAACTGACGTTTTCCCAGCCACCATCAGTTCTGAGGAAAGGTCACTGGACCCGAAATGTTAACTCTGTTTTCTCCTTCACAGATGCTGCCAGACCTGCTGAGCTTTTCCAGCAACTCCTCTTTTTGTTCCTGATTTACAGCATCCAAGTTCTTTTGGTTTTTATCCAAGGATTATGCTGCGCTCTCAGTCTGTATCGAGCTGCCCAGGCCTGACAAGCATGGGGACACTATGTTTAGAAGACATCTTATGGCCTTAGTTGGCTCAGGTGGCAGTATCTGAAACAAAGCAGCTCCTCAGTAAGGTGATCATTTAGCAATTACAGCACATGCAAATAGCAGTTGACCAGATGGCATGGTGGCTCAGTGGTTAGCACTGCTGCCTCACAGCAGCAGGGACCCAGGTTTGATTCTATCCTCGGGCGACTGTCTGTGTGGAGTTTGCACATTCTCCCCGTGTCTGTGTGGGTTTCCTCTGGGTGCTTCGGTTTCCTCCCATAGTCGGGTTTGGGTGGGATGCTCTGAGGGTCAGTGTGGACTTCATCATAGAATGCCTACAGTGTGGAAACAGGCCCTTCAGCCCAACAAGTCCACACTGACCCTCACAGCATTCCATCCAGACCTATCCCCTTATAACCCACACATCCCTGAAAACTACAGGCAATTTAGCATGGCCAATCCACCTAGTGTGCACATCTTTGGACTGTGGGAGGAAACTGGAGCACCCGGAGGAAGCCCACGCAAACACGGGGAGAATGTGCAAACTTCACACAGACAGTCGCCCAAGGGTGGAATCAAACCCGGGTCGCTGGTGCTGTGAGGCAGCAGTGCTAATCACTGAACCACTGTGCCGAAGGGCCTGTTTCCACACTGTAGGGATTCTATGGATCTTTTCCCAGACACTCGGACATGGAGGATTCCCACAAATCATGCAAAGGGATGCCTATTCATGGATCTTTAACTTCATAGTCCTGACTCAGACATATGCTGCACAAGCAATTGGCATACATCCAGTGGGAGATCGTATGGATGGTAGGAAGAATGAGAACCTCCACCGCACCACCCCCCACATCCCACCCACCCCAACCCCAGCCCCAGGCCCAAGAAAGACTGCATTGCATAGAGGATAGTGCTATACACATTTTAAATTCCAAAGTGTGAAGTGAGCAACTCATGGACCTGGTTCAGGTTATAAGACTTTGGAATGAGATTGTGAGCCATGGAAGTTAGTGAAAATTGACAGCTCACTTGGCATTACATCTGCTTCACAGCTATTACAGTTTGTAATGCTCAAGATCACTTGTGGCCAATGACACAGTTGATGTGTGGTTCATATCTAGAATTCTGCAATAACCAATATTTTTAACCTGAACTGCATGAGTGTCTGATGAATTTAATTACGTTGAAGGATCTCACAAGGAGAGTAATGATTTACTCCTCTTCCCAATGTTCCAATGTCCTTATCCACTTTTGGTATTTTTTTTTTCATTCATGAGATGAGGGTGTTACTAGCTAGACTAGCATTTGTTGCACATCCCTAATTGCCCAGAGGGCAGTTAAGAGTCAACCACATTGCCATGGGCCTGGAGTCACATGTAGGCCAGACCAGGTAAGGATGGCAAATTCCTTCCTTAAAGGACATGAGTGAACCAGATGGGTTTTTCCAAATATGGACAATGGATTCATGATATCACTGGACTCTTAATTAGTTTTTTTTTAAACATTGAATTCAAATTCCATCATGTGCCCGTGGCAGGATTCAAACCCGGGTCCACAGAACAAACGTGGATCTCTTGATTAATAGTCCAACGATAATAACACTAGGCCATCATCTCCCCATGGTATACCATGGGTGATTTGGTGATGGGGAACAAACAACATTCAGTTGTGTTTGAGAGCACTTCTGGATATTAAAGGAAGAAAGGATCCCCTTTTGGTACTTGTCCATATCAAGATGTTTTCAGGCCTGATCAATGTTATGACCCCAAAGAACACATCGCTGTTTGTGTTCACAAGGTGTAACAAGAGAACTGAGTATAAATGAATATAAACATATGTCAAATGATCTGAAGGAATGTTGTAGCGAACCTCTGTACAGACTCACTGCTAATTGCTTTTGCAGTCTTTCAACCTTTGCATTTTTAACAATGGAGATTAATTTAAAATGGAATTTAAATAGACAGCTTTGATTATGAGTAACTCTTTTCATATTCACTAGCTCTTGACTGTGATCTCTCATGTTTTCTCAGCATCAAAATGCCAGTGAAAAAGATTACTTCTTACTCAATGCAAAAATAGTTGTAACTGAAACACATTAACAATGTAACATAAATGTACTTTTACATCTCCATTTTATGTTGTCAGCTCAATCCTTCTGCCTCATTTGAAATAAATTTGTGGACTTTCTCGAGAGGCGGGAAGACTTTTAAATAGTACAGTTACACAGCTGTAAAGAAAAATATTGTCTAAAATATTCAGAAAAATCAGACAAATCTAAACAGCTCCCACATTAAAATTACACTCTTTGATATGTTTTGAAATATAGTGGCAGTTTAGCTTTCTATAATCTCTTAAATACAACAATGTCAGATCTTACTAACTGTCAGATATTGTTTTAGTATAGTGAATGTAGTCACATATTTTGATTTATGACTATCATGAGGTCAAGTGACTTTAAATTTTAATTCACCTAAGCTCTCAATTTCTTACTATGGTTTTTGTTTCCATTGGCAGAAGGGTAAAAATCACAGGATAACACTGTGGAGCTGGAGGAACACAGCAGGCCAGGCAGCATCAGGGGAGCAGGAAAGCTGACGTTTCGGGTCGGGACCCTTCTTCAGAGGATTTCTGAAGAAGGGTCCTGACCTGAAATGTCAGCTTTCCTGCTCTTCTGATGCAGCCTGGCCTGCTGCGTTCCTCCAGCTCCACACTGTGTTATCTCTGACTCCAGCATCGGCAGTTCTTACCATCTCTTTAATACAGTTAAGGCTCCTTTCAGAAACTTAGGGAAAGAGGATTGGCATGGACTGCTATGAGTCATGGTGTGTCACAAAGCTACAGTTATCATATGCCTCTGAGTTTAAGAACACAGCGGCTTATACTTGTAGTTGCATTCGTTAGTGTCATAACTGGGTGAAGTTGGCAAATGTTCTTGGGGCATAAACTAAGCTGTTTTGTTGTTATCAGGGAGGATGTTGGCACAATACTTCATTCTGACCTGAAGTACTGATCTTTTAAAGGTATGCTGAGGTCATTTGAGTTTATCTATCTGTGAAAATTAAATTGACAAACAGCATGGGATTACATGACCAAAAAGCAATGGGCAGTGAGAATGTGTTGTTGTAAAATTAGATCTTATATTCTTAAGAACATTTAAAGACCTTTCCATCACTCCAATGAACCAACTATATGTTGACCATGGTAGCCATATAGCACAGCGTATCAATGAATGCTTAATCAGTGAAGAAACAATACTGACTATAACAGTACGGTTAGTTTTCTCAGGAGTTGCTGTCCTCCTTTTCTGATAGGAGTCACTGCACCTACTATACAATGATTATGCTTTTTTTTAAAGTACTTGGACAATTGACAATTCTAGTCTTGCAGTACACAATGCAGATGAAAAGCTTCAAGTGCTCCATATCTCTTTTCTGTACCTTGCTTCAGCAAAGGAGAGTGTGTTTGAATCCCAGCACATAGCAACAATAGTGTATCAGTGCTAGTTGTTTCAATTTTGTGCTGTGAAATTTTTCAGAGGAGAAACAAAACTGAATTCTCATCCATCTGTTCCGTTGCTATTGTTGGACATTAAAGAATCCTGAGTATTCCTGGTGTTTCTGGTCAATGTTGCCCCTTTAATAATTGCCAATGATTCAGAGTTCTAATTGTAAACTCTTGTCATGTACACAAGGCTGTACCAATGCCACTGGGCAGGTAATCCAAAGACCCAGGCTAATGCCTTAAGATCAGGGATTCACATCCTAACTTGATAGCTGGTGAAATTGAGAATAAATCAATGGAAAAGTTTTAGGAATTGAAAACTTGTCCCTGTAAACTGTGAAACTCTAATTGATTATTGTAAAATTCATTCAGTTCACTAATGTCCTTTAAGGAAGGAAATCTGCTATCCTCACCTGGTCTGGTCGACACGAGACTCCAGACCCACAGTAATGAGTTGACTCTGACTGCCCTCTGAAATGGCCAAGCAAGCCACTCAGTTGTACAGAAAAGTCAGAAAAGAATAAATCTGGAAAGACCAGCTGGCATGGACTTAGGCACCAGAAATGACAGCAACATATCCAGGCCTGTCAACTTTATGAAGTCCTCCTTACTAACAACTGGGGTTTTCTGCTAAAGTTGCGAAGGCTAGTCAAGCAACAGCCTGGTACAGGCATACTCAGATAATCAAATTTGTCAGTCAACATTACAGATCATTGAATCCCTACAGAGTGGCCTATTTGCCCTATCGAGTCCACACCGAACCTCTAACGTCATCCCACCCAGACACACACCACCACCCTATCCCTGTAACATTGCATTTCCCATGGCTAATCCATCTAGCCAGCACATCCCTGGAGATTACAGGCAATTTAGCATGGCCAATCCACCTAACCTGCACATCTTTGGACTGTGGGAGGAAACCAGAGCACCCGGAGGAAACCCACACAGACAAGGGGAGAATGTGCAAATTCCACACAGACAATCGCTTGAGGGTGGAATTGAATCTGGGTCCCTGAGGCTGTGAAGCAGCAGTGTTAACCACTGAAAAACTGTGCTGCCCCATTATCACATTTTTTATCTCCAGCTCTGGGTACGTACATTCCTAATGGAAGACCAACCCAGCAGAGAGGGAAACAGTGAGGACGTTATTGCCAGAGAGAATTCAAAATTGACTCCCACAATTCTTATACATTGAATCAGTCTCATCATGGACTACTCTTCAGAATTAGTCTCATTCTTGGACGCATGCATCTCCATCAAGGACGGACACCTTAGTACTTCACTCTACTACTACGGATAACCTCACAATGCTTCACTTCTCTAGTTTCCATCCTAAACATGTTAAAGAAACCATCCCATATGGACAAGACCTGTGTGTACCCAGGATCTGCTCAGATGAGGAGGGACACGATGGACATCTACAGACATAGAAAGACGCACTCATAAGAACAACCGTGATCCTGGGTTCATGTCAAGCTGCATGTGACCCCACCACACTGTTCTGTACCTGTAAAATTTTCCTTACTGTCCTGTTTGACACCATTAGCTTGATAACTTGTTATGATCTCTCTACCTTAATTAGTTTGTATAGTTTTTAATTACTTGTTACTTTGGTTAGACCCTTGCCATGCAACTCAGATACCTATCATGTTATTTCAGCCATTTATTTTGTCTCTAGCACCACCTTACTTTCAATTTTTGGTAATTATCTGTCTGCCTTAATTAGTTGGTTCATAGGTCACCCCTTCACTTGTTATTCAGCTGTTGATACTTTACTCATACCGTTTGATACTTTTGATTACCTGTGAAGACTTGTTATTCAGCCTCTTGACACACCACTCACACCATTTGTACTTACTTGAAATTATCTTGCCATTATCTCTCCACCCATATATTCTGTGCCTGTGCACTTCCTTCCACTTCACTTGACAAAGGAGCAGCACTCAGTAAGCTTATGATTTCAAATAAACCTGTTGGACTATAACCTAGTTTCATTTGACTTCTGACTTTATCCATCCGAGTCCAACAGTGGTGCCACCACATCATAGAAACACAGAATATTTTTTAAAAGGTGTGAAACTTGTGTGCAAGTACAATTAAGAAGGCAAATGCAGGGAGATTGGAATATGTGGGAATAAAGACGTCTTCCTACAACTTTACAGGGTTTTTATGAGACTGCATCTAGGATAGTGTGTGCAGGTTTGGTCTCCACATTTATGAAAGGATACACTGCATTTGAAGTGTTACAGTAAAGATTTACTAAATTGTTCCTTCCATGTGGGGGTTGGTTGATAATGAGAGGTTGAATAAATTGGGCCTTTGTTTTCTGGAGTTTAGAAGAATGAGAAGCAATTTCATTGAGACTGATAATATTCCGAAGAAGCTGGATAGGATAGCTGGTGAGGGATTGCCTGACCAGCAGAAAAACATCTTGAATTTAGGGTCATAGTCTTGAGATAAGGGAATGTCATTTAGGACTGAAATAAATAGAAATCACTTCATTCAAAAGGTTCTGAATCCTTGGAATACCCTACTCCAGAGGGTTGTGAATGTTTGAGTACATCTAAGGCTGGTGTAGACAGAATTTTGGTCTGCTGGGCAAACAAAGGGTATGAAGAGCAACCAGGAAAGTGAAATTCAAGCTTGTTGAATTGAATGCCAGACAGGTTCAATTGGACATATGCCGACTCTTGCTCCTATTTATTGTGTTCCCATATTATTCAATCCTGGATGATTTTGTGCCACTCAAGAACATTCAAAAACCTTGAATCCCCTTTATCAGCATCCCATCCACCACCTTAATGATTTACTTCGTCCACTACTCATGCACAGTGGTGGGACTGTGTACTGTATACAAGATGCTCTGCAACAACTCTCCATGGTTCCTTCAAAAGCATTTTCACATGCCCCAACGACGATTGTAGAGAAAGAAAATGTAGCAGGCTCATGGAAACACTGCCACTTGCAAGTTCTCAACAACATTGCACAACATCAGACCTTGGAACAACACTGACATTCCTTCATTGTTGCTAGATCAAATCCAGGAACTCACCACCCAGTATACCTGTATCACATAGACTGCTGTGGTTCAAGAAGGCAGCTCACCATTACCTTCTTAAGGGTTATTAGGGATGAACAAATATTGTCTCTTCCAGCAATGCCCAATTTCCATGTAGGAATTTTATAAATAACTTACTTGTTCCTTTCCAGTTTTAGTATGCAAACTTCGCCTTCCAGATGAACTGAATAAGTTATTTGATCCCTCCATTTTTCCTGTAGCAAAGATAATAAATATAAACTTCAGCTTTAAAGAGGTTACAAAGGAGGCATTCTATGTTGTTTAATGTATTAACTACCATTTTCATAGAGAAACTTCAATTTCTATCGTACTTTTAATGAAGACCAGAAATTTGCCAGCATACTGACATTGGGCTAAATGCAGTTTCTGAGCCTTTGCATGAATGTGTTCAGGGGCCCTCCTGATATGGTTCATTGGGATTTTGGTGCCTCTCCACCCATCCCTGCTTCCAACCCTGCCACCTGAGGGCATTGCATCGAACATCAAATCTCCGTGGGAAGTTCAGAGAGGTAACCAAAAGCATGTTAGAAAACATGATTTTAAACTTACTGTTTAATGGCATGAAGAATATTACTGTTAGGGAAAGTGCTTTGGGAAAGTCCTCCAGAGAGTAGGGTAAGGTAGATGGAGAGTAAAGTAGACGAGAGGACTATGCACAGTATGAGCACTGGAGGAAGTGTGAGACCACAGGAAGATGCAAAAGGAATGTGGCTAAAGGCTTGAAAGGGATTAATAAATGAGAACAATGATTTTAAATTAATCTTATTGGATATAGGATACTAAATAGGACAATGAAGACAGGGGTCATGGAAGGATGTCATAGGAGAAAGATAACGGAATTTAGCTAAGTTGATTTATGGAAGGTGGAAGACAGCTCTTGATACAAACTCAAAAGCTGCCTTTGTGAAGAAACCTTCTCCATTGGGGCAGAGGGAACCTTGTTGATTATATTGCAATTAAGTAAATTTAAATTGTAAATGACCCTAAACCAACACATGCAAAACAGAAATGCACCAATATTTCTAGAATCTAAGAATGCAAGTTGATATTGTTGTAGGAGATCTGAAATGAAAACGCAACACAAAGTGCTGGAGAAACTCAGCAGGATGGCAGTTCTAATATAGGGTCACTGGACTTGAAGTATTAATTCTGTTTTGCTCTCTACAAATGCTGCCAGTCCTACTGAGTTTCTCCAGCACCTTCTGTTTTGTTTTCGGATCTCCAGCATCTCCAGTTCTTTGTTTTATTTTGTTGTAGGGTATGTTCAGTGGAAAGGAAAATGTGACTTATTATGGACTTCTTGATTTTATGCTACCAACAAATTTTCTTTATTGAATTTTTTCTCATTGTTTTTCAATGAGTCACTAGAAACAGACCACGTTTGATACATTAAGCAAGTATTCAACAGCATTCTAATTTAGAAAAGGCTGCTTAGCAATATCTCACTCTTATTCACCAATTGTATTCCTCTGCAGAATGCTATTGGTTATTGTGACATATCAGTCTACTGTTTCAATGTAGAAGTTCTTATTGGGGTACAACCTTTCATTGTCAGCATTTATTCAAGCTATCCTTGGCACAACAGACTAATATTACATACTAGACATTATTATCACCCCACAGGATCAATAAAATTAGCAATTAGGAAAAAATCTTCATTATAAAAATGTGAAATAAAACTGGTGATGACATTCCTTGGCACTATAACAACCTTTTTACATGTTTTGTTGTACCATGTATAAAGAGATACAGATTAACAAGCATAGTGGGGAATTTATATAAATTGCAAAGGTACTTAACATTTCAAGGGAAGGCGGCACATACCTGGCCAACTTCTCGCTTTTGTCGTTCATTTATAAGTTTAGGAATAGTGATTTCATAGGCGGAAAACTTAGATGTCTGGTGGGAAGATGCATCTAATGGAACAAAACCAAAATAAATTAAGATTTGAATTATGATTTCAGCTCCTAACAAATTGTATTCACTGTCCTATTCAAATGTCCTAAAGTCAAAAACTGGCCAATAATTGAAGTTCTACAAATGTTAATGTATTTTGAAATGAAACCTTATAGTCAAGAAAAAACTTAAATTATAATTAAAGACTTCAGTAGTCATACTGCATTCTTACAAATGTGGCATGTTTACAGATAGTAACGCACTGAGGGAATTAATATTTTATTAGCTTGTCATTCCTGTTCAAAAATCAACATAAAACCATATTGGTGAAAATTATTCTGAACATGATAGCTTTTTAGTTGATTTGCAAGTTCTAATCACAAAAGATGGTAAAGAATTAAAAAATGGACTTGCATATATACGAAGCATCTTTCACAACCTCACTACATCCTGATGTGTTTTCTGGACAATGAAGTACTCTTTACTGGTCATCACTTTTGAAATATTGGAAATGTGGCACGCAATTTGCAAACAGCAAGGCTCCACAAACAGTAATTAGATAATGTAGATAATCTATTTTAGTGATGGTTGTTGTGGGAAAAATATTCACCAAGACACTGTGCATTGGAATTTTTTTTTATGTCCACTTGAAAGGGCAGAAATGATCTCGATTTAACATCCCATTCAAAAGACCACAGCTCTGTCAGTCTCACTATTGCACTGAAGTGTCAGGCCAGACTTAGTGTTGCAAAAGAAATCTGGTTAGGAGTGATGACTGAGAGATAGTAGGACTGATTTCATTGTATTTTACTGTAAAATATTGTACCCTGTTAAGGCAGTAATAACGATAATCAAAATATCTCCAGGAAAGGAGAGCCTCATCCATCTCAGAGATAGTAGGAACTGCCGATGCTGGAGTCTGAGATAACAAGGTTTAGAGCTGGATGAACACAGCAGGCTAGGCATCATCAGAGGAGCAGGAAAGCTGACGTTTCGGGTCTGGACCCTTCTTAAGAAATGTACCTCCTGCTCCTCTGATGCTGCCTGGCCTGCTGTGTTCATCCAGCTGTACACCTTGTTGCCTCATCCATCTCACCTCTTTTTATTTTTTTTGTAGAAATAGCATTCTAAGTAGACTGAATGTTTTACCAAACTACCAAAATTACTCTAAGTTTGATATGAAGACTTAATCATAACAACAACATTTGGAATTACAATGCATCTTTATTGTAGCAAATCTTTCTAGTCTACATTCCCCAGTTCCTGCCTAATATTGTGGTAGTTAGCCTTCCCATTTTAGTACTTTCACCCAAGGGCTATTGTTACCTTTATCCATAAATAACTTAAAACATACAGAATTATGGTCACTGTTCCTAAAGTGCTTCTTCACTGAAACTTCGATCGCTTGGCCTGGCTCATTCCCCGATACCAAGTCTAGCATAGCCCCTTCCCTAGTTGGACTATTTACATATTGTTTCAAAAAATCCTTCGGGACACATCTAACAAATTCTCCTCCATCCAAGAAACTGGCACTAAGGGAGTTCCAGTCAGTATAGGCGATGTTAAAATCACCCGCAACATCACCCTGTTGTTTTTACATTTTTCCATAATCTGTCCACATATCCGTCCCTCTATCACCTGCTAGCTGTTGGAAGGCCTGTATTACAGTCTTGTCAAAGTGATTGTACCCTTTCTATTCCTAATCTCTACCCAAATGGCCTCGTTGGATGAGCCCTCCGAAGTGTCTTCCCTTATTACAGCTGTGGCTTTCTCCTTGATCTGTAACACAACTCCCCCACCTCTTTTACATTCCTCTCCATCTCAACTGAAGCATCTAAATCCCAGAACGTTAAGCTGCCAGTCTTGTTCCTCTCTCAACCAAACATCTGTAACAGCTACAACACCGTTGTTACAAGCACTAATCCAAGCTCTACTTTCACCTGCCTTACCTGACATACATCTTGCATTAAAACAAATATACACCTCAGAATGCCACTCCCACCATGTTCAGTAACCTCTCCTACTGTTCTTTCTCATAGCCTTACTGACCTTAGTTTCTAACTCCTCCTTCGATCATTTTACTTGCTGCCTACTGGTTCCTGGCCCCCTGCTACACTAGTTTAAACCTTCTTGAATGACATTAGCAAACCTGTCTGCTAGGATATTGGTGCCCTCCATTTTAGGTGCAGCCCATCTCCTTAAACAGATCCCACCTGCCCTGGAAGATACCCTAATGACCCACCTAACTGAAGCCCTTCTCCTGCACCAGCTCTTTAGCCATGTAGTTAAATGTACTACCTTCCTATTCTTCGCCTCACTGGCATGTTGCACAGGAAGTAATCCCAAAATTTCAACTCTACAGGTCTTACTTTTCAACTTCCTACCTAACTTTCCAAACTTTGTTTGCAGGACCTCATCCCTCTTTCTGCCTATGTTGTTGGTACTAATGTGGACCATGATTCTGGCTGCTCTCCTTCCCCTTTCAGAATATCCTGTGCCCACTTAGGTATCCTTGACCCTGACACCAGGGAGGTCACACACAATCCTGGAGTCCCTAATGTGGCTACAGAAATGTCTATCTTTGCCTCTAACCATAGAGTCCCCTATCACTGCTGTTCACCTACACTTTGGTCCTCCCTGCTGTATTACACTGCCAATTGTGGTGTCACTGGTCTGGCTACAGCTGCTTTCACCTGACAGGCCATTCCCTTCTCACAACAGTATCCAAAATAGTAACCCTGTTTGAGAGGGGATTGGCCACTGGTGACACCTGCACTGCCTGCCCACCCTTGCGCATCTTCCTGATGGTCACCCAACTCTTCTCTGTTTGTACAACTCTTACTGGTGGTGTGACCAGTTCACTAAATGTGCTATCCATGACATTCTCAGGCTCACAGATGTTCCATAGTGAATCCATCCCCAGCTCCAGATGCTTCAAGTGGTAAACTAGGATCTGCAGCTGAACACATTTCCTGCATACATGGTCATCATGGACATTGGAAGTGTCCCTGATTTCCCACATTTTGCAGTAAGAGCATTCCACAGGGCTGAGTTCTCCTGCCATTGGTTATACAGGGTTCACAGAGAGGTTTGGAATAGTCAAACCTGGAGGGAATAGAATTATGGAGGAGGCTTTCAGCAACTGTTGGGTTGAGGACAGAAATGGACAATATTACAGAGAACAAATAATACAACACAGGAACAGGCCCTTCAGCCCTCGAAGCCTGTTCCGACACATTTGCCCTTCCAAACTTAAACTGTCTTCATTTAAGGATCCACATCCCTCTATTCCTTACCTATTCAGGTGTTTCCTGAATGCTACTTTTGTGTCTGCTTCCACTACCTCCTCTGGCAGCACGTTCCAGGCACTCACCACCCTTTGCGCGGAAAACTTGCTTTGCATATCTCTTTTAAACATAACCCCCCAATGCACCTTGAACCTGTGTCCCCTAGTAATTGACCCCTCCACCCTGGGAAAAAGCCTCATACGTTCCACTCTATCCATGCCATTCATAATCTTATAAACTTCTATCAGGTCGCCCCTCAACCTCCTGCGTTCCAGTGAAAACAAACCCAGTCTAACCAACTTTTCTACATAGTGAAAATCCCCCATACCAGGCTACATCCTGGTAAACCTTTTCTGTACCCTTTCCAAATCATCCACATCCTTCTGGTAGTGTGGTGACCAGAACTGTATGCAATATACCAAGTGTGGCCTAACTAAAGCTCTACAAAACTGCAGCATAACTTGCCTATGCTTATACTCAATGACCCTTCCAATGAAGTGAAGCATGCCATAGGAAATAAGTAGACTTGGATTTGTGAAGAAGGTTGGAGCTCAGTTCAGGGTCAGAAATGGCTTCATTCTTCTCAACAACTTTATTTGAAAAAGACTCTGCTCATCCAGTATTGGAAGTCGGAAATAGCAAGTACGTCAGAGGCAATGGGGGGACTGTAATAGATATCAGTGAAGAACAATTGGATGTCATTGATGTACATGTATGATCTGAAATTAAAATTAAGTTCAAGAAAACTATTGATACATGTGGCAATAGGGTAATCATTACTGGGACTATTAGTGTTTGGTTTAGATGTGGAAAGAAAGCAATATCAATCTAAGGAACAGAGCTGAGCTAAATGAATCAAGAGAAAGTTGAAATAAATGGAACTGTGGCCAATTAAATGTAATAATGATTTGGGAAGTATTATCCTCAGAAGAACTTACATACTCATGAATACTGCTGGGATAGCCAAGGTGAAAAACATCAGGTTTGGTGTTTTACTAAGTCTTAGATACAGAGAAGGAAACCAATAAAATATTGAAAAATATATCTTGAGCAAACTCCAGAATATCAGAACGCAAGCTGTGACTTGATTACTGCAACTGTTTTGGTTACTGAGAGGATAATGTTGTGATTCAATCCCTGGATACAATGCTGAAAAGAATCATTTCCTAACCATGTAGAGCATTTACCCTGATTAGAGGAATATTTGCCTCATTCAATAATTTTTTCTTAGCTTTTTATCCTTTGCATGAAAATGAGCAAACAAGAAATCAGTACAAGTTATTCTGTTATTTTCCATTTCAACGCCAAGAACCTATAACACAATGGAGACTGTAGCTTTCTATGCATCTTTAACTCAGGGGAGGAGCTCTTGAGGAAGGAATTTAAAAAAGGAAATAAATGAAACTACAATTTGTACTTTAGT
>NC_063351.1:28376054-28386322 GCF_021869965.1 Rhincodon typus | reverse complement strand
GTCAGCCTTCCTGCTCCCCTGATGCTGCTTGGCCCGCTGTGTTCATCCAGCTCTACACCTTGTTATCTCAGATTCTCCAGCATCTGCAGTTCCTACTATCTCATGTTTAATGTTGGGAAGGTATAGGCAGGAGAATCCTTTGTTTTTCCCCGGAAGTTGAAAGCTTAGTGCTAAGTTTAAAAAAAGTTTGAACAAACACCACTTTTCAAAACTGGCAACATTGCTAGAGTAAAGATGTATTCCTCAAAATGCCATGTAATGAACTTATTTGGCCCAGAGATGTGCTTATGACCATAGTGTCACACAGCATGGAAACAGGCCCTTCGGCCCAACTCGTCCATGCCAACTAGTCCCATTTGCCTGTGTTTGACCCATATCCATCTTAAACCTTTTCTATCTATGTACCTGTCTAACTGTCTTTTAAATGTTACAATTGTACCCACCTCTACCACTTCCTCTGGCAGCTCATTCCACATACACACCATCCTCTGTTTGGAAAAGGTGTCCCCTCACCACATATTGATCCCATTACTGAGACTGCCTCTCTCTTCACCTTCATATAATGTTTGTAATTTGGTTATGAGACTGCCTCATGTCATCTATTATTGAAACACTCACCAATATATTTGTTACTTCCAATCTCAATATTCCAGGTGATTATTTCAGTACACTCTTGAATGGCCTCTCTTATTCTATCCAAGGTCATGCAAACTGTGCCTATATCCTATCTTGTGCTAGGCCCTGCTCACCCAACACACCTGAGCCCATTGAATTACATTCATGTCTGGTTATCCAAAGTCTCTATTTTAAAATTCTCATCTTTACCTTCACATTCCTCTAAGGCCTTGTTGTTTACCACCTCCTGTGATCTTCTTTAGTCTGGGAATCCTCTGAAATATCTGTGCCCCACTTCTGATCCCAAGGACTTCACTGACTTTAATTACCTCACCATCAGTTACCATAGTTCCAAATTCTAGAATTTCCTCCCAAGCTCTGTTCCTTTCTTACCTCTTTTAAGAGGTTCTTTCAAACAAGTCTTGTTGTCAAAGCTTGAGGATGTCTGCCTATTATCTTCCTATGTAGCTCAGGGTTAAATCTTGTTTGACTGTGATCCACTTTGGATGTCTCTGTTACTGTTTGGTTTTAGTGTCCTCAAGAATTGGTTTAGGTTTTTATTCTTGAGTCATACTGCCATATCATAGTTGTACCAATATGCTAATGGGACAGTAAAACCTCAGTTTTAGTGCATCAGAAGAATAAACCTAATGACTATTTTTTTCACCTTCTGGGCTTCATTGTTATGTGCACTGTTGACAATCTGAGAACATTGCCATTATGCACATGATAAAAATGAGATTTGTCTCTTCTGCCAATTTTCTGAAAACAGCAAAAAAAAGATTCAATCCAGTAATTGAGCCATGTAATCTGCAATTAAAAAGTAGTGGCCTTTAATGTTTCCAAAGATTGAACCATAATGAAAATTGTGGCAGAGTGATAGTTTATTCCCCAACTGCTTTGCTTCCTAAAGGAGATCAGTTTCATCTGATGGGGATTCTTACAGCAAAATTCAAAATCTGGATATTACCTGCATCCCTATCAGGATAACATCAGACTCTAAGTCAAAAATTGGCCTGTAGCCAAACAACTCACAAAAGAATCTGGCTGTCCAATAAAAAGGTGAGACATAGTGCACCTTAGTGCTTTGACAGAGGAACACAATGAGATAAATGACAGTATAAAATCTGAGGCAGCTAAAGAAAATTGGAAATCCAGCAGTGGTGCCAGCTAAAGACTGGCAGAAAGGTTTATTTTCTAAAGAATTGTAACTTTTTACCTTATATGATTTCCTTTAGTAAATGCCACAATAATATTAAAATACATTTCTCTAAATAATTTACATAATTTTAATATTAACTTCCAATCCACTCTAAAAGTTATTCTAGTCTCTGTCTTCATAGCTACTTGAGTGAAGCACCTAGTGATCTAATAGCTCTCAGTCCAGAACTCCTTCCTTCACCCTTTCTCCTTAATAATTTCACTAAGAATCCTTAATCTCTTGTCTCTCTGTTTCCCATTCATCCACAGTAGCAATTATCCTTCACTATTCACCCAACTTAAAGTCCTATATTTCACTATTGCTATCCCGGTGATTGCTCTCAGTGATGTTTCCACTCATCACGTTACTGTTATGTCTTCCAGTTCTACAGGAAATGCTGGGTTCCACGACCATTTCATTCCACAGTCCTCTTTCATACCCCTCTTCTGAGCACAAATGATTGGCTCCTTTTCTCCTGTGTCTCTCTCTCTCTTCCCCAGAGCAATTTTTAGTGTCCCTCTCTCCAGCCAGTCCTTCTACTTAACCTCCAATCTCAAGTATTCATTTTCCAATTGATCTCCAGGCACAATCTCCCTTTTGTTTTATGCTAGTGCACTGTCATTTTCTCCCCAGCCTCAATCTATATCCTCTATTAACCTCCGTCACCAATAATTTCTTCTACCCTGAGCCTTAACCTCACTCTAGTTTCTGATAACACTGAGCCTCCTACCATCTCTGTCCCTCTGTCTCTTAACCCCTTAGCATTTTTAACCCCTCATGGTCTCCCATCAACCCATCAGCTAATCCCATTTCTTTCTTTTCCATTGTTTCTACCTCTCCACAGTGGGGATTTGAAACACTGAACTGAAACTTTTCATGTTGGCAGCAGCAAGTGGTATCATTGAATGGGAGAGGGGCTGGTGTTGTAGGGGGAAGAGGATGTGGTGGGAAATTTAAAAGGCAAAGATCTCCCAAGATGTTAAAAGCAGTGTCTGGCAGTCTTGGAGGATTGGCAAACCTAAGTAAAGCATGTTGATGACAATAAATTTCTATTATTTATATACTGTAAAGACTACCTTTATTTTTTGATCCAAAATGTGGGAAAAGATACTACTTTAAACCATGAGACTGTGGAAGAAGATGTTGCAGGTTTATTTTAAAACAAGTTTCTAGAGCTCTTTATCAGTTGTATCTGCAATATTGTCTTATTCAAGCAGTGGGGGAGGATGACAGACACCTCAGTTCTGAGTGTATTCAGGGCAGTTTTGCTCAGTGACAGACCTTTGATTTTTTTTAAACTAGGACCAATTTTACGTGTTCACGAGTACTCACCATAGTAACAATCTCTTGATTGGCTGCTGTGTGAATGACTGCAGCTTTGCAAGTGGAAAATACAGCAGAAACATCTAGATTGTGAAAGAGAAAGCATGTAAATCCCTGTCACTTTCTCTCTGTTCTGTGAGCGAAAATGTAGAAGAATGTTCTAAGCAGCTACCTACTCTCTGTTTCTCCAAATTTCCTTCTTGAAAGGAAAGGGGAAAAGTATATGTTCAGATTCACTGAAAGGGCGAATCTTCAACCAGTGAATAGACAATTGAGAATTGATATATCTATAACTTCATATCTTTATCAAAGAGTCAAAAGGAATTAGGAAGGAACTGAGGAAAGTAATTCATCAACACATGTAATCTGGACTGGTGACAGAACTGTGCTTCACTGACTTTTTTGTTCCATCCCCTCCCTAATACTCATGTTTGTGTTGTCTCTGGGTGCATATATCTGTATGTGTATGGACATTTTTTTAAGGGGTAGAATTCAAGTTATAAAGTTATCAATTCTTGTTTCTATCTTGCCATTGTTTAAAACAGTTTGATTGCAATAAATAGTGATTTTGTTATTAATCATAAAACCTGATGTGCATATTCTTGGTAACCTGGATTAGACAGTCAGATAAAATTGGCCAATTTAGTGATTTAATCAAATTTCGTATTTGTGACGACTCTGGGAATGGTGGGGTTTGACTAACAATGCACTACCCTAGGGAAGTATTACATTATAGAATGATTTAGAAAAAAGATGATGTGGTATGAATTAAAATCTGTAATCTAATCTTCCTACAGATATGTGATATAAATGAGTATGATACAATATCACCTGGATCACACAACTAAATCATTATTTTCTAGTCACTCTCAGCTTTCCATTCAGCATCATATCCTTTAACTAATAAAATTGAACAAATGGGAAGGTGAAATGATCAGCACTGTAATTTTTCTTGCCTATGAGAAAACAGGATATAGCTAAGCAAATACAATTTGTATTTATGTGCTGCCTTTGTTGGTTTGAAGGCACTGTAAAAATATAAGTTGTCATTGTTGATTCACTTACTCTTATTCGTTAAGTTTGTATATTGAGTAGTAATGCACATTTTTTTAAAATCACAAATTTATTTCTTTGAAGGATGTCTATCTTTAGCAAGGAAGTATGTAGAAATTCATGTGGAGATGTGAATCTGTAGCTTAACTTCATTGTGTTTAATTGTTATGCCCACAATAACTCTTGTGTTCATATTTTAGTGCTTCATTTAAATTGCAATTTGTTCATTTCTTATATATCAATTTCTACATGTGCTGAATGGTGATTGGCGTTCGTTACATGTATATAGCAGAATTTGAACATTGGTGGTTCCAGTGTGGGCCAAAAAAGGATGATAGATAGTACTGGAAAAATAGTATTCTGTCAAAATTGAAGATAATCTATGTTTTAAGTGGGTCCAGGCCATTCTATTACACCCAATATTGACAACATTGTCACATAATAGTACATAGCTCTGCGGTGTTCTCTCCCTGAGATGAGAACGGCACAGGCTTTACAGTCAGCAGCCCTCATCTTTGAAATTGAAGAAAGCAGCCCATAAAGATCTGGCAAAGTTTCCTGATATTAAGTTTATTCTAAAACAGCCGCAGAGATTCTGTAGCATTTAGCAAGAGTAATGCCATAAAGCAGGCTAAACGACCAGCAACACTGAGGAATTCCCACAAACACCAAGCCAGGAAGCAAATAAGGTTTTGATTATCCCCTTTTATAATTTTAAAGATTGGGCCTTATACATGCGATTGAGGGAGAAACTGAAGTATCATAAACAAGCTCTTTTTAAACAGTTTTTATCGATGGAATTAAGAAACTTATTCAACAAACAAAACTTTTCAGGGTCAAAGAGGTTATTCAAGAGCAAACAAGAACTTAGAATATGATTAAAATCCTCCTGCATTTTAGTAAACATAGCATAATAAAATGTAAAAAGTGGAAGTTCATGATTTGAGTGATTTGTAATCACTGTATTCCCAGATACCACATGGAGACAGGATGTCAGAGCTACTAAAACCATTAATGTGTACCTGCAACCAGAAGTCATCATTGACACCAGCATAGCTAATCTTCCCTGAAAGATTTTTAATAGCTTATCCTGTGGGGAATCAGAGAATTACTGATAGCAGTTAATGAGTTTCTGCGCTTAACTGTGTACGAGTAAATGCTGCTAGTTTCGCAGAGTAATTAAAGTGAACACAACAGTTTTGCTGCTATTATAATTGTAAAATATAGGCAACATTTTGAAAGAATGAAGCACATATTTCAGCATGCAGCTCATTGACCTTCCCTCAATTTAACAGGAAAGCGCAGGTCAAATTTAATACGATAACAAATGGTTATAAAGCTTTGAACTGATTCATGTTTTTCTGATTCAATTACGACTGCTTACTAAAAGCCATAGACTTGGATGGGATCTCTCTAGATCAGTATTAACAACTACTTTTTGACATAGTGTCTTTAACATAATGAAACATCCTAAGGCACTTCATGGGAAGATTATAAAGCAGAATATGACACTCAGGTGATATTAGTGCAGATGGTCTAAGGCTTTGTTGTAGAGCTGTTTTAAGCAACATCTTAAAGAAGGAAAAAGAAGTGTAAGAAGGTTTTCCAGAGCAGAGAACCAAAGTAACTGAAGACACAATCGTCAATAGTGAAACGATTAAAATTAGGGATACTCAAGAGGGCGGAATTACAAGAGCACAGTTAACTTTGGAGGGTTGTGAGCTAGAGATAACAGAGATAGGGAAGGGCAACACCAAGGACAGATTTGAAAGCAAGATTAGAAGATTTAAACAAAAGCAGAAATTGCTGGAAAAACTCAGCAGTCCTGGTAGTATCTGCAGAGAGAAAGCAGAGTTAATGTTTTGGGTCCAGCAACTCTACTTCAGAAAGTTCTGAAGCAGTCTGAATGCTTTCTTTCCACAGACGCTGCAAGACCTGCTGAATTTTTCTAGTAATTTCTGTTTTGTTTCCAATTTATAGAATCTGCAGTTCTTTGGTTTTTATGGAAGTTTTAAAATTGAGGCATAGCCTGACAAGGAACCAATCTAGGTCCGCTAGCATTGGAGTAATGGCTGGACTGAATGGTGCAAGGTAGGGGATAAGTAGCAATGTTTTGGACAACGTTAAGTTTATGTGGGGTAGAATGTGGAGGTTGCATTGGAATAGTCAAACCTTGAAGTAACAAAGGCATACTAAAGGCTATCATTTATTTGGGGTTCCCTGACATACAGAAATGTGTTACCACACGAAGATTCTTTGTAGAATACATAATGTTACTATAGCAATAATAAACATTAATAATCTAGTATTTTCAACTTGAAAATATTTTTCTTTTTAAATGTATTAAACAATTTCATATTAATTCTTAATATTAAATTAATTCATTGAAATAACCAGCATTTAATCTAGGGGTAAGTTGAATTTGAAAAGTTAAACAGGATGTTTCTAACTAAAACTAATATAAGCATTTTTAACCCAGTTTACACAGGTGATTGAATTCAATTTGGACCTATTGATCAGAACTGAATTCAATCTCCCTTAGCGTTTAAGTGGCACCTTCTCCCTCAAGCAGTACTGCTTTTGATGACTGTGTATTGATAGCTCTGTGTTGTACATTACTGAAGGAACAAACTTCAATAAAACAAAGATTACAAAAACCAAAACAAACAAAATGATTTTACAGGAGGACACAAAATCAATTGAAACTTAAATTTAACCATTATATGCAAACACAATTCAAACTGTTTTCAGCTGAAATGCAGTAATGGAAGGAAGTCCTGTTTGGTTTATAGTTCTAGCCAATTAAATTAAACTTGATTGCTCACTGCTTGTACATTGTCTGATTTTGAACATCTTCAGCTTTAATGTAAAATCAGACCGGCAGTAACCGTATAACCAAGAGTTAAGATTAACTCATCTTATTTGTTGTTTGTGGGCTTTTAGTGTCTACAAACAGTACAAAGCCTCATATACCCATGTAATAACAGTATTTACAATATAATCACTAAATATAAAGCATTTTAGAGCACCCAGAAATGCATGAGCTTTTTAATAATGTAAGTAATTTATTTCTGTGCTATATAATCAACATGATAATTGAAAACAATGGTTTTAAGTCAGATGATAATATATTAATTTCAATAATAATGTCAACAGTACTACACTGTTTTCAGAAGAAGGTTTTACTAATATGTTTGATCAGGGTAGTTTCAATTAGCTTTTAAAGCTTAATTTATGCAGCTCATCTGCTTTCTATTACTGATCTGAGGTAGATTTTGTCACAAGCATCATTCCTTCTGAATCAATGATAGGATTTATTTTTAGAGTTTGAATTTGTCATAAAGTCATGTCCGTTGAGTGATTAAACCACTTTCAGTCATGTACCATTCTAAATTTTAAGTGATAAAACAGCCATGGAATGGAGAGAGCTTATTTATATTTTTTTGAAAAATCCCTAGTTCAATAACAGCAACATCTTTCAATATTTCCTCTGAACACGTTCTGGTTGAGAGTGGTGGGTTCGGGAATACAGTTTTTCTCAGATGTTAAATGTTGTTTGGTTTGTGCCAATGTCATTTTTTCTGGTTTCATGTGTCATTAGCTTATGGCTTCAAATAACTGGTTTAAAATATTAACTTAATTTCCAAGCCAAATTTCAATATATAAATGTATCATAAATCTCCAATTACAATTGTGTTATGGGGAAACTATTTTACCAGTTGAGTTATGTGGGTGACTATGTAGTTTTGCTAATAATTCTTTTTGCATAAAATAAAGTATTGCTAACTGAACAGATATAGCATTACCTGTTTATTACGGTACAGATATGATGATATGCAGTTCTGCCACCTCATCCCTTTCCCCTCCAAAATCTGGCTCAATAATCATTTCCTCATACTAAGCATGACATCCTTAACATTTTAAGTATATTTGTGGTTTGCCAGAGGGAATTCAATGCAAATTCAGCTAAGAGTCATTTCAAATCGTGGTGAAAGGGATTGCCAATTTTTAATCTTATTTATGCTACAATTGGATCAACACTGAGTTCATCCACACTAACTTTGCCCTTTAGGCTCTTAAGCAAGTAGGTTGACTGAGTTATTTAAAGGATTAAGAAAGAAAAGGTGTTTGTAATGTTTTGCTCTATGCTGGTAATGATCATTTTCTTGGGCACAAAACCAAAGAATAAGTTTTTTTTAAAACATCCTTATACTTTATCACCAACTTGCACCAAGGAATCTTGAATAAAACAGAGTCAACGTATTGTTTTTAATTTGTACTTCATTATTTATTAATTACCTGCATTACATTGTTTTCAATGTGGTTAATTTTTCATACAATCAATGTATCTACTCACTTAACGCTATGACGTTCCTTCAGAAAAATTCGTATTTCAAAGTGAAGTTTTTGATGTCAACATCGTATCACCTTTCATAATATTTAGAGTTAGCTGTCATTTTACTGGGATACTCTTCCAATTGTCATGAAGATTGTGTTTTTTTTATATCCACCTATCTTTCTCCCATACCATCACACATTTATTTCTGTTCAAATAAGCATCCGATGCCTGCTTGGTGAGCTCCACTATAAACATTCCCCCAGCATGAAAAATATTCATTGACCACTACTCTCTGTTTCATCATACTCAGCCAATTTTATATCCATGTGACTTCCGACCCTTATAATCCATGAGCTATGCATTTTCATAAAGTCTATTAAACATTGTATCAAATGTCGTTTGAAAGCCCACATATACCACATCAACAGAATTACCCTTTTCAACCCTTTCTTTTGTCTCTTCAAAAAACTCCAGCAATTTAGTCAAACATGATTTCCCTTTTAGAAATCTACATCGCCTCTTTCTAAACAATCCACCATTTTCTAGGTGACTACCAATACTATCTGGACCAATTGTTCCGATAATCTTCTCCACCACTGAGGTTAAACTGACTTGTCTGCAATTGTTAAACTTTTCATGGCAACATTTTCTGAATAAGGGTGGATAATGTTTGCATTTTATTATCCAACATGGCCCTCCGCTTCTTCCTGTCCCACAGGCCCGACCAGTCCCCCTCCACTGAGACCCTCATCCGCTTAGCCGAACTCGTCCTCACACTCAACAACTTCTCTTTCAATTCCTCCCACTTCCTACAGACAAAGGGGGTAGCCATGGGTACCCGCATGGGCCCAAGCTACACCTGCCTCTTTGTAGGTTACATGGAACAATCCCTCTTCCGTACCTACACCGGCCCTAAACCCCACCTCTTCCTCCGTTACATTGATGACTGTATCGGCGCCGCCTCGTGCTCCCACGAGGAGCTCGAACAGTTCATACACTTCACTAACACCTTCCACCCCAACCTTAAGTTTACCTGGACCATCTCTAACACCTCTCTCCCCTTCCTGGACCTCTCTGTCTCCATATCGGGCAACCACCTAGAAACCGATATTCATTTCAAGCCCACCGACTCCCACAGCTACCTAGAATACTCCTCCTCCCACCCACCTTCCTGCAAAAATGCTATCCCCTATTCCCAATTCCTTCGCCTCCGCCGCATCTGCTCCCAGGATGAGGCATTCCACTCCCGTACATCTCAGTTGTCCTCGTTTTTCAAGGACCGTAACTTCCCCTCCTCGGTGGTCGAGAACGCCCTCAACCGTGTCTCCCACATCTCCCGCACCTCATCCCTCACACCCCGTCCACGCAATAAGAACCAAAAAAGAATCCCCCTCGTCCTCACGTACCACCCCACCAACCTCCGGATCCAACGCATCATCCTCCGACACTTCCGCCATCTGCAATCCGACCCCACCACCAAAGACATCTTTCCCTCCCCACCCTTATCTGCTTTCCGGAGGGACAACTCTCTCCGTGACTCCCTTGTCCGCTCCACACTCCCCTCCAGCTCCACCACACCCGGCACTTTTCCCTGCAACCGCAGGAAGTGCTACACCTGCCCCCATACCTCCTCCCTCACCCCCATCCCAGGCCCCAAGAAGACTTTCCACATCAAGCAGATGTTCACCTGCACATCTGCCAATGTGGTATACTGCATCCGCTGTACCCGGTGTGGCT
>NC_063351.1:28311526-28375554 GCF_021869965.1 Rhincodon typus | reverse complement strand
TATGACTAGAAGCTGAGACATGAGTTGGAATGTAGCTAACTGTCTGGAGCCTGGCTGAGGCAGATGGGCAATAAATGACAGTGGGAAGAAAGCCCTGTGTCCCTCCAGCGCCACAGCAGACAATCAGAAAGAAACTGCCCATTGATCAGAGTCAGACAGCCAATTCATGCAATTGTAACTGCTAATGGCCACTTTCTGCCCCCACCAGCACTTTAGTGGCATTGGGTTAGCCCCTGCTGTGCCCAGGACACTGCCAGAAATATCAAGATATCTTTTCAGAGGCATCCCAAAGGGTCTTTCCTTTATGGTCATTTCATAGCCAGCACAGGAGACCCATGGCAGCAATGGCTGCCTTGACAGCTCTGAGGCTGTCATTGAAGTTTTCTTCCCTCTGTTTGATGAAGCTTCCCTACCAGGCACTGGCATCTTTTGTGGGTACCTCAACGACGAGGAACCTTCTTCTTCTCCCTGCAACCGTAGCAGAGGCCAGGCCTTGGCAATGCCGAGGTTGCTCAGACATTGGGCTGGAAGCTCCCTCAGGCAGCCCACTGTGCTTAAAGAAGGTGGCATTAGCAGGGGACCTGTTATTTACTTATACTGTCTGCTTGTGTGGGCTGGGGTCCAGCTTTCATTTTAGACGTAAGATGAGTTACCTACTGGGAAAATCAAGCTCCAAATTGATCAATTTTCATTGCAACTTTCCCAGTGGAGAGCTTTTGCACAACAGGGTCATATTATTGAGAGTTGAACGTACTTCTTTGTTTCAGATTTTCAAGTGTTTACATTATTTTGCATTTTGTTTTTTTTTAAATATCACCTCTATTGAGCCTTGCTGAATGCAACACAACAAAAGTAATTTATTGGTCTTGAAGTGTTTCACAACATCCTTATAACATAAATGGCAGTACGCAGCCAAGAAGGAAAAACTAGTAAACCTTGTGAATGACACATATAGGTCCGCCTTGTCTGTTATACTTCATAATGGAGCCATAGGATGACCAGTACGTCCATTTCCAAGTGTTGCTAGTAGCTTTATTTTAGCCAGTTTTTCTCTCTGAGAAATATAAGTTATTTCCTTCTTAGCACACCAGTTACCTAAGAAGCCACCAGTGGAATCCTAAGATGCTAGGTGCATTTTATTTTATTTTACAGGAAGCTGCTTGCTAAAGATTTTGCGCAATATGTATATGACAAAGAAGGCAACATGAAGTCATCCCACCCCAAGATTCAGGTAAGTGCACCACAGTTCAGCTGTTTGACCCCTATGTGTCAGCACATCTCACCTTAAGGTTTATTACAGGTCCAAGATCTTTCACTGTATTTAGCCATTTATCTGTTAGCAGACTGAATGATTGTAAGACAACTAATTTAGTTGTGTTCATTAAAAATATTCAGTCTTTCAGAATGATTGTGTTCATTATGGTCCAATTCAATTTTTTTTCAGTTGTTGATTTTTTTAGCCACACTGACTGCTTAGAAAATATGTGATGGCAGATGGGCTTTCTGTTAAAAAAAAGGCAAGAAATTTCAAAGGTTGAAATTCTGAAAAGAATAACTGAAAATACTATTTATGCTCAAGTCAATCAGCATTTGTGGAGAGAGAAAAACTAGCATCGGAACATGTCAGCTGTAAGGTTGTAAAAGTAATTAATCTGACCAACCCTGTTTAGTATGAGCCTACAAAGCAGAACACAAAATTAGGACAGATTAGCACCAAAATGGATTTCCTGCTTAGATACCAGATTTAAGAATTCATCTGTATTGAGTCAGTTGACTTTAATTGACTAGTAGGAGCATAAGTTAGAACAGAGAAAATCAGCCAGGGGTTAGGTGGATTGGCCATGCTAAATTGCCCAGAGTGTCCAGGGATGTGCATGTTAGGTGGAATCACCATGGGAAATGCAGGATTACAGAAATAGGGTAGGGGGATGGGTCTGGGTGGGATGCTCATCAGAGGGGCGCCATGGACTCATGGCCTAAATGCTCTGATTCCACTCTGGAAGGTTTCTATGATTCTATTATCTAATTACCATCCAATAACTGCTACTGATAGGGATTAGGGCGCACAGAACAACACACAGTAAAAGCCTATAGTAGTCACCTTGCTTAAACACGAAGAATAGTCAATTAAGCTGGGATCTGGACACTGATTAGAGCCCATAGACATACCCTCTAGCAGGAAGGAGGAAGTAAATTCATTGCAATTTTCACTGTGGCACTCAATTCTTCACTGAAATCCAAAACTGTATTTTCCTCAATGATGATGCCATAGCAATAATGTCAATCTTAATTGTATTATAAAACCAGTAATTAAAATCTACAATGAATCATTCATTTCAGACACACTGTTACTATCATGGCATTGTGGAGGGCGTAATTGATTCCAAAGTTGTACTCAGCACATGCTCCGGTATCAGGTATTATGTTATAACTGTTTTCATTTTATGGCTAAAAATGGTGTTGTACCCCTAAAATGAGTTTGAAGTCTCACTGACGTCTTATGTATAATACTTTCATTCAAAGCTATTCTGAAAAATAAAATTGCACATATATGGCACCTAATGATAAATATCAGAAGTAGCCGAATTCCAGATTCATTTGAAAGTGTTTCACATTTATTCAGTTACATTTTGATACAGAGCGTCTTATTTTGTTGGTAAATGTTTGTGCACAGCAAGGGAGGAACATTGTCATGTCATAAGACATCAAGAGAACACCAGGTGCATTTTTAAATGTGCTATGGTATCTTTAACACCAGTTTTACACCTGCATCTCAGATTCACGTATAATTCAATGAGTGTTACTTCCAACAATGCAGCACTTCATCAGTGCGGCAGTGGAATATTGACATAGGCTTTGTGCTCAGTTCCTGAAGTCAGGCTCAAACTCATGACATTCTAATCTAGAGATGGGATTTTTACGATGTGACCCTATTTTAAACCCAGAATCTTTAAATAAACTTCTTCTACAGTCAAATCTCATTGTCATATGCAAGGATTTAAGACAAAATATAGTCTTTAATTGATGTATGGTTAGAGGACAGTGGAGGGTAGATAGTGAACCAGACTGTACAGATACAACCCATTTGGCGTTTTATTTTTAATGTGTCCTGCATATTGATGTAATATTTTGATTTAAAGGAAAGAGCTTTTGTTTATGTAGCAGCTGATACCAGGGCATTCAAAGTATTTTACAGCCAATTTATTACTTTTTAAATTTTTTCATTGCTGTAACATCAGCAGCAAACTTACACACTGGAAGTTCCTTCAAACTGTCATGAGATACATGACAGGAGGGCCTTTTAAGAGATGTTGATTGATGGATCTATATTAGCCAGGACACCAGGGAAAGCCCATTTGCTCTTCTGCAAAAAGTCACATGGAATCTTTTATGTCCATCTGAGAAGGTAGATGGAGCCTCCATTCAACCTTTTAGTCAAAAGAAACAATGCAGAATTCTCCATTCTGCACTGAAGATTATATTTCCTGATTTATGATGATGATGGATTTTTCCATCACTTTGACAGATAAGAGTTCAGCAAGGAGGCTAAATGTTCACTGCCGAGGTTGGTGCTGTCTTATATGTGATGTTAAACCAAATTTTGATTTTGTAAACTCATTCAAAATACTACATGTGAAGTCACTATTCGAAATGTGGGCAATGGCACTGGTTCATACATCCTTTAGGAACATCATGCCTGTTCTCCTCAAATGTTGAGACGCTTGATGACAGAGACTTCTCCATTTGAATCAATCTAGGGTATTTAGCTTTAAATGTAGTGAGGCCAAATTACAGACTCTTGAGATTGGTTTTCAGAACATCCTTGAATCTAAAATCATAATTTAGGTGCAGGTATTTGTGTTCAGCTGGCTGTTAAATGCTGCCTTTGCCTTTAAATTCTGACGAGTGCCAAGTATTCTTGTAGGAACTTTGGGGATTAAGAATTTTGTTCTTTTTATAGTTCATTAATAGTTAAACAGTATCTATACTAATCTGGCTATCTAGTCTATTATCATTGGGAAGTATTGTTTAATGGTGGATAGCATCCCTGCCTCTGACTTAAAAGGTCAGGTTTAAGTCCTACTCCAAAACTGGATGGCCCTTGGAGGGTGTGCTTGTAATGTGGTCAAACAGATTAAGTATCAACCTAAAAATCCTTCTGAAGTGCCTACAGCAGATGGTAAAAGCAGGAGAGTCTACAGAGTATCTTAATGTGAAATGGTGCTGCTCAAGCTACAGCGTCCAGCAATAGGCTAATGAACCATTGTAGGAAAAACTTAGCTGTGGAACAGATGCAAGCACAAGCTTCATCGGTTTCATATGCCATTAGGTGTGATGTGAGAAGAGAAGAAGTCTCTTATTTAGTTATTTATATGGTCTAGTTTAATCTAGTTCGAGCATATTTACAGGTAAATAGCAAAGCCTATTGGGCAATTTTGTGGAACAAAGGGGTAGATTTGTTCTTTGCACACAATGAGTGAAAAACTGAGATACAGAGATGAAGTGCTACAGTTCTATTATTTGTGCATGTGTGTGATATTTGTAATAACAAGTTTACTTCCACTTATAGAATCTCTACAGTGCTGAAAGAGGCTATTTGGCCCATTCAGTCCACACTAACCCTCCAAGAGCATCCCACCCAGATCCACCCCCCTACCCTATTCCTGTAACCCTACATTTCCCATGGCTAACCCACCTAACTTGCACAATCTTTGACATTATTGGCAATTTAGTACGGCCAATCTACCTAACCTGCACATCTTTGGACAGTGGGAGGAAACTGGAACACCCAGAGAAAATCTGTGCAGAGACAGGGAGAATGCACAAACTCTACACAGACAGTAGTGCTACTGTGGAATCCAACTGAGCTACTGTGCCTCCTGGTGTCAGAATGTGAGAATAATTACAAAAAGAAAAATTTGCAGTGGAAACCTGGCAATATATATGTGAGAAAAATTGCAAAAAAATTACAATGACAAGAGGAATTAAGGTTTTGTAGGTGGGAACAACTGGAGATCCTGAAGGGCCTAGAGATTAATTTGTGCATGCATCTATTTAAGTTAGTGAAATCCAATTTTGCACCATGGTCTTCAAACACAACCTTAGTAATGCATGCAAAGGATCTAATGTCTCTTTCAGACCTCGGCCATGGATGCATTTGCTTTCAACCTATAACAATATGCCAGCTGCAATAATGCAATATTGAGCACAAACTTCTTGCCTGCCACACTGGTAGGTCAAACACTCATTAAGTGGTACCATTGAATTGCAAGGTTCAGGTTTTTTTTAAATTTCTTACAGATATATAGCGTACAGAGATGTTCAAATGTAGTAATGACATAAATTCAAATTATAAACTGATGAACTCTTTTAAGGAAATAATGGCCAGAAATACCTTTCGGTTGTGGCTCCATAGAATCATCCTTGCTACGATGCCCAGCATTAAAGATTGTGGGGCAGAGGGGCATCTAATATTTCTGGGGCAAGCAGGTAAACTACTTGATACAGTGGCACATTCTCTGGTTACTTTTGATGGGGGCGGGAAAGTATTCCTCAAGGATATAGTCAACCATTTTGCCCTTTAAACTGCTGACAAAGTGTACCACATGAATGCTCATGCAGAGATTAATTGACCTTGATCCACTTCGTGTACCAACCCTTCATTCTTTGGGTTCCAGCTCCTTCAGGGAAGTAGGAACACCTCGATAGGAAGACCTTTTCCATGGTTGCCCTGATATTTGACTTGTGTGAAATGAACAATGGTGTGATGTAAGCTGGTGTGACTGAGCATATGCTGCTTGGTGGAAATTTCTGCTATCTGGTGATAGATAGCACCACTTTCCCACAAAATATATGGGGCAACTATGTTTGGAAAAATAATCCAATTACAATTGTAACTTACAATGATTTATTCCGGTTTGTTTATTTTTGCAATGACACTGAACTATTTATGCACATTTAAGTAGCCTTTACAGAAAGTTTAAAAAGTTTGTGATCTGAAATGCCTTAACACAAACAAGATTTGGTGATCTTGCTTCTGGGTATTAATGCATAGTTTATATTTTTTGTCCACATCAATGACTGGAGAAAAGCACATGTCACACCTGGCAGGCCTGACAGTAGAACTTTCTTGGACACAGTAAGGGCTGCAGAAAATGGAAGCCAAAGTCAATAGATGTGAAGCTAGAAAAGCACAGCAAGTCAAACAGATCGAAGGGGCAGGAAAGTCTATGTTTCAAGCCAAAACATTAACTTGCCTGCTCCTCGGATGCTGTCTGACCTGCTGTGCTTTGCTAGCTTCACATCTATTGAGTAGAACTTTCTTTATTTGCTGATAATAACAGACTGTTTCAAATGCTGGTGAACATGGAAGTCAGGTACATTATCAGAGTTCAATGTTGTGGGCAATGTCCTAAATTAAATAAAAGCAAAATACTTCAGAAGCTGGAGATCTGAAATGAAAACAGAAAGTGT
Organism: Rhincodon typus; assembly: GCF_021869965.1. Classification (NCBI taxonomy): domain Eukaryota; kingdom Metazoa; phylum Chordata; class Chondrichthyes; order Orectolobiformes; family Rhincodontidae; genus Rhincodon; species Rhincodon typus. Next base: position 28,369,080 of record NC_063351.1, on the reverse strand, counting down.
GAGAGAAATTTAGCAGGTCTGGCAGCATCTGTGGAAAAAGAAACAGAGTTAATGTTTCGAGTCTAATTGACTTCTTCCATATCAAAGCAGTATCTGATGGCCAATTGTCTTGTGGAAAGTATTTGCTTTTGGGCTGTAAAAATGCCACATGGAATGTAGCTGGCCTAGATTGACCAATGAGGAGGGTGAGGTTTGCTCAACTTGACAGTGATTAAGCATTTTTAGGTCCTACATAAGATAGTTTTCTTCATATCTTCCAGAAATACCTGCCTTGAGCATGCATTGTGAAATTGCACAAAATGTGGTTTTACATTTTGGAAATATTTTCCTCTTGTTATTCAACTCAGTTGAGTGTGTGTGTGGGTATATTTGTGTGAATGTCTGTGTGTTTGCATGAACTCATTTCAAAAATAACTAGCTATGCATTCAAAGATTGGTTCTATGAGTCTGATAAGGTTTATTATTGTCACATGTACCTAGGTACAGTGAAAAGTTTTGTTTTGCTTGCAGTACAGGCAGATCATACCACACAAAGTGCGTAATGGTAATAGACCAGAGCTAGGAATACAATTTTACGGCTGCAGAAAAGGTGCACAAAAGCAAGATCAACATTAGATTTGAAATTTGAGAAGTGCATTCAGAAGTCTAATAACAGCGGGGAAGAAGCTGTTCTTGAATCTGTTGATATGTGTGTTTAAGCTTCTAGATCTTCTGCACAATGGAAGAGGTTGGAAGAGATTATAACGGGGTAGGAGGGGTCTTTGATCATGTTGGCTGCCTTTCTGAGGCAGCAAGAAGTATAGATGGAGTCTGGAAGCAAACCATCATGGACATAGTCCTTTAATGGCTTCATCACAATAACTCGACAATGTGTATTCTTTATCCTTGTGTGTGTATTACAGAGGAATTATTTTGATTGGTGAACGAAGTTTTGGAATTGAGCCATTGGAAAACTCATTTACCTTTGAACACCTAATTTATCGACTACAGGACGTGCAAACAGAACCGTTTGTGTGCGGAGCACCTCATCACAGTCAATCAACAAACGATGATGGTCATTCGAGCTATGGGAGCTTGGTGCAGCACCTGAGAGTAATTGCAGTTTTATTTAATTGTTTCATTGTCTAATAACAAACAAATTAGAAGCGTCAAGTGACAAAATAAATCATAGGTTCCTGAGCAGTTTAGAAGCAGCATTAATCGATGTTTAATTGGATAAAATCAGAAGTGATAAAAATTGGACATACATCTTTGAAGAATGCAGTGTATCCAATTAAGCAGAATACAACATGTTCTAACAAAAGCATAAAATTAGAGCTGAATTTTCTCAGGGAAGATCATAACCAGCAACCGGGCTTGAAAGTAGGATCCAACCCCTGGGAGGGCATTTTAGCAGCAGCATCAAGTAAAAAGCCACAGCTTGGAACTACCATACAATTGAGGATGGTAGCCTAAGCCCAAAGCTTCTGGCCAGATCAGAGAGCCAATAGTTTAGCAGCTTTGCAGCCACTGCTGAGATGGCAGGTTGAAGGAGAACCGTGCCCTCAAGGTGCCTGTGAAAATGAGCTGTTTAATGTTAATAGCAGGTGCCAGGCAGGTCCTGGCAATCAGAGAAGGGGGTTCTTAATTGACTGACCATGGTCTGTATGGGAGTAGACATTTCTGCTATAGGTCTCTCACCTTGGGCCACGTAGCAGCCAATAAGGAAGGTGCATCCCTTGGAGACTGTCAGGGGAAAGTACTACTAGGGGTGAGAGGCAGCATTTTACTGGTGATTTATGTTACCCAATTAACCTTCTGACAGGAGCTGAATCATATTCCCATTGGTGGTAATACACCACATTGGTAGGAAAACATTGGGCTCCCATCTCAATGCCTTACACTAGTATGTTACCAACCATCACACCTCATAGCCCATTATTTTTGGTCCAGAAACATTTAGCCCTTTGTATTCCCATAATTGTTCAGCCAGTTTGAGTGTTAATGTCCCTGTCTAAACCATTAAATGATTTTAAATTTACCCACCTAGTGGCAATTTAACCACAATCAATTAGATGCTCTCAGGATTTAGCTGTCTTCCTCTCTCCCACACCTTTGATGGTCTGCATTGCCCTGAATGGGTTTTGCACATAAAATCAATGAAAAAACATGGGTAATTTACTGGTGGTGGTTAACAGATGAAAAAAAGCACCACAGATGATTTGGTATCGAAGAAAGAAATCACTCAGTTGCATGTAACAGCTTCTGGCTGTTGAAAGAAACAAAGGGAAAACAAATTAAATGCTTTCAGCAGCTCTTCTGAGCAAGTAAGGCTGGGTTCAAGTCCCACCTGCTCCAGAGAGGTATAATAACATTCCTGAACAGGATGATTCAAAAATATCTCAAATGTTGTCAGTTACCTGGATTGGAGTTGACCTTCCCCAATTTTGACCAGATGAGGCCACAACATCCTGTATTTCTTGATTGGGTTTGCATGTGAACATATCCTTAACAGTCCTTTATTGACGGTCTTAACATTTAAGCAAAGTTAACAAATAAATATGGTTCAGAATGCATGCATGTTTTGTATATTTGGGTTTATTATAAATATACACTGCAAAGATTGTTCTAACATTCTGTTATCCAATTGTGCCTTAAGCTTAGAGATCCTGCAGTCATCAACATTCTCAACAGTAATCACACAGGGAATCCTGACTCACCTCCGAATGCAAGCCCCTTCCGTTTATGTGACATCTCCACACTTAGCCTCAAAACAAAACTCCTCCCATGTAAAGAGATGCACTGATTTCAATCCCACAAAAGTTCTTTGTGCTCAATTCCAAAGCCTCACAAGCTGACTGCAAAGGGATGAGTGTGCAAACAATAAGAGCATGTGCCTTACAGCTTAAATTAATTTTGCTAGTGTTGCATTTTTAACCTTTAATCAAAATCAATCCTTTTACAATGCAGTTTTCCTCTTAGCAAGTGGAAGATAGACAAAGATCAGTCTTAAAAATACATTCAGTCTTTTCTTTCTGGTTGTTTTGGAAAATCACCTTTAGCTGTTTCAGAGGAGTACATTTGTTGGGATGTGTTCTAGTCAGTAATGCACTGGGTAATAAAAAAATGTTCAAATCCATTTTCAATAATGAAAAGATAGTGGTATCCTGTTATATAGCAATAAAAGCTAACAACACAGACAAAATGTATGCACATTGATACTGTAATTATAAAATAAGAATTATTCTGTAAACAGAAGGCTGCAAAGCAAATTATTGCACCTTATATGCAAGCTGCATAGTTAAAAATCAGGTATATATAGAATTTTCCAATAAAGTATTCATCTAATATTATCTTCATGTTTAACCATTAGAAAAAGCGAGCTGTTTTACCAACAACCAGATTCGTGGAGTTGGTTTTGGTTGTTGATAATGATAAAGTAAGTATCAATTTCTTCAGAGGATTCAAAATTATAGTAAAAAGGATATCACTGTCACTAAATCTACTGACGTTTGGTCATGTCTTATGTTTTTCAGTATAATTTGCACAACAGGAATGAAACTCTGATTCAGGAGCAAATGGTTGAACTGGTTCATATCGTAAATGGAGTATGTATGGGTTTTTTAGGGGGTCAACTTTCAGTTATTTAATCTAGATGTGACATTCCTGACTTTCAACATTCTATCTTTTATCACCCTAGAGAGACACAAGGTTTCATATGTTGTGGAATTGTAGCAGGCATGGTTAAAGGCATGAACCAGTGATTATAGATTTTGTGTGGTATCACGCTATGTATGACGATCTTTAGAGATGGCAGGAAAGGTTTAGAAGATCAATGATCACATGGATTACTGTATATTGGTGGTGTGCATCACATCCCTTTATCCATTCTGTACCTCATTAGGCACTAGGCCACCAGGTTGACCATGATTAATCAAGGCAATGACCTAAAGAATGAACCAAAGAATTGCTGTCCCAATCAGCACCCTCTCCTTACACAGTATAAAATGCTTTTCCCCTTTACATTGGTATTCTTGTGAATGGCATGATGAGTGCAAGATGAAAATCTTTAACAAAATGTATATTTTTCTCAGCAATATTCAAGTCCTGTGCTATCAAATGACTATTTAGAAAACTAATTATCAATCAAAAATACTTTTTTTTAATCATTTGTTAGATGTACAGCTCTCTAAATGTCCGTGTCATACTGACTGGGCTTGTGCTCTGGAAAGATAAAGATCAGATTGTCATCAATGGAACTGCTGGAGATGTTTTGGGCAGATTTGTAAGATGGCGTGAACGAGTCCTGATCCCTGAGAAGCGGCATGACAGTGGGCATCTTATTCTGTAAGTTTTTCTATAAGGGAAATTCATCTGGTCTTCTTCAACTCTGTTGCAACAACATTAATGGAAACCTCTTTAAGCACTTCAACATGTATGTATTCCATGTTTTAAAAAACTTCTTCAAAGGTTTTATTATGAAACCATAGAAAGAAGTGACCTACCAGATGTGCTGATTAATACTAATTAGTGCAAAAGAAATGAACCTAAACTGTCAACAGTGTATTGAACAAGTTACTTTTGTTTTGCCTTAAAGGATGAAGGGAGTAATTGAGGCTTGGATGAGGGTGTCATGGAGGGAACTGTTTCTTCAGAATGCTGAAGGGGGAGTTTGGTAATGTTTAATCAGAGTTTGGTAATGGCTTCATGCTGGAAGAAGCAGGATTAGCAGAGGATGATTTGTTGAATAGAGGCTGATGGAATGCACTGAGTGCATGGGAGGAAGGTGATGAAATGAGAGCAAAGGTTTGAGAATTAGAGCGCACCCAGTCAAGTGCAACATTGACAACCATTGTGTAGGAGAATCCTCATGTATTAGAATACATACTGGAAGTGCTGGGTTTTTGTTCCTGGTCTAAAACGTGGTTCTCCAACCAGCACAATGTTTAATATGAACACAAGTAATTTCAGACATCTTTCAAGTGTTGCTTTTATATTTAATCTGCATTTTGATCATGTTTAATATTAATTAATATAGGCATGCTGCAGAGGATGTCAGTGCTAAAGGTTGCAGTCTGTAAAACTAACCATGTATCCATGGATTATCTTTAATGTGAATCAAATATATGTTTTGAAGAAAGTTATAATAGTTTAATAAAAACCAAAAGAACTGAAACAGAGTTAACGTTTCAGGTCCGGTGACCCTTCCTCAGAAGGACTCACCAGACCCGAAACATTAACTCTGTTTTCTCCTCCACAGATGCTGCCAGACCTGCTGAGCTTTTCCAGCAACTTTGTTTTTGTTATAATAGTTTAAGTCTTGCAATCAGCTTTTGTGTATTAACAGAGAGCTATGGGGTTGATGTTGAGTAGGTGCAGCCTTGGTATTGTCTGATTTTCACAGCCTCAGCACAACAGGAGCACAGCAACAGTGAAACAAAAATGGCCAAACTCATTGAAATAGTAGTCACTATATCGAGATTGGCAATCAGGATTTTCAGACAGACAGACCAAACTGAATTGTTTGTAAACTTTATCTTAGTTTCTTTTAAGATAAATATTACTGGACTTTGATTAATTTATACTAATACTTTATTTAATATTACTGCCTTCATCTCCTGGTGATATTGGATAAAGTCGAAGTGCCTGTTTGTGGGGTTTAATAGCTCTTCCACTCTAAGAATAACCATTCTTTTTAAGTGAATCTACAATAGTGTTGCCTCAGCATGATGACCTGATCTTGCCTTCAGCATGAGTCACTGGACAGTGAAGTTTGAGAAACATGGGTGGAATTTTCATAGATGGATTGTGGTCCTGATGTTAGCCTCAATTCTGTCTCTGGAAGCCCCATATAATTAAAGACAGTGCGTGGACCAGGAAAGAAGAATGCCCAAAGGGAGGGTCCACAGGGATTTATAAACAGCATGCCATCAGGAATAGTGGGAGCTGCTGGCCGGGAATGGGTAGGATGTAAATAATGGAAGTCGTTCCCTGTGGTGTTGTGAAAGATTTTAAATTCCACGTGGCCACAGATGTCAGGCTAGTGGTACGGAGGGGAATTCATGTCAGTCTATAGTGGAGGGGGGGAAGTGAGAATGAGTGACAATTGCCCCAACCAGCTGCTTGGAGGAAATCTTCAGCTCAGTGTTAGGCTCTGACCTCTGCAAGGGGGGGCATTCATCTGTCAGTAAGATCCTTTCAATGAGTTCATTAATGGATCCAATGGGGCCTTGTCTCTGCCAAGTGAGTGGCCTCTAGTACATTGACCACAAGATTGCTCCAAGGTGCACACACCAGGTATTTGATCCAATGTGTTACTTCAAACTTTGGTCCTGGCTCCAATCCCTAACCCACCTATGTGGTTCTGAAAAATACCAGCCAAGAACGACAGTTTCAAGGTCTTCTTCATCACCCTAGATTGAAATCAGCCAACTCAGTACAAAACCAGATATTGATCATGGTCATTATCATACTTAACTGGACATATAAAATTAAGCAATTTGCGATGTTACAACAGGGAATGGCCAAAACCCTCTGATAATTAAACTAAAACACAAGCCCCAATCTGTAATGACAAGAGTAGGGGTTCCCCTCTAATTATTACCCCCAAAAAAACCCAGAGAGGCTCATCTTTCCCTTCATAATCTATTAAAAGAATGGTTAAAAGAAAGAAAATCCCTGATCTCCACTTTACAATTAGCAAAGAAACAATTTATCTATTTAACCCAGCAATGAACAAATTAACAAAATTACTAACAAATTGACAATTCCCCTTTCAACACCTAACTACTCCCTAACTGGTCTAAAGTCTACTGGAATGTTGTTTAAATAAGGACAAGTCCCACTAATACAAACCCAATTAATAAGAAGCAATAAATTATAACTTAATCTCTCCAAGTTTGCACAGACTCTCTCCTGGAATATCCTGTCATCTCCACCCTCTTCACAAATTAATTCTGCTGTCAGGAATGTTTAATCTCTATAATTTCTTCAATGAAGACTTTGAGCTAAAATACCACGATACCTTTGATTAATTAGATGGGCTTTCTCTAAGAGCTGAATGCTGCTAACTCTGGTATGTGGTAGTTGGCACTCTCCAGTTTTCCAAATGCCCTCATCTTATGTACCTGTAATGACATAATCAAATTCTTATAATATGATTGGTTTCAGGTTGTCAACGCCATCAGATTTAAATTCAATTGGCTTTCTGTATCTAGTTGCTTTGTATAAATTAATTGCCTGAATTCAAACTCGTTGTCACTACATCAAAACAAGACTGCTGTTTCGGCAGTCACCTGTAAGGCTTTGATACCTTTGTTTCACTTTGATGCTCTGTACTGGCAACTTCAGCTGCTGTTCACAGACATACATACTTTTTTTCAAATTTCTAAGTACAGACTAAGCGTAAATCTCTTAAAGGAACTACACATTTTAGCTTCCTGCCTTCCACTTCACAATTACTCTACCCAATTTCATAACAGTAGTACAAAGCAAATATGTTATCAGGTTTTGCATTACTTTAAAATACGTCAGACTTAAGGAACAAAGGCCAACATTGTATTGACAGAATATGATGACTTGACATGGGCAGAAAGACAAAACAAGTACAGTTTTATTTGCCAATTATACCAACACACCTTTTATTCAGACCTATTGAAGTCAATGGAGTTAAATGTTGGACAGAATGTATAACAGTCAATTGAAATGACACAAAAAGCTACATCTAGGATTGTTCTACCTTCATGATCAATATTTTCAAATATCTTGCACTGCAAACATATGTTTAGATTATTCTCTTGGAGAGTCAACAGAGATGTATTTTTAACTTTGAACAATCAGATAGCCTGTAGAGCTAAACCAGTTTGTTCAGGTATATTAACAGTGACATCTCTTGTTTCATTGTTTTCTCTCTGTTTCAGAGGTAAAGCTCAGTTCAGTGGAATTCTAGGCTTGGCCTTTGTAAGCACAGTCTGCTCAACCAGGCTTGGAGGTGGAATTGATGTTGTAAGTGATCTGCTTTATTGCTATAGGACAACCATTGACTAAATTGGACTTTGAGGGCTGATTCAATAGGCTCACGGTGGGTAGCAGAATTGGGGAAATTAACAGGCTTAGCACATGGACCTCAGAAAACAGTGCTCCAAAGGCAGGATCTTCCTTAGGGTGAGGTGGGGGAAAAGTGAGACTGTGATGCAGTCAGATCATCGGCCCCAGGCACAGATCCAATGTGATTGCATGGATGGCCAAGTGGCAAGGTGGGATCTTTAAGAAGTCTTCTCTGGAACTTAGTCCCCATTGTTTTCTGAAATACTGGGCCCTCTAACTTTCAGTCCTCAGCCCTTCACTCACTCCCCATTACCACTCATGTATTCCATATCTAATCCTGTCTGCCACCAACCAGTATATTGCCCCTTACAGTCCTCTTGCCAACTCATGGCACTTTCAGATCATTCACCCAGTATGCACTTAGCACAGATCCAATGAACCGTGCAGAAACACTGGCATAGATGGAATTGCATGAAAAGGCACAACCTAGTCCTAATTTTATTTGAAAATAACTGCTTTTATTACAACCCCAAGGAAGTGTCAGTCAAGTAGGTTATACCAATAATGGAAATTATAAGCTCCTGACATCTCTCGAACTTGTATAAATAAAAATCGAACCATTGACAAAACAGATCAAGGAAGGGAAGGCTTATAAATCTGATGATAAACCCCTGGATGACCTTGGAGGAATTCAGCCAGTATCTGGCGGTGACCTTTGCTCAGGACAATCATTCTTGCTCCCCATAATAATATGCTGTCCTCTACTGCGATCTGGTTTCTCTGGTTCCAAAAAGGTTTCCATTCTCGTTGTGACAGCCCTTTGGTTTACCCTGCCAACACCAACTGTTTCAGTTTTGCTAGGACCGGATCTTTCTGCATCCAAAGTCTGATATTGTCAGCTGTGATTGGAAGTGTGTCCAGAAAATTTAAAACCATCACAGATTCTTCAAGTGGCAGTACCACCTGTGGTGTGTCTGCCAGCATGAGGCAGCTCAATGCATCCGGATTTGCTACTTGGCCTCTCGGACAGTGCTTCAACTTGTAATTATACGCACTTAGTAGAGCCCACCACTGACTTCAGCCTAAAGCAATGGGCAACACTGCCTTGTCCACTTTAAGTAGACCTGGCAGGGGTTTGTGGTCTATTATTGTTACAAATTTATGTCCGTAAAGATATTGGTGGAACTTCCTGATTCCACATGTGACTGCCAAACCTTCCTTCTCTATCTGGGCTTATTTACGCACTACATTAGCCAAAGTTCTGTGAGCATACGCTATTGAATGTTCCTCTACATTGGGCCACCTATGAGCTAATACTACCCTGATGCCGTATGGGGAGGCATTGCATATCGATACAAGATCTCAGTTGAGATCATAGTGTGTCAACATCTTAGAGGATGACACCTGTTTCTTCACTTCCCTGAAAGCTACGGCTTGGCTATGGCTTACCTTGCAACTCACACACTCGATTTGCCACATTTTCAAATAATAAAGTCAATTGTATTGCCTATTGAAGCCCAGATGGGCTTCGGTTAGTAGGTGCTTTTGCAATAATCCCACAAACCAAATGGTCTGTCAGCATCTCATTAAGGGTTAAACTAAAGTCACATGCCTCTACTAATCATCTTAACCTCATCAAAAATCCCGATATGGATTCACCTGGTTCCCAAATTGTCGAGTAAAACCAATAGCATCTTAGAATTAGAGGAGGCTTGGGATCATAATATTTCCTTAGCTAAATCCATCAACTCTTGAATGGTTTTAGTATCTGGTGCCTCGGAAAGTTAGAATCCTAATAACCAAAAAAACTGCGGGTCTAGTCAAATTACTCATTGCTTTTCATCTGCCCAATGTCATTTGCCTAGAAAAAATAACATATTCTTTCCACATACTGGGCCTAATCTTCAACAGCAGGATCAAATGAGTCAAGGTTTCCAAATAACAGCATGATGCCAGAAATGCTTACCGCAACTCAAAGATGATTGTTGTGAGCGAGTTTCCCCAGGAATGTGCTTTTGTCTTGTTGCCACTGAAATAACTCCACAAAGGTGGTATCTCATCAACAGGTTACCCTTTATTTACACATGGAGAGCCCTTGACATAGAGCCAGCTCTCAATGTGAACAAGATGTTTGACATTGTTGTTCTTATCTAACAGTCTGAATCAGGGAACTTATATTCTATGAGGTCCACTCGGCTGACCTCATTACAATCACTACACTTTGAATATCACCATTACCTTGTTAAGCAAGACCTTGATTTAAACATTATTGTCCTTGTTTTCAAACACTCCGTGGCTTTGTCCTCCTTTGACATATGTGTGTTCCTCCAATTCTGGCCTCTTGAGCATTCCCAATTTTAATGATTCACTGTCAGTGGTCCTGCTTCAGTTCCTTGTGTTCCAAGTTATAGAATTTCCTTGCAAAAACTATCTGACTCTCTCTCTCACTTTTTTCCTGCAGGGACACTTCTGAAAACATACCTTTTGACCAAGCTTTTGGTCATCTGACCTAATTGATTAAGATTTCAGATTTGGGTTTGAATTCCTATTTCCAAACTAGGTCACAGGAAAAGTTACATACTCACATACTTAAAACCTACACCTGACCAAACATTTGTCCTAAAATTACCTGTCATGGTTCGCTGGTCAAATTTTGTTTGTGAGACTTCTGCGAACTGTCTGAGACATTTTACTAGATTCATAATGCTATAGCAGTATAAGTTGTTCTTGTTCTAAAGGTATTTTTCCTCTAATCAACCAAATCTATTCCTTTTTCAACTAGTTTCATAACAGCAATGTGCCGACTGCAGCAACAATTCTTGCCCATGAATTAGGACATAACATGGGCATTAGCCATGATGATCAACGAACATGTGATTGCCCAACTAATCGCTGCATAATGTTCAGTTCAATTTCGTAAGTATGCAACTGGCTTATTATGTGAGAAAAGGATATTATTTTCCATTTTTTTCACTATAATACTTAAAATCAAATTTCAAATAAATGTCAATTACAGCTTACAGGAATATAAAGACAAAGCTAAATGCTAAGGAAAATTCTGTGGTGACATGTTACAGTTCACTCAGATATAGAAACACATTACTTACTCTGCCTCAACACCTTTCCTGAGAAAGGAGTGTAATTATTTCTGAACAGGGAAAAGATGGAACTGAGTTAGTATAGTTGATGCTTTCAAGATTATAGATAAAATTAACAAAGTTATCCAGACAAATTATCTGCTAGGTTGAAGAATTTAAATTACAAAGACACATTAAAATAAGGAAGACAAGGAAAGAAATGTTGAAAATGTCAAAAAGCCATAGAAACAGCTACTACAATTAAGTTCAATATATAGTTGATTGACTCAGGAAAGAAAAGAGATAATAGGTATGACAACAGGGGTCAGATGTGATGGAGTAAAGGACAGGTCTTATAGAGTCCTTTCTGGTCAGTAAAATCTCAACCATAGATTCATGAAATGATTTGCCATTCAGCCCAAAATACTTGTGCTGATGCTTAGAAAGAGCTATCAAACGAATAACTTTCACCACAAGGTTTCTGCTTCAAATATTTTCCAATTGTTTTACCAAAATTATTACTAAACTTGCTGCCATCTAAATTCAGGCATTTCAGATCATAACAAGATGAGGGAGTGGCATTGCATCAGAAATGTCACTGGATGAGTAATTCAGAAGCCCAGGCTCATGCTTTTGGAACATGAGTTCAGATCCAGAGAACTGAACTTCAGGTAGTATTTCTGGAATGAAAAGCTAATTCCAGTAACTGCAACCAAGAAACTATTGTTGATTGTCATGAAAACTGATCTGTTTCACTACTATTCTTTAAGGAAAGAAATCTGACATTCTTATTTGCTCTGCCCTGCATGCAACACCAGATCTACAGAAAGGTGATTGACTCTTAATGGTCTCTGAGATTGCCTAACTGCCACTCAGTTCAATATAAGTAGGGATAAATAACAAAGGCTGGACCTGCCAGCAACACCACATCACATGAAAGAAAACACTAACTGACCAGTTCTGTCACTGTCAAAACTCTTCATGCTTTTGAACACCTGTACTAAATCCCCTGAACATTTTCTACTGTCAAGGCAATCAATCTCTACACATACAAGGAGGTTCTTCTTCTCTCGGATTATTGTGAGTCTTCAGAATTCCTTGACACAGGAAAACATGGGGAAAGAGTCCTTGTGCATACTTAAGGCTGAGATGGGTAGATTCTTGACCAGCGGGGGAATCAATCATTATGGGAAAGGGACAGGAAAGAGGTCACAAAGAGCACTGGATCAGCCACGACCCTATTGAATGGCAGAGCAAGCTCGAGGGGTTGAACAGCCTATCTCTGTTCCTATTATGGCCTTGTAACTGATCCATCATATTAATTTAATACACAATCGAAATAGTATCTGTAATTACAGCTTTCTTTTAAAGAAATACGACGATCGATGTCTTGAATATCATTGTACAAAATAATTGTTTAGCCAAGATTAATTTAGCAACTAACAGGCTAAGAATTAGTTGGAATAAATTACATATATATATTACAAATATTCTCTTTATTACAGAGGTTCAAGGAATTTCAGTAGCTGCAGTCAGAATGATTTTGTAAGGTTTATCGAGAGAGGAGGTGGACTATGTCTTCAAAATGAACCAGAATTAGAAGATCAGTATTCCCTACCATCCTGTGGCAATAACATTGTTGATGAGGGAGAGGAGTGTGACTGCGGTACACCACAGGTTAAACGTCAAATCTCATCACATTTTTTTCCAATTTCTAATAAATCTCTTGTTTTAGTTAACATGAAGATAGACACTCTTATCATATTGATTTTTCTGATACTCACCTGTCTAACCTCTCATTCTTGACTGTTCACAAACTTAAATTCATCTAAAACTCAGCCACTCATTCATCTTCTTGATGAATAATGTTGGATTTTAAACCCCAGTGCACCAAATTTAAAATTATTCAATTCATGAAAGAGAAAAAAAAATCTTAATGAACCTATTTGAGCATGTAAGAATATGGGACTTGAATCTGGACTTTCTGGCCCAGAGGTAGGGACACTACCACCTTGTCACTCATGTTCCCTCTAAGTTGTGTGACTGCCCATGCATGCAACTATTGCTCCAAGATTCCATGCACAATGTCATTTGATTTTTGATTCCGGAAAGGAAAATATAGGGACTGCTGCATGTCACAAGACCCTAAATAATGAATGCTAAAAAAAGTAATCATCAGGATTTGAACCTGTGTTGGGAGATCCATATGGCTTTCCAATCCTAATCACCCAGCCACTATGACAAGTCCTGCAGGGTTTGCTGTACCACCAACACCGCCCCTGTGCACAGATCTGTTGACAGTGATAGTAATCCATGTAAACCTCTCTATGGCCTTGTCAACCCACGCCCACAACTGTCCAACCTTCAGCAGCCCTACCAACCCCCTTCTTCCCAAATTCTCCTCTGCTCTATCTCTAGCCTCTTGGAAATTCCCTTATCACTTTTCCTCATTTTCAACAACTATGGCTTAAGCCACCGTGGACTAGAGAAATCCTATCCTAAATCCATCTGCCTCCCCCACAGCTCTCCTCCTTTTAATCTCTGTTTAAAATTCATTTATTTGATCAGGTTTTTGGCCAACCTCCTTAAGGTCTACATCTCTCTTTCTTACATCTTTGTCAAGTTTCATGGGACAATTTTGTGCATCAAAAGTCACTCTATGGTTATAGGCATTAGTTGTCATTGTAACAATGATAAAACCTAATGATGATTGACAGCATGGTCAATCATCAAGAAATAACACAAAACAATAGAACCTCACCAAATCAACTAAGAGAAATTAAAATGATAATGAATCATCAAACAGAGCGTGAAATTGTATTTAGAACTGTATTTATAACTTAATTGATATTTTTAAAAATTGAAATTATAATTGTCAAATCTGTTCGGTGGTGTTTCCTTTTTTCTCCCCTACTGCAGTATTATAGAATCATAGAATCCATACAGTGTGGAAACAGGCCATTTGGCCCAACAAGTCCACACTGACTCAAACCCCCCACACCCTGTAAAAGTACATTTTCCATGGCTAAAGCACATAACTTACACAGAGCATGGCCAAACCACCCAAACTGCACATCTTTGGACTGTTGGAGGGAACCAGAGCACCAGGCAGAAACCCACACATACACAGGGAGAACGTGCATAATTCCACAAGACAGTCGCCCGAGGCTGGAACTGAACGCCGATCCCATACCTTCCCTTCTGTCTTTTGGAGTGCTGAAATGTTGACTGTTTCTCTTCAAATACATTGCTAAATCCTGATCATTTTCAACATTTCCTTTGTAAAATATTTGGTTAAAATCAACTTTGAAACATCGCAACAACTGTGTTACAAAGAATGTTACTTTAAAACCATAAATCTCAAAAGATGGAGTACCGTTTATACAATGTTCTGCATATTGGTGTAAAAGGACGGTTCCCGTTTTACAGCTTGGCCTGCTGTGTTCATCCAGTTCTACACCTTGTTATCTCAGATTCTCCAGTATCTGCAGTTCTTACTATCTCTGATACAAAAATGGAAAAAACATCGGTTAGTATTTCGGGAGGCCGGTTCCAGTCCGGCATAATAGGTAGACTACAGCACAGTTACCAACAGAAGAAAGAAGCAGCAAAATTCTACAAACCTGATTTGAAACCTCCTATTATGTTTGACCGCTATGATGATATGTGCATTGACTCCACTGAACAGCTACAGAAAAATCTGCTAAGGTCAAACACAAAAATGGGATTGACAATTTGTTTAAATTTTAGAAGTTCTATGAGTCAATCTGTTCATTTTATGTTATCTTTCACTTGCTTTTTTTTCTAGAAATGCTCTAATCCTTGTTGCAATGCAGCCACTTGTAGTTTAACGTCTGGCTCACAATGTGCACATGGGAGGTGTTGTGAAAACTGCAGAGTAAGTAAATGAGATCTTCTGTAAAGTCAACAGGCTCCGAATTGTAAAGTTATTATATAAAATACTTTTTTGTATTTTAATAGAGAGTAAGGCACTCACTAAATTCACCTCATGATGCAACTGTCTTCAATCACAATACATTTATTAACAACCTCACAGAAAGTTAACAGCAGTGCAATTACATTCACTTCCTTTAACAAAACATATTTACCAATATAGAAGAGCCATAAACACTTGCAAAGAAAAAAAATATGTTTTCAATACAAACATCTAAAAGCATTTTCCCTTTTTGGTTCAGATTCCCAGCATTGTACCTTTTTATCTTGATACGATATAATCATGGATTTTCAACTTATCAGGCTGTAAATTGTTGCCCTAGTTGCATCTCGCTCTCACTATAAGATTCAAATTAAATTTTCCTCTTATAGAAACTATAAAGGATATATTTCCAGTAGGCAGGTCCAGTAGCTTGGGAAATACATGACTTGACCTCCTCTTATTCCCATGATGTTTGCTAGATTGTTTTTCCTGACCTTCCTTTTCATTATGTTCTGTGTTGCTTCTCATTAGCAAAGAACACATGTGCAGAAACTTTGGAGACTGGATGTCCTCCAGGATTGTATCAGTAGATCATGGCAATGCTTTCCTAAACAAGTTCAGCTTGCCATGACTCCAAGTCATTTTCCTGGTTTGGATTAATCTCATACACAGGAAATAATTGCAGCAAGATTTCTGCTCTGTGCCTTCTTCTTGTGGGTGTCAACAGTGCAGGAAATTTACAGGTACTAGAAGCCCCTTAAATGTTTCCAAATGTAGAGATTTTGATGGCTCTGAAGGAACTCTGTTGGTGCCTGGTTTTGGAAGGCATATGGGAGAGAAAAGTAGCTAAATTAGATCACATCCTTCTAAAGATTTTTCATTCAATAACTGCTAAAGTGTACATACTGCGTTTCATATTTCAGTCTTGCTGTGTAACAGTACTACTGAGGTGGCATGGGGGAAATACTGTGAAGTGATTTATTTGATTTATTGTTTATTGTAGTCACATGAACTTAAGAACACTGTACAGTGAAAAGCTTTGTTTGCGAGAGTACAGGCAGATCATGGTGGGAAAGGACATACGGATCATAGGGTGCTGAGACAGAGTGAGGTACACAGGCTACACTGCACAGGAGGTGCATGAAGCAAGATCAATGTTAACATGATCAACATTATTTGAAGTTATAGAGTCCATTCATCAGTCTAATAACAGCAGGGAAGAAGCTGTTCTTGAACTTGCTGGTGCATATGTTCAAACTTCTGTAACTTCTGCCTGACGGAAGAGGTTGTCGGATAGCTTTACGGGTGGGAGGTGTCTATGATGATGTTGGTAGCCTTTCCACGACAGCTAGAAGTGAAAATGGAATCCATGGATGGAAGGTTGACTTCTGTGATGATCTGGGCTATGCACACAACCTTGTGTGGTTTGTTACGGTCCTGGGCAGAACAGTTGCCTTACTAGGCCATTATGCACCTGGATAGTATGCTTTCGGTGGTGTATCTGTAAAAGTTGGCGAGGGTCCTTATGGACATGCTGACTTTCCTAAGTCACCTGAGGAAGAAGAGGCATTGTTGTGCCTCCTTGACTGTCACATCTACCTGGGAAGTCCAAAACAGGCTGTCGGTTATCTAGGAACTCGATGCTCTCAACCCTCTCAATCACTGGTCCATTGATGTAGATGGGGTATGTTCTCCTCATTTCTTTCTGAAGTCAATGATCAATTCTTTTGTTTTGCTGACATTGAGAAACAGGTTGTTATCACTGCACTATGTCACCAAGCCCTCTATCACCTTTCTGCATTCTGACTCATCGTTGTTTGATGGCCATTTGACCATGGTATTGTTGTCAGCAAAATTGTGGATGGTGTTTGTTTGGAATTTGGCTACACAGTTGTGAGCATACAGGGAGCTGAGAATGCATCCTTGGGGGCTCCAGTGTTGAGTCGGGGAGGTGCAGTTGTCTATCTTCACTGATTGCGGTCTATGGGTCAGGAAGCTGAGCATCCAGTTACAGAGGGTAGGAGCCGAGACCTAGGTTTCAGAGTTTTGAGATCAGTCTGGAGGGAATTACGGGTGTTGAAGGTTGAATTGTAGTCAATAAGTAGGAGTCTGAAGTAGGTGTCCTTGTTGTCCAGATGGTCCAGGGATGAGTACAGGGCTACTGAGGTGGCATCTGCTGTGGACCTGTTATGTTGGAACGCAGATTGCAGGGAATCGAGACAGGCTGGGAGGCTCGAGTAAACTGGTGCCTAAGGTCTCATCTTTATTTCATTAATATTTAAATGTCAGGGCAAACAATTAGCAGGGGAACAACATACCTACTAATGTGCTAGGGAGAAAATCTTGTAGGCTAAAATCAAGGGCAGTAATTTAACATCATGTCACCCTGCCTCAGTTTCTGTGATAAAGTACTTCAGAGACATCTATGGCCAAGAACAACTCCATGAGAATTCTAAACCCATGAGATTATACAGCAAAAAATTATAGACAAGGGAGTCAAGGGTTATGAGGTACAGAAAGTAAAGTGGAGCTGAGACCATAATCAGATTAGCCATGATTTTAATAAATAATGAAGCAGACTCGAAAGACCAAATGGCCTACTCTTGTTCTTAAATCCTATGTTTCTGTGTCCTATTTTCCTAAAAGCAAATAAATACTGCTAGTAAAATAACCTTGATGGAATAATAATGTGTATGTATAATATGTACTATGGAAGAGCAAACTGGAGGTTTTCAGGAAAGTATATCTTCTTTTTGACACAGAACAATGTAGTCAAGGGACAAAAACAAAGTTTGCTGGAAAAGCTCAGCAGGTCTGGCAGCATCTGTGAAAGTGAAAACAGAGTTAACGTTTCGGGTCCGGTGACCCTTCCTCAGAACTGATGGTGGCTGGGAAAACGTCAGTTTAAATGCAGAAAATAGGAAGGTGGGTGGGGTGGGGAGTAAATGATAGGATGGAGCCCAAAGAGAGAGAAAGACAGTTGGACAGTCAAAGGAGTTCTAACGATCAGGCTGGGAGATTGAGTAGTTGTTAATGGGGACTGTTAGTGACTGACAACAGCGGGTGTGTAATGGCAGGCTATGTGGTAACAAGGCCTGGTGTGTCGGGTAAGGGGCTGGGACATGGGAGAGTTTAGGCCCTAAAATTATTAAACCCAATATTGAGTCCGGAGGCCTGTAGGGTCCCCAAGCAGAAAATGACGTGTTATTCCTCCAGCTTGTATTGGGCTTCACTGGAACACTGCAGCAAGCCAGAGACAGAGATGTTGGTCAGGGAGCAGGGTGGTGCATTGAAGTGGCAGGCAACAGGTAGTTCAGGGTCTTTTTTGCGAGCAGAACATAGATGTTCTGTGAAGCGGTCGCCAAGTCTACGCTTCGTTTCCCCAATGTAGAGGACACTACATTGTGAGCAGCGAATGCAGTAGACTAGATTCTGGGAAGTGCAGGTGAAGTGTTGTTTCACCTGGAAGGTATGTTTGGGCACTTGGATACTGGGGAGGGAGGAGGTAAATGGGCAAGTGTTGCACCTTCGCCGGTTACAGGGGAAGGTGCCGTAGGGCTGTGGGGAGGTGTTGGGGGTGAAGGAAGTGTGGACCAGGGTGTCCCGGAGGGAAAGGTCCCTGCGGAAGGCAGACTAAAGAGGGGAGGGGAATATGTGTATGGTGGTGGCATCCTGCTGGAGGTGGCGGAAATGGCGTCTGATGATCTTCTGAATGTGGATGCTGGTGGGATGGTAGGTGACGATAAGGGGAACTCTATTGTTGTTGCGGGAGGGAAGAGAAGGGGTGAGGGCGGAAGTGCGGAAGATGGGTCGGACCTGGTTGAGGGCCCTGTCGACAACGGAGCTGAGGAATCCTCAGTTGAGGAAGAAGGTGGACATTTCGGAGGCTCCCTTGTCGAAGCTGGCCTCATCTGAACATATACGACAGAGACGGAGAAACTAGGAGAATGGGATGGAGTCTTTACAGGAAGTGGGGTGTGAGGATGTATAATCCAGGTAGCTGTGGGAGTCAGTGAGTTTGTAATGGATATTAATGGCCAGTCTATCCCCAGAAATGGAAAAAGAAATGTCGAGGAAGGGAAGGGAGGAGTCAGAGATAGACCAGGTGAAAGTGTGGACAGGGTGGAAATTGGAGGCAAAATTGATGAAGTTTTCCAATACCAGACAAGGGAGGGAAGCAGCACCGATGACATCATCGATGTTTCAGAGAAAGAGTTGTGGGTGGGGGCCGGAATAGGACTGGGACAAGGAATGTTCCACGTACCCCACGAAGAGACAGGCATAACTAGGGCCCATGTGGGTACCCATGGCAACCCCTCTTACCTGAAGAAAATGAGAGGAGTTGAAAGAGAAGTTGTTGAAGATGAGGACAAGCTCGGCCAAACGGAGGAGGGTGGTGGTGGGTGGGGATAGTTCAGTTCTGTGCTCCGGGAAGAAGCGGAGAGCCCTAAGACCCTCCTGGTGGGGAATGGACGTGTAAAGGGATTGCACATCCATGGTATAGAGGAGGTGGCTGGAGCTGGTAAACAGGAAGTTTTGAAACCGGCGTAAGGCGTCAGATGAATCATGGATGTGTGTGGGTAGGGATTGGACCAGGGCGGAGAAGACTGAGTCAAGGTAGGAAGAGATGAGTTCTGTGGGGCAGGAGCAGGCTGAAACAATGGGTCTGCCCAGACAATCCTGTGTGTGGATTTTTGGCAGGAGGTAGAAACGAGCTGTGCGGGATTGGGGGACTATTAGCTTGGAAGCGGAGGAGGGGAGATCACCGGATGAAATGAGATCAGTTACCGTAGTGGATACAATGGCCTGATGTGCCATGGTGGGATCATGGTCCAGGGGAAGGTAGGAGGAGGTATCTGAGAGTTGGCGCTCAGCCTCTGCAAGGTAGAGGTCAGTACGCCAGACCACAACAGCACCACCCTTATTGGCAGGGATAGAGGAGAGTGTGGGAATGTGAATTTAAGGTAAGCTGTGAGCTTATTCAATGGCAAAGAAAACACAAAGGCCCACTCCTGCTCCTATTTCTTATGTTAGATAGTTTCTGATTTATATTCTTTATGAGATTTCTTCGTTTCTCACCAGATTGTTGTGTATCTTGCTGCTTTTTGTATCATACCTGGAGCAAATCCCACAGATAAGGCCTCACAGAGGTGGCTAGTGGAGGTTCCATTTGGGGTTCCAACTCCAGCACACTTGTTTGGCACAGTCCCCAGACACTGCACAATGCTCAGAAAGCTTCAATATTTTTGTAGCAGTCCTGTCAATTCAGATCCCCAAGCTCCCTTGCCAAGGGAAACTTGCTGTATTCCCCTTGGAAGCACCAGCTATTTCTATTTATTTATTTTATAAAAGTTTTATTTGCTCTTGGGATGTGGGCATCACTCACTGGGACAGCATTTATTGCCTGTCCCTACTTGCCCATGATAACGTGGTGGTGAACTGCCTCCTTGAACTGCTGCCATCCACGTGCTTCAGTTTGACCCACAATCCCTTTAGGGAGGGAATTCCAGGATTTTGATCCAACGACACAGAAGGAACGCAATATATTTCCAAGTCAGCATGGTGAGTGACTTGGAGGGGAACTTGCAAGTGGTGGTGTTCCCATGTATCTGTTGCCCTTGTCCTAGATGGAAGTGGTCATAGGCTTGGAAGGTACTATCTGTGCACAAAAAGACAAGGGACATCAAGGCAGTGATGTTGCAAGCATCCATGTAGGCACCAAATGAATGGGCACTAAGAGAACAAGCTAAGAGATCTGTGGTGCACTCTGACCTGATGCGTGAGACATGTGCCTGTCACTACACAAACTGTCCTTGCAGCAGCATTGAAGAGGTGCTCACCAAAGTGCAGTATTTAGATGGTAAACTGTATATGTAAGGTTAGAGATGTGCATGATGTGGTAAGGCTAGTCCGTATCCGATGCCCACCTCCTTGGATGAAAGATATAGGTGGAAACTGAGATGATAGGCAATATTAGCCAAGATGGAGACCTGGAGGAGCATTTGTAAAACCATAGCTGCCAGGTACCCACTCAAACATTTATTGGAGGTCAACAGGGCAGTTAAGAAGGCATATGGGACACTTGCCTCTATTTCTTGTGGCATAGATTAAAAGAGTAGGAAGGTTAAAACCTTGAGTGTTGGAGCTGTACAAAACTTTGGTTAGGCTACGGTTTAAGTACTGTGTGTAGTTCTGGTCACCACACGAAAGGAAAGATGTGATTGCACTGGAAGGGGTTGCAAAGGACATTCACCAGTATGTTGCCCGAGATGAAGCAGCTTAGCTACCAAGAGAAGCTAAGGATAAGGTTGGGTTGTTTTCTTTAGAGCAGAAAAGGTGAGGGGGCGCCTGATTGAGGTGTATAGGATTATGAGGGGCACGGAGAGTGTAGGGATTGTAATGAAGTCAGCCAGCTGAACCTCATAGGATATGAGTTCCCTCACTGGGGCCATTAATCTGGTCCAATTAGTGAGCCCTGGCTGGCATATAAAAAGGAGAGTGTCAGAGATACTGACACTCTGAGAGCTGACTCTGAATGAGGCAGTATTAAAGTCAGGATGCCCATGTATATAAATGGGTGACTCGGTGATGGATAATGGCCTCTGTGGAGTTATTTCAGACAGGTTAGATAGAAAGCAGTTTTCCCCTTAGCTGAAATGTGATTAACAAGAGGGGATAATATTAAGGTGAAAGGCTGGAAGTTTAGAGAGGTTTTGAGAATTTTTTTTTCACCTTGAGTGTGGTGGGTATTTGGAATGCAATGCCTGGGATGGAAGGTGAAGCAGAAAACCTTTAAAATGTACTTGGATGAGCACTTAAAATGTCATAATATCCAATAGAAAGTGGGAATAGTGTAGATTTAGAGTAGATTTTTGTTGCTGTATACAATGGCTGTAAGAGCCTTTTCTGTGCTGTATCATTCTAATTCTCTCCACTGCCTGATCAAATCGCAATGACTGACATTGTCGCATAAAATCATGAGATGCTAATGCATACAATTAGGGTTCTTGCTGCATACCACCAGGGTTCTTGTCACAAAGTTAAAACCTTGAATGGAAAATTGGACTTTTTCTCACTGTCGAGAATTTAATTTTTCCATTGTTGCCACAGTTGAACAACTGACTTGTCATTGCCCAGAATGTTAAGGGGCTGTGAAGATTGTACCAAAAAAAATCCAAAATGATTCTTTTTTCAAACTCTCTGCATGGACACAATACATTATTCCTGATATTCATGTGATTGTTTTTCCTTAACATTCTTGTTCAGCAGCTTGTTTGTGGGTCCTGCTATATTCTATTTTCATTAGAGAAATGAGACATTGTGTGACTTGCTGGGCTGCTTGCAAAGGAAGGTGTCTGCCACCTCAAGCTGCAGCAGGCTTTTAAGTTATACAACAACATAACTTATCACTGGGAAAGAATCCATAGCAGGCATTTTCTGTGCTAGAATTCCCAGAGTTTATGCAAACATCACAGAGCCTGGAAATATACACAAGGTTAGTGCAATATAAGTTGGAAAGGGGTTCTGCTCATATTACCCATTAAAAAACTTTTCACTCCTCTACATGCCTAAATGACAAAAAGATGGTAAATTGTTTCTTTGCCATATAAAGTAGAAACAAATGTGGATAGACCTGCTTTTTAGTCATTTGTTGCTTCATTATGACTAAAATCTTACCAAGTCGAATAGATTTCTTTTCATTAAGCACTAGTTTTGAAAGCTCATAAATAGAAATATCCATTTTTGTAGAACTTTCAACAAACAATGTTATTATTGTTTAATTCTCAGACTTATTATTCTATATAGTTCCGTGTTGCAGGGACTTTGTGCAGAGGAGCAGCGAATGTTTGTGATCTTCCAGAGTACTGCAATGGCTCCTCACACTTGTGCCAGCCTGATGTTTTTATCCAAAATGGTTATCCATGTGCAAATGGTACGACATACTGCTATGATGGTTTGTGTCAGACCTATGATGCACAATGCAAGGCACTCTTTGGCTCTAGTAAGTATGACAGTTATCACTAACATTCATTGGAAATATAAATCTTTATTCAATTTTATTTGGAATTTATATCAGAAAAAAATGCCATTATAACCTAAAGTCTTGGGGCTGAAGTATCCCTGGAGGTAAGGCTCAATACTAACCTTCTGAGGCCAATAAATATGACCATACCAGCATCACTTAAATCGCAAGGACAAACAAAGAAAATCCCACAGATCCATCTAAAATGGTTAGATTTTGACTTGCTGTATTTCCCTGCCATTGTTCACGTGAAACATCTAACTATTCAATAAAATTTCCAATTGTTTAGGTGATATTAACGTACTTAATGCTGGCTGCAATTATTAGATTGCAAGAAATATTATTCACAGTCAAATTTGTCACATTGTTTTTGTTATATATTAACAGCTTCACAGCGTGCACCAGATGTGTGTTTTGAACATGCAAATCTACAAGGGGACAGATTTGGGAACTGTGGATTCCAAAACCAGCGATTCAAGAAATGTAGACTAAGGTACAGTACTGTTTATAAAACAATTAAATGCAAAAAAAAATCACTTTTTAACTTGAAAAGTTACTGTTTTCTTCCTCCTTTCAGTAATGCTGGATGTGGCAAAATTCAATGTATAAAAGTGACAGAGAGACCTTTTGGTGTTGATACAAGCACTTCAAATGTTAATGGCATTGAATGCGTGAATGCTGACTTCCACGTGGGCACAGATATCACTGATCCTTCTTATGTAAACACAGGCACTGGCTGTAACAAAGACAAGGTAAAAAAAGGCAATATACAGGAATAGAATGAAAGTGGAACAATCAGAGATTTTATGAAATTTAAAGATTCAAGTTATAAACTGAATTGTTTTACAGTCAATAAGTTACAGATGGGACTGCTGGTTATGTGACGAATTGCATATTTTTCACTTTTACATTTCTCTATCATTATTCATTCCAAAAAGGTTGCATGGCTCTCGGAAGCTTTGATCTATTTTGGGGTCACTTCTAGGCTCATACATTGCAAGTAATTAATATTAAATATTAGGAAAAGTTTGGCATAATATTTTCTCATACTTGTATACTGTATGTAAGCAGCATCAATGGGGTCCACAGCTCTCCATTTTCCATTTTTCCTGTATATGTGTATAGTTTTCCTACAGCACTCCCTTGGTGACTCCTTGATCTCAAGTTGCCTTTTTGTTCTTTCTCCTCCTTCAACACTAGTATCCACTGAGTTTGCGGCTACTCCTTCATCACCTTAGCGTCAAACTTTCTCTTCAAAATCAAACTGCTTTTAAAGCCACTTCTCTTGCTTAATTAAACATACTAGGACCAATTTTCTACTGGCACCCTGCCATTTCTCACCCCAACAATGGGCAGCCAACAACTGAAGATCAAAGGCTACTTTGGCTACACAATGCTGCCCAAGGCTGGTCTAATGTAATTCATAGGTGGTGTACAATTGGGAGAGTAATCTGTCCATCTGCTTCCTGCAGGATTCTGCTTAAATGTGCCAACTGGCATCCAAGGTAGGTTGTAGGGTTTTGTTTACAATTTTTTAAAAGTAAACAGATAAATATATATATGTTCCATTCCTTTGTATGTGGTGGAGATAAACCATGAGTTTTCATGAAACTGCTAATGGCCTCATAAGAATGACCCACAAAGCAAGTTCAGCTCTCTGCCACCCCATTGGAGGCTCATGCACTAACTGCAGGATTACTTCCTACTGCACCCCCAACAACCCACAAATCTGATCTGCTGGCTAGCTCAGTGTGACAGCCAGCCAGTATTTCGCTCTCTCGTAATACAGTAAGCTGTAGCAAGGCACCCACTTGGGACCAAAAGTTTGTCAGTTTTTAAATGCGATAAAATATAGTTCTCATTGCATTAGTATTTAGATATTTTAAATTATTGTCATTAAAAAAACTACCTCCTTCAAACTCTAGCCTCCCAATTTCAACTCTTCATCCTTTTAGTTTGCTTGAAATTATTTTGAATTCACATGATTCGAACTTTACTTGCCTATCAAGAGGCTTTTTTTGTACAAATGGAATACTGTTAGAGGTTTTTAAATAGACATATGAGACTTTAAATCTGTGCAAATAGATTATTTTTAAAATGAATTGAAAGCTCGCTTAGACAAAAATGCAAAATTTCACTTGTTAGAGATAGGAATCCTGAAAATCTACAGCTGTTCTGGTGAATTAGGATAAGATCAGCCTAATGCCTGGAAACTAGATCAGGACTTGGACGTACCACGTCCTGGCATAACAGAAAGATTTGTAGAGGCTCCCCAAAGCCAAAACACAGCAATTAATTTAAAGAGTGTATGAACTTTAAACTGAAAGTTTGTATGCTCATCTTGATGGTATGTAACTTATAAAAGGCATGATTTAATCAACAGCACACATGGAAACAATCTAATGCTCCAGACCAGGATCGTGACCAGACCACCAAAGATTTTTCACCATATTTTGTTTGCGAGGGGGGGTCCTTCAGCAAAAGTGTTGCGGGGAGCACAGATAGCACTTTTGAATATCCGCACTCTTCATCCAACTCCACCCCACTGATATACGATATTAAACGAAAAGATATTCTCAATTGGGTAGAGGTAATGGATATACAAATGAAAAATTAATTATTTGTAAATTTGTTATATTTTAATTTCTCTGTATTTTCAGGCCTGCATAAATTTTGAATGTGTAAATGCCAGCAACCTTGGATTTGATTGTGATATCAAAGGGAAATGCAACAACCGTGGTGTAAGAATAATTCTGTTCCTAATCACAGGTTTTCCTATGCTCATGGTTATTTACTTAATGCTTTATCTTTGCTGTGAAGATATAACATGCTGTTTTTTTTCTAAATTAAGACTAACCAGATGTTGAAATTAATTTATTTTCTCAAAAAGACTAAATTATTTTATTTAATTGTTATTTATTGAAGCTATATTGCAATCCAAATTATTTTCCTTTGACAATGGTGGGATTATTAACAATTCTTGTTAAGTAGTAAAGTACCGATTAGTATTAAAATGTTAAATTATTGTCATAAAAAAAACTACCTCCATCAAACTGAAGCATCCCAGTTTCAACTCTTCAGTCTTATATTTAGCTTGAAATTATTTCAAATTCTTATTATTTGAAGTTTACTACTTGCCTATAAGGCTGTACCACTAATAGTAAAAATATTAGCCTTTGATGTTTTCACAGGCCCAGTTTTATTGTGGTTGTGCCACTGTTTGAGAGAGATCATTAGTTTATTCTAGTGGTCCTGGATAGTGCTTTGTAGAGGATGCAGTTCTGAACAGTAACAAAATCTTAGGTGTAGTGAATTATTGAAGTCAATTCAGCAGAAGCGTATGGATAAATGTCATTAGTTGCAGTACAAATATAGGCTGATATGACCAAAACATTAGAATGATAGCAATAAGGGTAAATTACCTTTAATCATTGTGTAACTGTAATATTTTATTGAAATATTATTTGCATCTTATTAGGTTTGCAACAGTAACAAGAATTGTCATTGTGATGATGGATGGGCACCACCTAATTGTGACACTCGTGGTTTTGGAGGAAGCATAGATAGTGGACCCACTCGCATAGGTATTTAAAAAAAAAATGCATTATTGTACAACAGGTGTATTCTCCTATTAGCATGCAAATTAGCATATTAGCAATTGAAATACAACTATTCGGATTGCTGATGATATGTCAATAGATATTACAAATAATTATGATTTAATTTAATGCAATAACATAAATAATGAGCATGGTTTTCCATTAAATTTTGCTTTATTCTTAAAAGGAAACTAAAATCCTTTATTGAATTTCCAAATATGTACTTTTTCATTGTTAAGGATTTTTGCAAAGAACACGTCAATTCTTTAAAACCCAATAGGTCAGTGGGAATCAGTTTCTAGGCCCCAAGAATTATAACATAAATTGGAATTTGGGTGTATTTAATCATGAGTTTCAAAGCAATTTAATAATTCTTTGCCAAGGTAAATTTTCCAATACCTCTCCCACTCTTTCTTGTTTGACAATTGAATATCCATGAGGAATAAATTTATCACCACCAAAACCACATACATAAAACTAATTTCTAATACCAACATTTAAGTTATACAAAATCTAAGCTTCCGAAGAGGACAGGGTGCCAGTCAACTAACCCACACAAAACTATACAAATTTAATACGTTTTCAGAAATAACAGTTAAAAGAATAAATGAATTATTGAATAAATTGGACTTAATCACCAGAAATTTCCTTGGATCATCTCTTACTCCCTAACAGTAACTGTGATACAGCTTCTCCAGAAATTCCTTTCACATGTTGAAACAGAGTTTCCTCGCTAAAGTCAAGATGGAGGAATGGGAGAAGCCCAGAGTAAATTCCCAATGCAGATCTTATGAAACAAACATCTGGCAATTGTTCAGATCACAAATACAATAACTCAACCTACACTTAGTTGATTAGAAATGCAGCCTTCCCAATTTATTACCTTTAATGCAAAGTCTTTCTATAACAGGGCAAGTTTTAAAATAACTTCTTTCAAATTTTCAATATTACCAACAACATAACAACTAGTGAATTTACCATTATGTAGGAAACCATTTAAGTCGTCTTTTCTATTTTTTCCTTTAGATACTTCACTTCGAGATGGCTTGCTAATATTTTTCCTTTTGGTGGTCCCTGTACTAGTTTTCATTGGTTTAATCATTTTTTTCAACCGTAATGCAATAAAGCAACGTTGGAGAAAGAGGAAAGCTCCACACGCAACGTATGTGACATTGGAGTTCATCTCCAACCTTTCATTGAGTTTTCATTAGAAATGCAGTTACTTATTTATTGTTTCTCGATTAGTTTGATTTTTTTTCTATTTGAAATTAAAATAAAATACTTTCTACTGTGTGGTTTCTCCCTACCTATCCTGAAGGTGGTGTCTCCTAAAAGGTATTAAAGGTTCTATGAGCCTTCAAGTTTGCTGCCTAATTTACTATTCTTCATGGATGGACTTAGACAGCAAACAGTGGCATGCCATTTACATTTGTGGCACCAAAAGCCAAGCTTGATCCTGACTTCACCAGACGGCCAATTCTGCATTTGTGATTAGAACTCATTGGATAGCAATCAGGAGTGGGAACCCAGGGTGATCTTTCTCTTGCCTAACTGTACACTGGATACTAACTAAGCTCAGCATGTATACCAAGGATGGCAGGATTGTGTGAATGAGATTTATTGCAACTAGTTATGTAGAGTAATGAATGCTGTTCACATAGCAGCTGGGGATGTGTTCACAAGATAAAACATTTACAAAATCTATTATTCACTCAGGATTAAAATTAGAGTTGGGAAAACTATATGACCTTGCTGACATTGCAAAATCTGAGGCTAGTCATTACTAGCTATGGGGTTTCTTATGTACATAACTGTTTTATCTTACAGGACACAGAATAGAAGACAATCAGAGAACAATTTGTCAAACCAAGGCAATCGGACGAATAATCAAGTAAGAATCACTACGATTTCAATAACCCTCCTATACCATAAAATTAAATTATAATATTCCAGGATAATGATATTTTCTTAACCACATTATCATACATGTGAGTACTTTCCTATTAGTGCTACTAAACTGTCACTCGGATCAAGTGACAAATGGACCTGAAATTCATATAGATATTTTGTGAAGTTACAACTTAGATATTTACGAATATTGATTCCAGTTTAGACAAAACTATATCTCGCCAAACCACATTTGTTACTACATAGATAGTTTTTGCCTTCCCTATACTTCATTCTATTTCACTTTCATCCAGAAAGTAAAAGTACTTTGGTAAGTACATTTCATTACAGATAAAATTAGTGGCAAAGGCTTTCACAAGAAACAGTTTTCTTAGTAGGAACTGTCCTGACATCCACTGAAGATGAAACTGTCTGTTGTCTTAGTATTCTCCATAGCTTCAGTCTTTTCCATCCACAGAAATAGGTCAATATATCTATTGAAACAGCACACAAATTTCATGCAAACATTAACATATTTATTTCTCCTATTACATTAATCAGACATCTCTCATGGTGTAGTATATTTTAATATTACAAGGGTATAGGATGAAATAACAACATGCTGGATGTTATTTTTGTATTTTAGGTTATTTCTACTGGGAATACAAATATCTATTCAGATATTACTTCACAAAGGTATGTACATTTAATGCAAGAATCGCATTTTTGCACTGTGTGCTTAGATGAATCCTACTGAGATGGAAATAATATTCAATACATTAAAATAAAACGTCGCACATTCCCCATGATGGAATTGATAATTGTATAATATTTCCTAGACTTACGCTTTTTCAATTGTTCAATCACAGTGAGCAGGAGAGTAGGATTATTTTAGCTGAGTGCTTGTCGTTTCAACTATGAATCAAAACGTCATGGGTTCAAGCCTGTTTCAGGACTGGAGGACATAATCTGGACTGATCCTTCTGTACAGTGCAGACAGGCATACAGTCTTTCTGCTGAAACTTTTAACCAAGCCCTGTCAGCTTATTCAGTTGGATGCAAAAGACACCATAGCATGTTTCTGAAGTGCAGCAGGGGCTTCCAATGAGTGTTTTCAACCAATGACACCAAAAACAAATTAACTGGTCATGCAACTCATTATTTACGTGATTTTCCTGCTGTAATTTTCTATCTAACAAATGAGACTTTGGATAGAATTAGTGGAGCTTGCAGGAGGATATTGAGAATAATGCAGGAGGCCTTACATCCAACTAATAAAGTTATCCAACATTTAGTGGAATAGTGTCTGCTGACGGAAGGAAGACAAAGAGGCTAGTATTGGGCCATTTAAAGGCTGCATGCTATTGTATAACCTTCTCAAAGAAAAACTGTAAAAAAATCTCTGGGCAACAAGCATTGTTTAGCTTGTTAGGAAGTGTCAAAGCAAGATGAAATAAATCATGTGCAGTACAGAATTCTTCTCCAGAGGTCATGTTTCCATTCATCCCAAGCTGTTCAGAAGGTTTCCCTTTGATCTTGATGCTATTTTTGCAGGAATTTTACCAGCAGATTTTAAATCTTTCAACTTAATAAACCCCTGAGTCTGGGACTTTAATGTTGTGTTTGCTAGCAGTTTACTGGGGCATGTCACATTCAAGGGCACTCAGTGCCTGGTCAAGGGGCTTGGGAACGGGGTCAATCCCCACTTGCCCTAGAATTTTATACCAAACTCTGTGACCCTTGCCCTTGATCTCCATCCCATCCAACCTTTCTCTCTGGGGATCCAATGGTGATCACCGGTGAGTGCATCAGTGTATTAGTGGCATGAGCCAGCACTATTGGTACAGCCAGTACTAGGAAGCATCTAGACTCTGACACTAGTCAGCAGCTGTCGGGGATGGGATTCTTCACAACTCAAATCCTGACTGGGAGGCCTATACTGTTCAGGTAAGTGCCTGCATAATGTGAAACTACTTTTGGTTTCCTACAGAACCTCCATCAGTTCTTCACCACCAATCTTAGCCTTTATTTCAAGACTGATTTGATTTTCCCGAGATCCATGGCATGGTCCCGAGAATGTTTCACCCAAGAGATTACTTGCCAAGTTAAAGCACACAGACTTGGAGACAAATTTGTGACTTGGGTTGAAAATTAGTCAGGAAGTATAAGATAAGAGAATTAGATTAACACATGTATGTTCACATTAGTAGGATATGATAAGTGATGTTCTCCAGGGACCAATATTAGGCTTCAGGTTTTCAGTATCTTTATCAATGACTTAGATGAAGGAATGGAGAGTTGTATATTCAATTTTTCAGCTGACACTATTTAGGAGACATACTAAATCGTGCAGACAGCAGCAGGAATTTATAAGGGTATAAAGAGTCTGAAAAAAGTTCATTATGGATTGAAATCATCCAATATGTATTCTAGAGAGACAACTTGGATTATTTTACAAATTATGAGAAACTAAACTGAGGAAGATCTGGACATTTGCGTATCTATGTGCATGAATCATTAAAATTGACTAGACACAAAGCAACCAAAAGCCTAATATAATGTTTTCTTTATTTCAAGGGGCTGGAATACAATTAGGTTGAAGTTATGCTGTAATATTATTGAGTCTTGGTCAAACTGCATCAAAAATGCTGCATTCATATCTGAGCACTGCACCTCATGGAAGATATATAAGCCTTGTATTGGCTGCAGTACATGTTCATTAGATTGATGTCAGCACAGGAAATAAGGACAGTGATATAAACTTTACCCGTTTTTCCTTCTGTAGCTAACTTAAGAATGATTTTATTTTCCTGTTTAAATTATCATCACAATCTGTCTTTTGCCATAACTTTTGAGAAATTAGTCAAGCTCCATCATAACAATTCAGTGGTTTTAAGATGTCTTTGCAACAAATGTACCCACCACAGGAATACTGCTGGTTGTCAGAGCTGTGCTTTGTTAAAGTTTACTTTGTTATTAATTGCTTAACAGGGCTTCCTCACTGGTAGTTTTGTCTTGTCATTAAGCAACACATGGAAACTGTCCAACTTGTTGAGTTCCATGACACTGTTTGTATTTCTTATTGGTGTATAACAGAGTTGGTTTCATTATTACATGCATTACACCATTCAGCTTAGTTGCTGAAGGACACATACCTGCAAGTGTACCATCATTATACTCAGATTATTTTTATAAATACAGTGAAAACCATCTTTTTGATAATATTAACAAAGTTACTTTTTTTTTTCCTTTGTTTTTAGACAATATGCTTCAAATGAAAATCCGGTACCTTATGTAGCCTATATACCAAACCGTCAAAATCCCGTTCCACCTCCTAGGCCTACTGTAACTCCTCAATCAAATGTGCCTCCTAGACCTGTTGTGCCTCCAAGACCTACCGCATCTCGACAGGCTTAAGTTAGACCTTAGCACCTAATGAACATAGACCGTGCCTTACATCCAGTAATATTAATGATCAAATGGATACCTCAGGAAAGCATTAAAAAGTATACTATTTCTCTTTTATAATTATCCCTAATTATTTTTGCAACAAATAGATTCACAACACATTTTTAGAAGCCTTACCTCAGTATCAATGAAGTTATAATGGTATTACAGCACTTTAATACCACGGCTGCTTATACATGAGGCTCTGAATGCTTCGCAAAGGTAAATTCTGAAGTTTTTCTTTAAAAATAGGACTGGCAGAATAAAATGCAATTATTCATTAAAGGTCTTTACAGAGGATACATTCAGTTCATAGTTGCTTGATTTTCATATATAAAATATGCATACCACTTCAGAATTTTGGAATGCAAATTGCTACGTCCAAGATGTGCCATACGTGCACCATATTGACTGGGTAACTTTTAGTCACCCTGAGAACATATCTGAAAATAAAAATAGTTGTTTCAGAATGCAAATCAGGAAGGCACCAGATCTAGGACTCTGAACTACAAAACTCAAAGAAATCAGTGTAGTTTACAGACACTTTCTCCACTTGATTATATCAGGTATTGAATGTCTTAACCAGTGACCTTTAAAAGTGATCACTGGAGGCCTCTTGGGAAAAATCCAGGGTATTTAAGTTTTAGTTTTGAAGGTCCAGGAAAACAAGTGAAAAAACCACAGTCCTCGAAAGAACTCAAGACCATGGATGACATGTTCAAGACATCACCAAGACATTCACTTTCAGCTAGATCAGCGTAAAAGCCTGTCCTCTGCAAATGTGTGCCAGTTGCAACCCAAAGCCAAATTTGACTCAAACCTCAGGCATTTGTGGACTGATGCACAAATCTTTTGTTCTACTGATTCTGCCCGTTTTGGGTACAACTGAATTTCTTCACTTACATAACTAATATTTGTCTCTGTTCAAATTAATCCTACAATAAATTGTTTTATGTTTATTTCTTTTTTGCACAGTATAAATTTGCAAGTCTCTTCTTGATGTCAATAGATTTGACTGTAGTCCTAGTTATATGGACCTACGGGTGTTAATCTGTCTTCATCTTAACCATGAACAGAGTATGTTTGAGAAGCGTCAATTCAGAGTTATTTCAAATCAACAACTAGAAAATGTAGCTAATACTTTGGCATAATTGCAGACTCCGACAGCATGATCAAGAATGGAAAACTTTACTGGGAAGATGTTTTGGCTCGGATCATGAAAGAATGAGGTTACATGATCTAGAAACAGAAAATAGCAATTTAAGTGTTGGAATGTGCTGAAAAATTTTAAAAGGGACACTGTGAATGGTAGAGTAAGTTTCATTATTCACCAGCTAAATTGTTAACACTTTGCACCACAGTGGACATTTAATGCAAAAGAAAGCTAACAAATAGTTCTATGAAACCTTGTTATACAAACATAAGAAAATGTAAATAATCCTAAACTATTTAATTTTAAATTAATTAGTGCTCACATTGTCATTTTCCAATTCATTTGAACTACCCGAGTGAAGATTACTGCTATCATATTAATTGAGAAGTTGAATTGCACTTTAATCTGTTACATTAGTAATAAATCGGTCGTCCACACAACAGGCTGTGATTATTAATTTTGTACTCTGGAGAGTGGGCCGGGCGTATTCTGTGCAACTGATTCGTTGTCCCCATCTTTGAGAATGTTTGCCGATTAGCAATTAGGTGCTTAAGTGCAAGCTTCTCGGTATGCTGTGCCTGGACACTGAAGTCACACCATACCAAAAACTACTATTAAATCTGAGGCCAGCAGCCTGCAATGCTGAGTTGCTGAGTCCACTTTGAGGGATTGTAGGATAAGGGTCCCATGCAAAGAGTGGATATGTGGGATTAGAGGCAACAGCCGTGGCGTTTTCAGAGCCTGCACTCTTGCCTCCTATCCATGCCTCTGTCACCAAATTGGGGGCAAACGGAACCCACTCTCCCCCTCCTCCTTAATCCAGCAGGCAGGTTGCCTTGGCTTGCTGCTAAAGATTTTTCTCATCTGCCAAAAAGGCATATAATTTGGGTAACAGTGAATTTAGTCCCTCCAGTGAGGGAGAAAATATTCCATCCATTCTGGGTGTTTAAGAGGTTAGTTTTCAATATTTTGAGTGTTGACATAAAATACTTGAGACACATTGAAAGCTATGTCCTTATAGTGCCTAGCCCAAGTAGTACTTTATCTGTAATTGTCTGGGATTGCTCGCTAGTGATTATATTCATATAGTGATTTAATTGACAAGCTATGAAAAAATGAACAGAATGGACTGACCTTAAATTACTTTGTACTCCATATTTTCACAATTTCCATTTTAAATAGATTTGATATAAATGAATTGATTTGGACTGTGATATTTAAGGTCCAATCAATCACAACAGCTTTTGCTCTTGAATGAATTAAAAAAAAAAAAGAGGTGCTTCAGTTGAATCCAATATTGTAAAAAAAATGCAGAGGACTCAATTTAAAAAATGAGCCAGGCTTCTATCAGTTTGGTATGAATTGCAAATTTTTCTACATTGTTTTGTTTTAATTAATAGTTACACTTTCAGGATTTTTAAAATTCTACACCCAATCTAAAGGACATCAAGAATGCAGGAGAATGTTTTGATGTTCTTCTGGATTATCAAATCAATATTTTGTTGCCATGTATACACTGTCAGAATGTGATGTATTAATACTTATTTTTTGAGAAAATATCGTCTACAATTCTGAATGAGTTTTAAAATGTAGATAAACAAATTATTTTACGTATTCAGTTACCTATGAATGATGATTGCTAAATGAAAGAAATGAAAAAGAAACTAACAAGCATTTATAGATGTACTACAGATGGAATCCCTGATTTATTAAACATTAACATTTACATCAGACCTGGACTGGTGATTGTTTTTGCAACATTTATTTCTACTGATTTTAACTGTTTTAATTGTGTGTCACTCTGTTTTTACATTTATAAGATACTACAACTATGAAAATGTAACTTAGAGAAACAAAAATTTAAAAACATTTTGGGTGTTTTTTTTGTCTTCATGAAGTGAGGGTGTTAACAATGAGAATGAAATACATTGGGAACCAAATGCTAATTGATCTTGAGTCAAAAAAATACAACACCTGTAAGCATGACAATGTTTCCTCTACTCTGTCTTCAGACATGTACCTTGAGCAAAACCTTTGTGATCATATTTAACAATTTTCAGATTTATCTATTTACATTCACTTAATGGAGGTGTAGTAGTCATTGTGGCATTTCAGTAGACAGACATCTAGGCAAAAAGCAACTAAACCTAACTTTGAAAGACGTAACCCCTAAATATGTGGGTGGAATTTTGGAAAATGCTATTGCATGGGACTAAATTCATTGCCAGTGTTGACAGACAAATTAGAGGGGTAACCACTAGAGGTAGTGCCATAAATGCAAACCATTAAGGAGAAGCACTGAAGATTGATAGCAGAGGATGTCATGTTGTAAAGCATTGAAAAGTAAATAAGATTAATGTCACTTAGTCATGGCAGGCAGTCCCACTGTTGTGAGCAGATCAGAAATCAGATTGAAAGCAATTGACCAGGACACGGCGGAGGAAAATTAGAGTAGCAACAATACTTATGAGAATTTTGAGATAAAGTGGGGTTTGGTGTAAAGTAATAGTTTGAGCAAAGAACGGTTTTCAAAGTTAGGACTAATTGCAGCAATTTTAAAGGAGAGGAATCAATCATGGCCCACAGAAGAGGAGCTATTACATTTCAAAACTCATTAAGCAAACAAGATGTAGTACAAGATTCAGGAGCTGAGTGAGGAAAAGAGAAGAACAATAAAGAAAATTAAAACTTCAGTTTTTCCTCATACTACATGATGAGGAAGGAAAGTAGAAGTGATTTTGATTGAAGAGGATGTGGTAGCAGCATACTGAAATGGTCTCGTTCCATGGACTGAGCAGAAACAGATTTATTTTAATAGTTCTCCATGGAACAAGTGCTCTCTATTGGCAGGAACTGGATACTCCACACAGGGTGGCAAGAAAAATCCACCCAAAGTAGATCAGCCATAATTACTCAGCCATGTAAGAATATCCATATCCTGTATGACAGCTAGAAATCTGTCAGTTTCATCCCAACTTGACCAAGTATGTATAACCTAATGTTTTGGTGAATTTAGTAAGAAGATCTAATCCATAATCTATATTGGAAATTACTTCATTTGACAGAGCCACATGGAAGTACTCATGCGACCCCATTCTACATTTAAAATGGTAGACATCTCAAATTATGAATTGTGTAAAAATATCAAAATAAGGTCTCGTGTTGAACACTGAATTCAAGTGAAGTTCTCCCCAAATCAGGCACTTCACACAAACTAAATGAGGATGTATAGAATTTTGAGACTGGCTTCCTCAGGGAACGTGACAGATTCGGTTAATGTTTTTGCGTGGTTTAAATTACATTTGCTTCTTTGCATTAATGGATTTTGTTAGTGATCGATCATGTTTGAATTTTCATCTTCTCAATATATAATTCGTGCCTGTGGGTGGCATTTAAAATCCAAGTGATGACACGAGTATTTTTTGAGGTCCTGTCAGTGAATGCCATCACTTGTCACATGAGAGTGAGAGGCTGCTAAGGTGGTTTGCCCCACGACTCAGTGCCCTAGAGTATCTAGATTTCTTTTTTAAAAAGATCAACCTGTTCAGGCACACCTCTTGGGTAATATGGGACTTGGATCCGCGCTCTCAAAGGTAGTGACCATAGCACTTCGCCACAAAGGCCCTAACTGAGCTACTTCGAGCGCCCCCTTACCTGCAGCCTCAACGATTCGTCCTGCCCACGCGTCGCTGGATTGGTGGGCTCCAGACGACAACCGATCCCTGATTGGTCACCCTGTCACGTCAATCAGGAGGCACCGACTTCCGACGACTCGGTCCGGTGGTGTTGAAACGTTCCGGAAGTTGGGAGCCGCGGGGTTCTCGCGCTGATCGGCAGCGCTGGAGGAGCGAGGGGTACAGAGAGGGTCCCGGGAGACCAGGCGGTCTCCGTCTTTGTGTCTGTGTCTGGTAGCGGGCCTTCCGGGAGCCGGGAAATCCACGTTCGCACGATGTCTGCTGAAGGCCCTGCAGTCGAAGAAGCAGTCGTTGCTGCTCTGTTATGATGAACTCATCCCGAGAGAAGCGTTTTCGCTTTTGGGACAAACTGACGGTGATCGGTTCACGGATAGTTCTGCAGCGACGGTCAGGCTTCTACCAGCAACATCTTAAATAGCATTTATAACCTGCCTTCGAATCACAGATCAGTGGAGTGCAGTTTATTAGAGTCATACAGCACGAAACAGACCCTTCGGTCCAACCAGTCTATGCCAAACATAATCCCAAACTGACTAGTTCCACCTGCCTGCTGCTGGCCTATATGCCTCCAGACATTTCTTACTCATGTATTTATCCAAATGTCTTTTGAGCGTTGTAAGTGTACCTGCAACCACTTCTTCTTCTGGAATTTCATTTCACACACTAAGCACTCTTCAAAAAAAAAAGCACCTCCATGTCTTTTTTAAATCTTTCTCCTCTCACCTTAAAAATATGTCCCCTAGTCTTGAAATTCTCTACCTAGAGAAAACATCTGCCATTTGCCTTATCTATACTTGTTATTTTATAAACCCCTATAAGATCCCTGTTATCCTCCTATGTGCTAATAAAAAATGTCCCAGCCTATCCAGCTTCTCCTTATAACTCAAGCCCTCCATTCCTGGCAACATCCTGGTAAATTTCTTCTGAACCCTCTCCAGCTTAACCATATCCATCCAATAACAGATTGACCAGAACTGGACACAGTACTCCAGAAAAAGCTCACCAGTGTCCCGTACAACGTCAACATGACATCCCAAAACCTGTACTTAAAAGATCTGTGCAATGAAGGCAAGTATGCTAAATGCCTTCTTAATCACCCTGTCTACACATGTCACAAATTTCAAAGAATTATGTTTCTGAATGCATGGATCTCTCTTTCTACAACACTACCTAAAGCTCTACTACTAGTTCTATAAATCCTGTCCTTGTTTATTTTGCCAAAATGCATAACCTGGCATCTATCCATTTTAAAATCCATTTGCCTGTCGTACCTGTCGACCCAGTCGATCAAGATCACTTTGTGATTTTAGATAATCATCTTCACTGTCCACTATACAATGATTTTCGTGTCATCTGCAAACTTACCAACCATGCCTTCTATATTCTCATCTAAATCATTTCTTTAAATGACAAACAAAAGTGGACCCAACACCGATCCCTGTGAAACACTGCTGCTGACGGGCCTCCAGTCTGAAAAACAACCCTCCGTCATCACTCTCTGTCTCCTGCTGTTAAGCCAATTTTGTATCCAATTGACAAACTCACCTTGAGTCCCATGTGATTGATCTTTACTAATTAGTCTATCATGTGGAGAGATAGGAGGAACTGCAGATGCTGGAGAATCCGAGACAACAAGGTGCAGGGCTGGATGAACACAGCAGGCCAAGCAGCATCATAGGAGCAGAGAGGCTGACGTTTCGGGCCTCGACCCTTCATCAGAAAAGGGGGAGGGGAAGGGGGTTCCGAAGTAAATAGGGAGAGAGTGGGAGGCGGATAGAAGAGGGATAGAGGAGAGGATAGCTGGAGAGGAAACAAACAGGTCGAAGAGGCGGGGATGGAGCCAGTAAAGGTGAGTGTAGGTAGGGAGTTAGGAAGGGGATAGGTCAGTCCAGGGAGGACGGACAGGTCAAGGGGGCGGGATGAGGTTGGTTGGTAGGAGATGGAGGTGCGGCTTGAGGTGGGAGGAGGGGATAGGTGGGAGGAAGAACAGGTTAGGGAGGCAGGGACGAGCTGGACTGGTTTTGGGATGCGGTAGGGGGAGGGGAGATTTTGAAACTTGTGAAATCCACATTGATACCATTGGGCTGCAGGGTTCCCATGCGGAATATGAGTTGCTGTTCCTGCAACCTTCGGGTGGCATCGTTGTGGCACTGCAGGAGGCCCAGGATGGACATGTCGTCTGAGGAATGGGAGGGAGAGTTGAAATGGTTCGCAACTGGGAGGTGCAGTTGTTTATTGCGAACCGAGCGTAGGTGTTCTGCAAAGCGGTCCCCGAGCCTCCGCTTGGTTTCCCCGATGTAGAGGAAGCCACACTGGGTACAGTGGATGCAGTATACCACACTGGCAGATGAACATCTGCTTGATGTGGAAAGTCTTCTTGGGGCCTGGGATGGGGGTGAGGGAGGAGGTATGGGGGCAGGTGTAGCACTTCCTGCGGTTGCAGGGAAAAGTGCCGGGTGTGGTGGAGCTGGAGGGGAGTGTGGAGCGGACAAGGGAGTCATGGAGAGAGTTGTCCTCCAGAAAGCAGCTAAGGGTGGGGAGGGAAAGATGTCTTGGGTGGTGGGGTCGGATTGCAGATGGCGGAAGTGTCGGAGGATGATGCGTTGGATCCGGAGGTTGGTGGGGTGGTACGTGAGGACGAGGGGGATTCTTTTTTGGTTCTTATTGCGTGGACGGGGTGTGAGGGATGAGGTGCGGGATATGTGGGAGACATGGTTGAGGGCGTTCTCGACCACCGAGGCGGGGAAGTTACAGAAGTTACGGGGATGAACGGTCAGTCCTCAGTAAAGGGCTCACCTTTGTCCCCCTCCACCCACAGATCAACGAATACCGCTCACGCTTGGACATAGAGCAGTTTTTCCGCCGCCTCCGCCTCCACGCTTACTTCTTTAACCGTGAACCTAACCCTCCCTCTACTGACCCCTTCTCCCGCTTCCAACACACCACCTCCTCCTGGACACCACCCCAAGGCCTCCTACCCTCCCTCGACCTCTTCATCTCCAACTGCCGTCGAGACATCAATCGCCTCAACCTCTCCACCCCTCTCACCCACTCCAACCTCTCCCCTGCAGAACGTGCAGCCCTCCGCTCCCTCCGCTCCAATCCCAACCTCACCATAAAACCTGCGGACAAGGGAGGCGCAGTTGTAGTATGGCGCACTGACCTCTACATCGCCGAGGCCAGACGCCAACTCTCCGACACCTCCTCCTACCGCCCCCTTGATCATGACCCCACCCCTGAGCACCAAACCATCATCTCCCAAACCATCCACAACCTCATCACCTCAGGTGACCTCCCATCCACGGCCT
Source organism: Rhincodon typus (assembly GCF_021869965.1). Taxonomy (NCBI): domain Eukaryota; kingdom Metazoa; phylum Chordata; class Chondrichthyes; order Orectolobiformes; family Rhincodontidae; genus Rhincodon; species Rhincodon typus. Next base: position 28,328,929 of record NC_063351.1, on the reverse strand, counting down.
CCAACCTCATCGTTCCCCAACCTCGCACTGCCCGCTTCTATCTCCTTCCCAAAATCCACAAACCTGAATGCCCTGGTCGACCCATTGTCTCCGCCTGCTCCTGCCCCACCGAACTGATCTCCAACTATCTCGACTCCATTTTCTCCCCCTTGGTCCAGGAACTCCCTACCTATGTCCGTGACACCACCCACGCCCTCCACCTCCTCCAGAACTTCCAATTCCCCGGTCCCCAACACCTCATCTTTACCATGGACGTCCAGTCCCTCTAGACCTGCATTCCCCATGCAGATGGCCTTAAGGCCCTCCGCTTCTTCCTGTCCCGCAGGCCCGACCAGTCCCCCTCCACTGATACCCTCATCCGCTTAGCCGAACTCGTCCTCACACTCAACAACTTCTCTTTCAATTCCTCCCACTTCCTACAGACAAAGGGGGTAGCCATGGGTACCCGCATGGGCCCAAGCTACGCCTGCCTCTTTGTAGGTTACGTGGAACAATCCCTCTTCCGTACCTACACTGGCCCTAAACCCCACCTCTTCCTCCGTTACATTGATGACTGTATCGGCGCCGCCTCGTGCTCCCACGAGGAGCTCGAACAATTCATCCACTTCACTAACACCTTCCACCCCAACCTTAAGTTTACCTGGACCATCTCTAACACCTCTCTCCCCTTCCTGGACCTCTCTGTCTCCATATCGGGCAACCACCTAGAAACCGATATTCATTTCAAGCCCACCGACTCCCACAGCTACCTAGAATACTCCTCCTCCCACCCACCTTCCTGCAAAAATGCTATCCCCTATTCCCAATTCCTTCGCCTCCGCCGCATCTGCTCCCAGGATGAGGCATTCCACTCCCGTACATCTCAGTTGTCCTCGTTTTTCAAGGACCGTAACTTCCCCGCCTCGGTGGTCGAGAACGCCCTCAACCGTGTCTCCCACATCTCCCGCACCTCATCCCTCACACCCCGTCCACGCAATAAAAACCAAAAAATAATCCCCCTCGTCCTCACGTACCACCCCACCAACCTCCGGATCCAACGCATCATCCTCCGACACTTCCGCCATCTGCAATCCGACCCCAGCACCAAAGACATCTTTCCCTCCCCACCTTTATCTGCTTTCCGGAGGGACAGCTCTCTCCGTGACTCCCTTGTCCGCTCCACACTCCCCTCCAGCTCCACCACACCCGGCACTTTTCCCTGCAACCGCAGGAAGTGCTACACCTGCCCCCATACCTCCTCCCTCACCCCCATCCCAGGCCCCAAGAAGACTTTCCACATCAAGCAGATGTTCACCTGCACATCTGCCAATGTGGTATACTGCATCCGCTGTACCCGGTGTGGCTTCCTCTACATCGGGGAAACCAAGCGGAGGCTCGGGGACCGCTTTGCAGAACACCTACGCTCGGTTCGCAATAAACAACTGCACCTCCCAGTTGCGAACCATTTCAACTCTCCCTCCCATTCCTCAGACGACATGTCCATCCTGGGCCTCCTGCAGTGCCACAACGATGCCACCCGAAGGTTGCAGGAACAGCAACTCATATTCCGCATGGGAACCCTGCAGCCCAATGGTATCAATGTGGATTTCACAAGTTTCAAAATCTCCCCTCCCCCTACTGCATCCCAAAACCAGTCCAGCTCGTCCCTGCCTCCCTAACCTGTTCTTCCTCCCACCTATCCCCTCCTCCCACCTCAAGCCGCACCTCCATCTCCTACCAACCAACCTCATCCCGCCCCCTTGACCTGTCCGTCCTCCCTGGACTGACCTATCCCCTTCCTAACTCCCTACCTACACTCACCTTTACTGGCTCCATCCCCGCCTCTTCGACCTGTTTGTTTCCTCTCCACCTATCCTCTCCTCTATCCCTCTTCTATCCGCCTCCCACTCTGTCCCTATTTATTTCGGAACCCCCTTCCCCTCCCCCTTTTCTGATGAAGGGTCTTGGCCCGAAACATCAGCCTCTCTGCTCCTATGATGCTGCTTGGCCTGCTGTGTTCATCCAGCCCTGCACCTTGTAGTCTATCATGTGGAACCTTGTTAAAGGCTTTACTAAAGTCTAATTAAACAATGTCTACTGCTCTGCCCTCATCAATCTTCTTGATTACTTCCTTGAAAAAAATCAAATCAAGTTTGAGACACCGTTTCCCTCGCACAAAACCATGCTGACTATCCCTAATCATTCTGTTGCCTCTAATCACTATCACTTATTTCTTTGGCCTATAGTATTGATTGTCTTCAGGGATATCTCCTGCTTTATGCTGTGCATTTGGTGAAAAACTTTTTTTCTTCCTCTCTCATTTCTACCAGAGTTGGACTGTCAGATATCTCTGTCCTCGAGGGGCAGTTGGTTATATACCATTTTGCATCAAGTATGCAGACAGGACAAGGAGACAGGCCTTTATGAGCTACCATAGCTAGTGTGGGGATTGAAGCCACAATTTTCATGGTATTCTGCACTGTGGCTGACTGAGCTGATGCAAACCCCCAGAGACAGAGCAGGAGAATAGTCCTTGGAATTTCAATTATTCTGGCCACAGTAAATATTTAGGAAGGGGGAGATGATGGCCTAGTGTTATTATCACTGGATTCTTAATCCAGAGATCCAGCTAATGTTCTGGGGACCTGGGTTCAAACCCCTCTGTGGCAGATGATGGAATTTGAATTAAAAAAAAAAAGTCTTGAATTAAGAGTCCAGTGATGACCATGAAACAATTGTTGATTGTTGTGAAAAATCCATCTAGTTCACTAATGTCCTTTAGGGAAGGAAACTGCCATCTTTACCTGGTCTGGACTAGGTATGACTTCAGACCCATAACAACGTGATTGACTCTTAACTGCCTCTGGGATGGGTAGTAAATGCTGGTCTAGTCAGTGTTGCCTTCATCCCATGAACAATTAAGGATACTCTTGCAATGCTGAAGAGAATGTTTTGACGCTGTTGTGTCAGGGGACGGTTGATGAAACTGCCATGGACTGCATTGCCAGCACATGTTGGAGCAGGAAGCTCTAATGTTCGGAAGTTTCTGCTCTGAAAATGAGCCACAACTATGGTACTGCAGGTCACTATTTTCTGTGTGCGTGTGTGTGTTTGTTAGGATTTACAGGAGGATGGCTATCCTCCTGATCTATGAAGATCCTAACACAGGGGTTCCCAAACGTTTCCCATTGGGATCTCACTTAATGCCCAGAAAGTTGTTTTGACTTGCAAGACAGTGGATAGGGACACCTTTAAAAGTGGGGATGCAGTGGTGTAGAGTAGATAGTTGTGAGCAGATTTAATTGTTTTACAGACATATATAAAGTCAAAAATCACACAACACCAGGTTATAGTCCAACAGGTTTATTTGAAATCACAAGCTTTTGGAGCATAGCCCCTTCAGGTGCGGTGAGATGAGAGCACACAGACACAGAGTTTATAGGCAGACAGAGGAAGGGCAGAGAGATCAAAGGATCATACAACTGGTGTGAGTGGTGTGAACAAACCTGAAATGGTTGACTGCCTGCCTCCTGTTGAATCTTTAATCATTCGTACATTCCTGCATTCTAGAAATTGTAGAAGCAGGATATGGAGAACTCGGTTAGAAAGGAGACGCAAGTTTCGATTGATTATAATGCAAATTTCAGAATCTATTTCATGTCACTGCCCTGAAATCATCAGTGTTTGCCTAACTTTCCAAATTTCAAATACGCAGAGCGATAAGAATATACAAAAAGTGACATCTCAGGTCAGACACCGAATCGTAGGTGTGAGGCCTTGTTCAGAATCTGTCTCAGAGTTTTAATCTGGAATCAGACTGGTTTCATTCTGAAAGCAGGAATTTATAAAATGTCACACTGACTGACTGTGACTACAAATTATGTGTTTTTTGAACAAAATAGATGTTTCTTTATTTGCAGATATGTTCTTGGATGAAATGATTCACCTCATACGTTTGTGTATGTGTGTGCGCGCGTGCGAGAGAGAGGGTCCATGTGTGTGTGAACGAGTGCGTGAGAGAGTAATAAGAAATCCAGAACTGTACAACCTAATTAAGGTAGAGAGATCATAATTTATCAAGGTGATGCTGTCAAAACAGGACAGTAAGGAAGATTTTACAGATACAGAACAGTGTGGTGGGGTCACCTGTAGCACGACATGAACCCAGTGTGTTGTTGTGTTTCTCTAAGTCCGCCTTGGAGGACACTTACCTGAAGATTGGAGGCTGAATGCCCTTGACTGCTGAAGTGTTCCCCGACTGGGAGGAAACACTCCTATCTGGTGATTGTTGCGCAGTGTCCATTCATCCATTGTCGTAGTGTCTGCATGGTCTCGTCAAGATAGCGAAACTCTGAGACAGATTCTGGACAAGGCCTCACACCTACAATTCAGTGTCTGACTTGAGATGTCACCTTTTGTATGCTCCTATCGCTCTGCCTGTTTTAAGTTTGGAAAGTTAGACAAACGCTGATGAAACTTTTAATTATCTCAGGGCAGTGACTTGAAATAGATTCTGAAATTTGCATCTTAATCAGTTGAAACTTGCATCTCCTTTCTACAGAGATATTCATATCCTGCTTCTGCAATTTCTAGAATGCAGGAACATATGAATGGTTAAAGATTCAACAGGAGGCAATCAGTCAGCCATTTTAGGTTTGTTCACTCCACTCACACCACTTGTATGATCCTGTGATCTCTGTGCCCTTCATCTCTCTGCCTATAAACTTTGTGTCTGTGTGCTCTCCTTTCACTGCACCTGATAAAGGGGCTGTGCTCAGAAAGCTTGTGATTTCAAATTAACCTGTTGGATTATAACTCGGTGTCGTGTGATTTTTGACTTCGTCCGTCCTGTCCAACACTAGCACCTCCACATCCGAAGTGCATAAATTCTGCACTGCTCCAGGAGATGAGACTCGAGGTTAATTTGAAAAATTGCGAGGATATGAAGCCGCTTCATCTGGTTGGAGCTTCATGGCAGCCATTATTGCCTTGGACTTTATGACTCAAAAATTTTGACCTCACTTGAGTTTGCAAAGCTCACTTTGGGAATCATTGCCCTAACCCTTCTTAATTTCGTGGAGAGGCAATTCATAGGAACTAGAAAGATCATTTGTTTACAAAACAGTGTATCAGTCTTTCATTCAAAGAACCGTTCTCACCAGATTTATGGTCAATCACTGGGAATGGAGGTGCCCTGGTACTTCCTGATGTTCTTCAGCAGCTCCTATCTCTACCAGTTTTTCACTGGTGGAAGGCCTGCTATTATTGGCCCTTCAGACTTCGGAGTCCATCTGCTTTAATTGGACATCTCGTCACGTGCCCTTTAAGTCCTGACACCAAGGGGATTGACTCCTAAGAATGAAAATTCAGCTCAATTTATTTGTTTTGAAAGTAAAACTATCACAAACATAATACTCTTTTTGCAGACTGATGCTAATAATGCTGTTAATAATAACAATATTAATAGTGCACCACACACAACAACCATGAAATATACATAGGATGTGAAGGTGATGTACTAATCTTGAAGTATCATAACATTTATATGAAATGCGCAGTATTCAATTTGAGAAGCTCAGGCCCACTCACTTACTGCTGATCCAGACCCTAACCTTGCTACCTACTGCCAGAAAGAACGAACATTGAGGGAAGCTTTTTGAAATTCCTTTCTAACTTCCTAAAGTAATGATGCAAGTTTACGGAGATCATGTTAGTCTGTGCACATCATAAAGTCAACTAACATAAGGTATATCTAAGTCATCAGATTATGGCTTTAAGACTCGGTTCAGATACTTGAGTCTAGTCTAGGTTGCCATTTCAAAAGTACTTAGCTACAAAGTGCTTTGAATTATTTTGATGAGTGAAAGGCATGATATAAATGCAGGAACCTTATAACTGGAAAGTGAATTGGGAATCTCCTCTTCATAAAAAGATACAATTTGAACTTAATACAGTAGTATCTTTTCTCAGCTTAAGTTTCTACTTCCAAGAAAAAAGAAAAGAAACATTTCCAAGCATCTACCATTATTGCCTGCAGATTTTATACGCATGGACTATTGTTCTACTGTCCTTATCTAATTCAAAGAACCTATTTGACTGAACCAAAAATAGAAATTGCTGGACAAACTCAGCAGGTCTGTCAGCATCTGTGGAGAGAAAATAGAGTTAATGTTTCGAGTGTAGAGATCCTTCTTTTCTAATAATTTGTTAAAATAAATGTCAATTTATGTTTAACTGCATTAATTTAGTGAAGCACCATTCATGCAGGTACCATTTGGGGTAAATCAGAGCCTGTCAAAGAATGATTTCTTAAAATCTGCTGCGTAGTACATTATTCAATTTGAAATAATGCTTGTTTATTATCAATTGACTTTCTATAAATAAACCAAACTGAATCAAATGTGAAATTGTATTCATAAGAATAAAATAAATAGGAGTAGGAGTTGGCCATCCTGCCCTTTTGAGCTTCCTGTGCCATTCAGTGAGATGATGGCTAATCATTTAATTCAAGCACACCCTCTCAATCTGTCCCAATATCCCTTGATTCCCTTGGTATCCAAAAATGTATTGATCGTTGACCAGAATGTGCTCAGTAACAGCATCTCAGCCCTGAAGGGTAGAGAATTCCAAATGTTCACAACCCTTTGAATGGAAAGATTTCTCCATATCTTAGTCCTAAATGGCTAACTCTTTGTTGTGAGACTTTTGACTAGTGTGAGACTCCATAGCCAGGTGAAAAATCCTCTCAATATCTATCCTGTCAAAACAACAATTTGATATAATTAAGTTTATTTGACTTGATGACTCCTTGTAGGACAATTCCAGGAATAAGTCTAGTAAAACTTTGTTACACTCCCTCTATGGTAAATATTAGGTGGGGACATCAAAATTATGGTCTAAACATATATTTTGTTAATAAATTTATTTATTTTAATCAAGTCAGTACATTACATTTGTATTCATGTTGTGATGAATGGTACAATTTTGAAGTTTTTAATTTTTTTTTAAATTTGTGTTTTTGGATCCACAGGGTTCTCTCTGGAAGTTATACAGGCATAAGCTGCTGGTATACATTGAACACTTAATACAGGCTATTTATGGGAATGGCTACCTTTCTGTTTCTGGCAGAGAAAATGATTCAACCTGGGAATGTTTCATTCAGTCACTGAAACAGCAGCACATTATCTCTGGAGAAACTCAGCTTGGAGTGCAGCAGTACGCAGTATTGAACATGTATTTGAGACCCTTGGTTATAATTTTAGATGACAACTTCTACTATCAAAGCATGAGATATGAAGTTTATCAAATAGCAAGGCGAAGTAAGTCTCCTGTCGCAAACAATATGTAGTAATACATCCAAAGCAAGCAATCTACCTACTAATGTATATAAATAATTATTACTTCTACAAATATTGGCCTTTTTTTATAACAAAAACAATTGTCCCTTTTATTTCTGCTTCGCTCACTACCTGCTTGCTGAGACGAAATGAGTATCCAGCGGCTGTAGTCCTTTCAGCTTTCTAATGGATCATTTTATTGTAAAAATTAGGAGCATTGGCATTTTCAGATAGTGTCAAGAAGCATGTAGCCTAAACTTGTTTTGATATATTTTCTTTTAGTATTTTGGTATTAACATAAGTGCCTCAAAAATTACAACAAAGGTACAAAAACAGTAAATGGCACAGTAGTGACTAGTTTTCAAAGACTGGGATATTGTCACTATTCTCCAGTACTTAGATAAGTTAGTAATGGTGATAATGGGGCAGCATGGTGGCACAGTGGTTAGTACTGCAGCCTCACAGCACTAAGGACCCGGATTCGATTCCACTCTCAGCGGCTGTCTGTATGGAGTTTGCACGTTCTGCCCACTGTCTGTTTCCTCCGGGTGCTCCAGTTTTCTCCCACAAACACAAAAATGTGCAGGTTAGGTTGATTGGCTAAATTGCCCCGTAGGTGGGTTAGCCATGGGAAATGCAGTTACAGGAATAGGTCTGGGTGGGATGCTCTTTGGAGGTTTGGTGTGGACTCGATGTTTCCACACTGTAGGGATTCTAAAAGAATTCTAATTCTAGAATATGCCCAAGAAAGGCAAAGGCCTAAGTTTTTACTCTAGAGTTGCAAGTGCAGTGTGGGGAAACTACCCAACTTTGTAAGCCCAATTCAGAAGAAAGTGTTCCAAAATAAAGTTTTTACCTGGGTTTTGAATGGGGGTGGCATGATTGTTAATGGATGTTAGGCCTACCGGTTCTGGAAACTGAGCGAGGCAGGCTGTCTGAAAGGCTGGTCTTTGTGCTTCTGTTGTTTGTCCAGCTATAAAAGAGACATAAAAGATCTTTTACCCCTCACCATGCTCCTCCCATGCCAAATTATGCCCCCTACCCACATACCCTGTGACCCATTATTTTCTGCGCCAACCTATGTCTCTTTACCTCACCTCTTTTCCATTTTAGCCTCATACTCCTCCAACCCCATAGTGTCTCATATCCTCCATACCAACTTATTCCTCTCTACTCAATCTCACGAAGCCCTTTATAGCTCTTATGCCAACTTATGCTAACCAAGCTGCTCAACCACCAACCTTTGTCAGGACTCTATGTCAGTTCAACTGTCTTGACAATGGGCAGAAGAGCCGTGAAATAAAAGCTGTCAGTCTATTGATGACTTCACAATTTAAAAGAAAATCTTCTCATATATAAATCTTCTCCAAATCTAAATTGTTTCAATTATAAACATATTCATAGCCTCATATCAAAAACTTCATAACTATTTGGAGCTATCAATTAAACTCTAAAGTGACAGGATTAATATGATAGTTAGTGAAATCGATCTTGCAGCACTAATCCAGTAATGATAACCTTCAGGCTTATGTCAACGGACAGTGAAAAGGAAAGCTTGTCAGTTCCAATGAGCTTGAAAATTACAATGAATTTATCCACATTTTTATGTATTTTCATATCTATATTTAACAATTCTAAAAGGCATTTGATCCCTTCCGAAAGAGTCCCTGAACCTGTCCAAAATAGTTCCCTACCTCTCCAAAGAACTCTGGTAAACTACAATCTTTTCTCAAAATATAAAGTCCACAAATTGTATTTGGACACCCTGTTAAGAAAAAGTTGCAAAATACAACGAGCCCCGTTTCCCCTTTGTTGAAAATGTTGGGTGCTGAGTTCAGGGGTAGAATTTCTGGAATTGGTGCTGTTCTGGCCAAGTTGTCGACCTGCTCCCTTCTTATGGAAATTCAGGCCTGAGTTTTGCTATGAGTAATAACTTGGATTCTTTATTGACAGAAATGTTGTAGACCGTATAGTTGAGGCATAGAATCGTTTACAGCACATAAGTAGACTGTTTGCCCCTTGTGACTTTATCCATGGAAAAAGTGCGTTAGAGCCTAGTGTCAGTTTCAACACTTGCGTCCATAGTTTTCGGTCATGGTATGTCAAGTGCATATCTAAGTAATTTTTAAATGTGATGAGGATTTTTCCTTCTGCCATCTTTTCAGACAAAGTTTCAGATCTGTACTGCCCTTTGGTTTAAAAATAATCTTCAAATTGCTGATAAACCAGGTATTGATGTCTCCTGGTATTGACCTCTCTGCTAAAGGAAATTACGCTTTCCTATCAGCTCTATCTAAGCTACTAATAATTTTATACACAAATTAAATCTCTTATCCATTTTATCTGTTATAAAGGAAATAACCCCACTATCCAATCTTGCCTCGTAACTAATTTTCACTAGTCTTGGCAATATTCTTGTAAAGCTTCTTTGCTTCCTGTCAAAGCAATCACATCCTGTCATGTGGTGACCAGACTGCATGTGCTACTTCATTTTTAATTGTACCAGTGTTTTATATAGTTCTAGCATAATGTCCTTGCTCTAATGTTGTATGCGTCAGATAATAAAAGTATAATCTGCATGCATTCTTAATCAGTTGATGTTCCTGTCCTTCTGCCTTCAGGGATCTGTGTTCATACACTTCAGAGACCCTGTACACTTGTTATTATTCTGAAATCTCTTGTGTATATCCTTTGCTTGTTTGTCCTGATCAGTCATTAATAGAGCAAGTTCCAGTAAGATTTACTGTTCTATTGAAATGGTTAGGAATGCAAGAATTCTGCATCCTTCCTGGTCAAGTTGCTAGCTGTAGTTTAGTTTGTGTTTACTCTTATCTCAAGGTTGTTTCAAAATGATGGCTGAAACTTTTGGATGTTATTTACCAGTTCTAAACTGAATATCTGATTCAGAGAAACCAACAAATGCGTGAGAAGTTCAGAGTTCATAACGATGCAGAGCAGGAATTCACTTTTATTAGTTGGATAGAGTGAGTTTGATGTTTAATATATGCTGTGCCTGCCATGGCGTGCTTGATGTTACTACTATCACTACTAATATTTTATATTGTTCTTTATGAAAAGCTCAAATATAAGATGTACTTGTGTAAAAATTCTGCTTATATGCTTGCCAGCTAGGTATTTTCGACCTATTCACATTTGTGGAACCGAAATTCCAAGCTGGTGAGTAACGAAGTGGAATTTCTGACTAATTGCCTCTTTTAAAAAAATGCCTCATTATAATGTTAGAAATGATATTTAAGGTCAATCAATTGCCAGCAACCTATCTTTTTAATAGATTCCGTAAGTTTCCTTCAGCTGTTTCTGGAGTGCCGCCTTGAACTATGTTTACAGAGAAATCATAAAAGAAGCTGTCCGGTAAATGATGAAACAATAGTCCTGATGTCAACAAAAATACAGCGACCTGATCCTGTGAGAAATGTATGGGAAAAGAACAATCTGACACTGGAAAGTGCAGAAAATGTGTTGGAAATGGATATGTAAGTATTCTAAGTAACAATCAATTACCATTAATTTACTTTTAATACTTGTTTTTAATTAGGAAGAAGACAATATCGTAATATACCAGTTCTTCTTAAAGTTAATTTTTTCCTCAATTATTTGTTGGAGTTTGATTACTTTCAGATATTTCAGAATGCAGGATGCTTGCCAGTGACATTCACAAGCCACAAGATGATAAAACAAAATATCAGTGTACTGTTGTTATAGTTTAACCAAAACACCATAATAATTCATAAATGTCTATTTGCATGTTTCAGGATACTAGATTTATATTGATTTAATTGTCAAGTGTAGTTTGTTATCATAAGTTGGCTAGATGGATGGTTTGTAATTCAGAGTGAATATCAACAGGATGGCGTTCAATTCCCACACAGATTGTAGTTAACATGAAGGCCTCTGGCCTTGCCTGATGTGTAGTGACCTGTTTTTTGCTAACAGTCCTGTCCATCTTGCCAATGGCACTTTGCTGCATATAATGGAACTTAAGCTGTCTTATTGAAGTGTGCTGGAGAACTCCAGCTTTAACAGCAACCTGGAGAGAATCAAAACTTTGTAATCTTAAAAAGTCTGCGTGCAATATGAAGTAATTCTATTTTGAGTTCTGTCCTCAATCATTGACCTAATGTTAATTCTGTCGATGGAAATTTGTGGTTGTGATGGGTGTTGCTCAAAACTGCATTATTTGTTCAACTTGCTAAATTGCCTTTGAGAAAGTGATGGTGAGTTGTTTCTTGAACCACTGCAATCCATGTCATGTAGGCACATCCATGGTACTGTTAGGAAGGGAGTTCCAGATTTTTTACCCAGCATTAGAGACAGTTCAGAGAAAGTTGGTTAACTGATATTTGGGACAGGTGATTACCTTATGAGGAAAGGTTGCACAGATCCCAAGATGACTTAATAGGATGTTTCCTGTTTTGTCGGAGAGATTAGAGAAAAGTGATAGTGAGGAAAGAGGTAAGTCTGAGGCTGGTACATTTGAGAAGAGGAGCAAGTCAAATAGTCAAGGCAGAGGGTAAGTTAAGACTGATAAATTTAACTGCATTTGTTTCAATGCAAGAGGCATGACACGTATGGTAGATGAACTCAAGGCATGGTTGGGAACATGGGACAGGGATATCATAGCTATTACAGAAATGTGGTTCAGGTAAGGGCAGGTCTGGCAGCTTAATGTTCCAGGGTATAGATGCTATAGGTGGGCAAAAGAAGAGAGGAATTGGCATTTTTGGTTAGGAAGAACATTACAGCTGTACGAAGGGAGGATATTCCTGGGAGTGCATCTGGTGAAGTTATTTGGGAAACTGAGAAACAAGAAAGGGATTAACCTTGAATCAGAGATAGTAGGAACTGCAGATGCTGGCGAATCCGAGACAACAAGGTGCAGGGCTGGATGAACACAGCAGGCCAAGCAGCATCATAGGAGCAGAGAGGCTGCGATAGGGTTAGGGTTAGGGTTGGGGTTATTGGGATTGTACTATAGGCCCCTCCAGTATTCAGCAGGAAATTGAGAAGCAAATGTGTAAAGAGGTCTCAGTTATCTGTAAGAATGATAGGGTGGTGATGGTAGGGGATTTTAACTTTGCAAACATAGACTTGGACTGCCATAGCATTAAGGGCTTGGATGGGGAGGAATTTGTTAGGCGTGTGGTTGTAGACATGCTTGCCAAACTGGTGTGTTTGTCTGCAAACATTTTGTCACCCTGCTAGGTAATATTGTCAGTGCACCTCTCTTCTGTGCTGAATTCCAGGAAAGCCCTGGAAAGACTCAAGAAAGACAGGAACATTGTAATCTTACCAGTGGACAAAGGACGCATGACAGTAATCCTCAATAGAGCCCAATACATTGAGAAAGCTAATGCACTACTAGCAGATACTGACACCTACCAACAGATGGCATTAGACCTGACACCACAGTTAAGAAATTACACAACTCCGGAGACATCAGCAAGACAGACTAGCAAAAAAGAAGCCAGAGGGATCCAACGTACCCTGCTTCTACGGACTCTCCAGAGTACGCAAACTGGGGGTCCCCGTCAGACCCATTGTCTCACTTACAGGCACACCAACATATAGACTTGCCAAAGAACTACAACAGAAATTGAAATACTTAGTGGACAACACTACCACTTCATCCACTCATCCCAAGAATTCCTCAACATCATCAAGGAAAACAGGATAGAAGAGGACAGGATGATGATATTCTTTGACATAACAACACTATTTACATCCATAAACATCGACCTAGCCAAAGAGAGAATTGCCACACTACTGGATGAATCAAGTAGGCAGGCACCCCAGAGTACCAACAGCATCAATAAGGACACCACCATGAAACTACTAGATCTGTGCCTCACAACCCACTTCACCTGCAATGATGGCATATACAAACAAATCAACAGAACACTAATGAGATCCCTAATATCAGGACTGATAGCAGAAGTAGTAATGCAAAGGTTAGAATGGACAGCGCTCCCCACTATACAACCCAAACTTTGGGTCTGTTATGTAGATGACACCTTTGTGATTATTAAACGGACAAAACTAAAAGAAACCCACCGACATACAAACAGCATCCTTGCTGGGATAAAATTCACCAAAGAAGTAGAGAACAACAACCAACTACCCTTTCTGGACATAATAGTAGAACACAAAAACAATGGGGAACTCCAGACTAGAGTATATAGAAAGATCACACATATGGACCAGATATTCAATTACATTAGCAACCACCCTAACGCCCACAAACAGATCTGCATCAGGATGCTATTTAAATGAGCCATAACACATTGCAGCAACCCGGAGCTACGCAAAGCAGAACAGGAGCACCTATACAGAGTCTTCATAAGGAATGGATACCCAAAAAGCACAATCTGCCGTTACTTTCGAGATAGACCACAACAGAAAGACACAACATGACCAGACTCATTGATCACCCCACTGTACATCAAGGCCATTTCAGAGATGACCACAAGATTACTCAGACTCCTAGGTATCAGAGTAGCCCACAAACCAACAAACATCCTACAACAGTTACTGACGAACGTAAAGGATCCCATTCCCAAAACTAGCAAAACCGATGTAATATCTAAAATACCATGCAAGGACTGTGAGAAACATTACATAGGCCAACCTGGAAGAAAACTGACAATATGGATACATGAACACCAACTAGCCACCAAGAGACACGGCCAACTCTCACTTGTCTCACTACACATGGACAACGAGGGACATGAATTCGACTGGGACAACACATTCATAATTGCACAAGCCAAACAGAGACATGCCAGGGAACTCTTGGAGATCTGGTATTCTTACTGGAACTCCATCAACAAACACATTGAATTAGACCCTGTGTGCAAATCACCGAGAAGCAGAACCGGAAGTTGTACCAATCACCCCAGCAAACTGAGGCATATAAATAACAAGCGGGACAGAACACTGAGGCTTCACCGGAGGTGCACTGAAGATGTTACCTAGAGGGGTGACGAAACGTTTGCAACCAAACACCCGGCTCAGTGAACAGGTCTACAAACTCATCCACAACCTGAGCTACAAATCTTTTCGAAAACTTGTTAAGTGTGTAGAAGAAAATTTTCTTATTCAGTATGTGGATGTACCTACTAGAGAAGGAGGAAAACTTGACTTTCTCTTGGGAAATAAATAGGGCAAAGGACTGAGGTGTCAGTGGGAAGCACTTTCGGACCAGTGATCAGATGTGCCAAGGAGTGGCAGATAGTGTTTAATTTAGATAAATGTGAGAGGTCGCACTTGGTAAAGCAAATCAGGGCAGGACTTGTACACTTAATGGTAATGCACTGGGGAGTGTTGCCAAACAAAGAGACCTTGTGGTGCAGGTACATAGTTTGTTGAAGGTGGAATCGCAGCTAGACAAGGTGGTGAAGAAGGCAGCTGGTACGCCTGCCTTTATTGGTCAGGGCATTGAGTTTAGGAGTTGGGATGTCATTATGTGGCTGTACAGGACATTGGTTAAGCCACTTTCGGAATACTGCGTTCAATTCTAGTCGCCTTGCTATAGGAAGGATGTTGTTAAACTTGAAAGGGTTCAGAAAAGATTTATAAGGATGTTGCCGGGGTTGGAGGGTTTGAGCATTTGGGTGAGACTGGGCTGGGGCTATTTTCCCTGGCGTGTTGGAGGCGGAGGGGTGACCTTATAGAGGTTTATAAAATCATAAGGGATATAGATAGGGTGAATAGCCAAGGTTTTTGTCCTAGGGTAGATGAGTCCAAAACACGAAGGAATAGATTTAAAATTAGAAGAGAAAGATTTAAAAGGGACCTAAAGGACCACTTTTTTACACTGAGGGTGGTCTGTGTATGGAATGAGCTGCAAGAGGAAGTGGTTGAGGCTGGTACAATTACAGCATTTAAAAGGCATCTGGAGGGGCCTATGAATAGGAAGGGTTTAGAGGGATATGGGCCAAATGCTGGCAAATAGGACTAGATTAATTTAGGATATTTGGTTATCACGGACCAGTTCGAGCAAAAGATCTGTTTCCGTGCTGTATGACTCTAATTCTCATTAACTGAATTTAGATAGTTTACCTTGATGCCATTGCAGGTCAAATGCTGGTTCGTGTTCAGTGCATTCACTCTCACTTCACCTCTTGAGTTCAACTCCTTTGTCTATGTTTCATCCAAGGCTGCACTGAAGTTAGAAGCTAAGAGGCCCTGGCAGAACCTAAACAGAGCATTCGTGAACGGTCTATTGTTATTTAAGTGCTGCTTGAATACACTGTTGACATCACATTGTGTCAGTATTTCTGATGATCAACAATAGACTATTGGGGGGTGGTAATTAACTGGATAAGACTTCTGCTTTTTGTGGACAGGGCAGCACTTGAATAATTGTCCACGTTGTCAGGTTGACGTCAGTATTGCAGTTATTTTAATCCAGGTTGGCTAGAGCAGTTTTTCCGCCGCCTCCGCCTCCACGCTTACTTCTCTGACCGTGAACCTAACCCTCCCTCTACTGACCCCTTCTCCCGCTTCCAACACACCCCCTCCTCCTGGACACCACCCCAAGGCCTCCTACCCTCCCTCGACCTCTTCATCTCCAACTGCCGTCGAGACATCAATCGCCTCAACCTCTCCACCCCTCTCACCCACTCCAACCTCTCCCCCGCAGAACGTGCAGCCCTCCGCTCCCTCCGCTCCAATCCCAACCTCACCATAAAACCCGCGGACAAGGGAGGTGCAGTTGTAGTATGGCGCACTGACCTCTACATCGCCGAGGCCGGACGCCAACTCTCCGAAACCTCCTCCTACCGCCCCCTTGATGAAGACCCCACCCCTGAGCACCAAACCATCATCTCGCAAAC
The DNA here is from genome assembly GCF_021869965.1 of Rhincodon typus. NCBI lineage: Eukaryota > Metazoa > Chordata > Chondrichthyes > Orectolobiformes > Rhincodontidae > Rhincodon > Rhincodon typus. Next base: position 28,312,758 of record NC_063351.1, on the reverse strand, counting down.
CATCCACAACCTCATCACCTCAGGTGACCTCCCACCCACGGCCTCCAACCTCATTGTTCCCCAACCTCGCACTGCCCGCTTCTATCTCCTTCCCAAAATCCACAAACCTGAATGCCCTGGTCGACCCATTGTCTCCGCCTGCTCCTGCCCCACCGAACTGATCTCCAACTATCTTGACTCCATTTTCTCCCCCTTGGTCCAGGAACTCCCTACCTATGTCCGTGACACCCCCCACGCCCTCCACCTCCTCCAGAACTTCCAATTCCCCGGTCCCCAGCACCTCATCTTTACCATGGACGTCCAGTCCCTCTAGACCTGCATTCCCCATGCAGATGGCCTTAAGGCCCTCCGCTTCTTCCTGTCCCGCAGGCCCGACCAGTCCCCCTCCACTGACACCCTCATCCGCTTAGCCGAACTCGTCCTCACACTCAACAACTTCCCTTTCAATTCCTCCCACTTCCTACAGACAAAGGGGGTAGCCATGGGTACCCGCATGGGCCCAAGCTACGCCTGCCTCTTTGTAGGTTACGTGGAACAATCCCTCTTCCGTACCTACACCGGCCCTAAACCCCACCTCTTCCTCCGTTACATTGATGACTGTATCGGCGCCGCCTCGTGCTCCCACGAGGAGCTCGAACAATTCATCCACTTCACTAACACCTTCCACCCCAACCTTAAGTTTACCTGGACCATCTCTAACACCTCTCTCCCCTTCCTGGACCTCTCTGTCTCCATATCGGGCAACCACCTAGAAACCGATATTCATTTCAAGCCCACCGACTCCCACAGCTACCTAGAATACTCCTCCTCCCACCCACCTTCCTGCAAAAATGCTATCCCCTATTCCCAATTCCTTCGCCTCCGCCGCATCTGCTCCCAGGATGAGGCATTCCACTCCCGTACATCTCAGTTGTCCTCGTTTTTCAAGGACCGTAACTTCCCCGCCTCGGTGGTCGAGAACGCCCTCAACCGTGTCTCCCACATCTCCCGCACCTCATCCCTCACACCCCGTCCACGCAATAAAAACCAAAAAATAATCCCCCTCGTCCTCACGTACCACCCCACCAACCTCCGGATCCAACGCATCATCCTCCGACACTTCCGCCATCTGCAATCCGACCCCAGCACCAAAGACATCTTTCCCTCCCCACCTTTATCTGCTTTCCGGAGGGACAGCTCTCTCCGTGACTCCCTTGTCCGCTCCACACTCCCCTCCAGCTCCACCACACCCG
>NC_063351.1:28271474-28306526 GCF_021869965.1 Rhincodon typus | reverse complement strand
TACGCTCGGTTCGCAACAAACAACTGCACCTCCCAGTCGCGAACCATTTCAACTCCCCCTCCCATTCCTCAGACGACATGTCCATCCTGGGCCTCCTGCAGTGCCACAACGATGCCACCCGAAGGTTGCAGGAACAGCAACTCATATTCCGCTTGGGAACCCTGCAGCCCAATGGTATCAATGTGGATTTCACAAGTTTCAAAATCTCCCCTCCCCCTACCGCATCCCAAAACCAGTCCAGCTCGTCCCTGCCTCCCTAACCTGTTCTTCCTCCCACCTCAAGCCGCACCTCCATCTCCCACCGACCAACCTCATCCCGCCCCCTTGACCTGTCCGTCCTCCCTGGACTGACCTATCCCCTTCCTAACTCCCTACCTACACTCACCTTTCCTGGCCCCATCCCCGCCTCTTCGACCTGTTTGTTTCCTCTCCACCTATCCTCTCCTCTATCCCTCTTCTATCCGCCTCCCACTCTCTCCCTATTTATTTCAAAACCCCCTTCCCCTCCCCCTTTTCTGATGAAGGGTCGAGGCCCGAAACGTCAGCCTCTCTGCTCCTATGATGCTGCTTGGCCTGCTGTGTTCATCCAGCCCTGCACCTTGTTGGCTAGAAGCATAACTAGTTCTGAAGTACAAATCTTTAGAAGTACCATTGGATGTTGTCATGACTTATACCTTTGCTGTGTCCAGTGTTTTCAGCCATTTCCTGATATCACATCAAGTGAATTGAATTGACTTGATCTGCAATGCTGTACTTTGATTTGTGCTTGTTTTAGGAACAAAAACAAAAAAAAGGGGGTGGCACGGTGGCTCAGTGGTTAGCACTGCTGCCTCACAGCACCAGGAACCTGGGTTCGATTCCACCCTTGGATGAATGTCTGTATGGAGTTTGCACATTCTCCTTGTGTCTGCATGGGTTTCCTCTGGGTGCTCCGGTTTCCTCCCACAGTCCAAAGATATGAAGGCTAGTTGGATCGGCCATGCTAAATTGCCCATTGTGTTCAGGGATGTGTAGATTAGGTGGATTATAGGGGGATGGGTCGGTGTGGACTTGTTGGGCCGAAGGGCCTGTTTCCACACCGTAGGAATTCTATGAACTATGATCAGTTATCCAGTTAATGAAGATGACTGCTTCGGCTTTTCTTCGTGCTTTCTGTAATAGATTAATGGTTATTGAGAAGGATGTGGAGTAGTTTGTTCAATTATTTGGTGAACCTATAGAATGAGAAACTTCAATGATGCGGAGCAGGAACGTTTCATTCCTAGTCTGCACTGAAATGTTTAATCTCACTGTCATTGGCACTGTAATTTATGTCAGGTCACTCGGGGTTAAGGATTGACGAGCTGGCTAGGGTTTTTGCTCCTGATCCAGAATATTCAGCGTCACAGAGTCGTCCAGCACGAAAGCAGATTGAAAGTCAGCATAATGAGGCCTCACTGTAGTGATGCTTAATTTCTAGGCACTTGGGTATAGTACAGAAAGGCAGCAAGTGTAGTGCAATCAGAAACAAGCAAGGATTCTTCTTTTATGAAAGCAGGATAAAATTGTCATATTTTTAAAAAGAAGAAAACTGAAAATATCTGAAAATTTTAGAAATCTCTATAGATGCTCCAGACCTGTTGAGTTTTTCAAATGTTTCTATTTTTCTTTATGAAGTTATTCCTTCTCTGCCATTTTTGAGAGTAAATATTGGCCACAATAATAATTCTAGTAAGATGCCAAAAAAAATGTCTTTTTTTGTGCCTAGGCTTAAGTTTAAAGTAGTGTTAGATACAATATTACATTCACTGGTTACTTCCACATCCATTCATGTTTTACAGTCAGAAGGTGTTTGAACTACTTGATGTTTCTTTAGAAAACCCGGAAAAGCCATTTGAGGAAAACATTGAACAAAAGGTAAATGCAGTGGTTAATATAATTAAATGTATTCGCTAAATAAACTGTTTTTAAATGTTGATCTGGTACACAAATGAAAATGTAGGTAGGCTTAAAGAATGTTTCTTATGTTATTGCTTTTAACAGTAACTTTTTGAAGGGCTTCACTTGGGATCCAGTTCTTTTCTAAATTTGTTCATGGGATGTGGGAATTGCTGGTTAGGCCGGCATTTAATGCACAATCATAATTGCCCAGAGGTCAGTTAAGAGTCATTGCTGTGGGTCTGGAGTCATATGTAGACCATAACAGGTTAAAGACGGCAGATTTTCTGCCTTAAAGGCCATTAGTGAACCCGATAGGTTCTACGACAGTCAGCTGTTGCCATTAGATTAGCCTTTTGTTTAAATTCAAGCCATGCAAATTGACTCTGATTGGTGAAGACCTTGCCAAGGGGAATGCACCAGAAAAAGTCTATCTTCTAACCTTTTGTTCAGGTAAAAAAGGGATAATGTGTGGATATATTCTTTCGGTTTGCCAAGGACAGGGCAGTACTTACGAATTTATGTGTCTTCCAGTATATTTCTTGCAATTGTGTCTGGCTGAGCGTAAGATAAAAACTTCAATGGCATATCTCTTTATTTCAGCAAAATTCAAATTGAATGTATTACTGGTTTTCAGTATTGGTCTTCTTTGCAGCTCAAATCGATAAATGCCTGAAAGATGAGTTTACAAATAAAACAAGTGCACTAATATTTTAGGGCCCACTGACAGTTAGTCCGATAATTACTATTTGTGTTGATTTCTGCAAACTATTATGATCTAGTGGCCCCAGTTGTTGTGGGTAATGCCATATGATGTTAGTATAAAACAACTCCTATCTCCAACAAGAACATGGTGGATAGACCATCATTTTTTAAATCTTTGCTATCAAAGATATCTTTCAGTAAAACATAAGCACACAATGTTGTGGTCGTTGTTTGACAGTAGAACATAGAACATTACAGCGCAGTACAGGCCCTTCGGCCCTCGATGTTGCACCGACCTGTGAAACCAATCTGAAGCCTGTCTAACCTACACTATTCCATTATCATCCATATGTTTATCCAATGACCATTTAAATGCCCTTAAAGTTGGTGAGTCTACGACTGTTGCAGGCAGGGCATTCCACGCCCTTACTACTCTCTGAGTAAAGAACCTACCTCTGACATCTGTCCTATATCTATCACCCTTCAATTTAAAGCTATGTCCCCTCATGCTCGCCATCACCATCCGAGGAAAAAGGCTCCCACTGTCCACCCTATCTAATCCTCTGATCATCTTGTATGTCTCTATTAAGTCACCTCTTAACCTTCTTCTCTCTAACGAAAATAGCCTCAAGTCCCTCAGCCTTTCCTCATAAGACCTTCCCTCCATACCAGGCAACATCCTGGTAAATCTGCTCTGCACCCTTTCCAACGTTTCCACATCCTTCCTATAATGCGGTGACCAGAACTGTACGCAATACTCCAAGTGCGGCCGCACCAGAGTTTTGTATAGCTGCAACATGACCTCACGGCTCCGAAACTCAAAACCCTCTACCAATAAAACCTAACACACCGTACGCCTTCTTAACAACCCTATCAACCTGGGTGGCAACTTTCAGTGATCTATGCACATGGACACCGAGATCTCTCTGCACATCCACACTACCATTAGCCCAGTACTCTGTATTCCTGTTACTTCTTCCAAAGTGAATCACCTCACACTTTTCCGCATTAAACTGCATTTGCTACCTCTCAGCCCAGCTCTGCAGCTTATCTATGTCCCTCTGTAACCTGCAACATCCTTCCTCACTATCCACAACTCCAGTACTTTGGTGTCATCCGCAAATTTACTAACCCATCCTTCTATGCCCTCATCCAGGTCATTTATAAAAATGACAAACAGCAGTGGCCCCAAAACAGATCCTTGAGGTACACCACTAGTAACTGAACTCCAGGATGAACATTTCCCATCAACCACCACCCTCTGTCGTCTTACAGCTAGCCAATTTCTGATCCAAACCGCTAAATCACCCTCAATCCCATGCCTCCGTATTTTCTGCAATTCCCTACCATGGGGAACCTTATCAAACGCTTTACTGAAATCCATATACACCACATCAACTGCTTTACCCTCATCCACCTGTTTGGTCACCTTCTCAAAGAGCTCAATAAGGTTTGTGAGGCACGACCTACCCTTCACAAAACCGTGTTGACTATCCCTAATCAAATTATTCCTTTCTAGATGATTATAAATCCTATCTCTTATAATCCTTTCCAACACTTTACCCACAACCGAAGTAAGGCTCACTGGTCTATAATTACCAGGGTTGTCTCTACTCCACTTCTTGAACAAGGGGACAACATTTGCGAGTCTCCAGTCTTCTGGCACTATTCCTGTAGACAATGACGACATAAAGATCAAAGCCAAAGGCTCTGCAATCTCCTCTCTAGCTTCCCAGAGAATCCTAGGATAAATCCCATCCGGCCCAGGGGACTTATCTATTTTCACACCTTCCAGATTTCCTAACACCTCCTCCTTATGAACCTCAATCCCGTCTAGTCTAATAGCCTGTATCTCAGTATTCTCCTCAACAACATTGTCTTTTTCCTGTGTGAATACTGACAAAAAATATTCATTTAGCGCCTCTCCTATCTCTTCAGACTCCACGCACAACTTCCCACTACTGTCCTTGACTGGCCCTAATCTTACTCTAGTCATTCTTTTATTCCTGACATACTTATAGAAAGCTTTAGGGTTTTCCTTGATCCTACCTGCTAAAGACTTCCCATGTCCCCTCCTGGCTCTTCTTAGCTCTCTCTTTAGCTCCTTCCTGGCTAACTTGTAACTCTCAAGCGCCCTAACTGAGCCTTCACGCCTCATCTCTACATAAGCCTCCTTCTTCCTCTTGACAAGAGATTCAACTTCTTTAGTAAACCACGGTTCCCTCGCTCGACCACTTCCTCCCTGCCTGACAGGTACATACTTCTCAAGGACACACAGTAGCTGTTCCTTGAACAAGCTCCACATTTCAATTGTGCCCAGCCCCTGCAGTTTCCTTCTCCATCCTATGCATCCTAAATCTTGCCTAATCACCTCATAATTGCCTTTCCCCCAGCTATAACTCTTGCCCTGCGGTATATACCTATCCCTTTTCATCGCTAAAGTAAATATAACCGAATCGTGGTCACTATCACCAAAGTGCTCACCTACCTCCAAATCTAACACCTGGCCTGGTTCATTACCCAGTACCAAATCCAATGTGGCATCGCCTCTTGTTGGCCTATCTACATACTGTGTCAGGAAACCCTCCTGCACACATTGGACAAAAACTGACCCATCTAAAGTACTCGAACTATAGCGTTTCCAGTCAATATTTGGAAAGTTAAAGTCCCCCATAACAACTACCCTGTTACTTTCGCTCCTATCCAGAATCATCTTTGCAATCTTTTCCTCTACATCTCTGGAACTTTTCGGAGGCCTATAGGAAACTCCCAACAGGGTGACCTCTTCTTTCCTGTTTCTAACCTCAGCCCATACTACCTCAGTAGACGAGTTGTCATCAAATGTCCTTTTTGCCACCGTTATACTGTCCTTGACTAACAATGCCACACCTCCCCCACCTTTACCACCTTCCCTGATCTTACTGAAACATCTAAACCCTGGAACCTGCAACAACCATTCCTGTCCCTGCTGTATCCATGTCTCCGAAATGGCCACAACATCGAAATCCCAGGTACCAACCCATGCTGCAAGTTCACCCACCTTATTCCGGATGCTCCTGGCATTGAAGTAGACACACTTCAAACCACCTTACTGCCTGCCGGTACACTCCTGCGACCTTGAAACCTTATTCATGACCTCACTACTCTCAACCTCCTGTACACTGGAGCTACAATTCAGGTTCCCATTCCCCTGCTGAATTAGTTTAAACCCTCCCGAAGAGCATTAGCAAATTTCCTCCCCAGGATATTGATACCCCTCTGGTTCAGGTGTAGACCATCCCGTTTGTAGAGGTCCCACCTACCCCAGAATGAGCCCCAATTATCCAGGTATCTGAATCCCTCCCTCCTGCACCATCCCTGTAGCCATGTGTTCAACTGCTCTCTCTCCGTATTCCTCGCCTTGCTAGCACGTGGCACGGGTAACAAACCAGAGATAACAACTCTGTTTGTTCTAGCTCTAAGCTTCCACCCTAGCTCCTTGAATTTCTGCCTTACATCCCCATCCCTTTTCCTACCTATGTCGTTGGTGCCTATGTGGACCACGACTTCGGGCTGCTCCCCCTCCCCCTTAAGGATCCCGAAAACACGATCCGAGACATCACGGACCCTGGCACCTGGGAGGCAACACACCAACCGCGAGTCTCTCTCATTCCCACAGAATCTCCTATCTGTTCCCCTAACTATGGAGTCCCCAATGACTAATGCTCTCCTCCTCTCCCCCCTTCCCTTCTGAGCAACAGGGACAGACTCTGTGCCAGAGACCTGTACCCCATGGCTTACCCCTGCTAGGTCGTCCCCCCCAACAGTATCCAAAACGGTATACTTGTTTTTGAGGGGAACGGCCACAGGGGATCCCTGCACTGTCTGCCTGTTCCCTTTCCGTCCCCTGACTGTAACCCATCTACCTTTTTCCTGTACCTGAGGTGTGACTACCTCCCTGTAACTCCTCTCAATTACCCCCTCAGCCTCCCGAATAATCCGAAGTTGATCCAGCTCCAGCTCCAGTTCCCTAACGCGGTTTCCGAGGAGCTGGAGTTGGGTGCACTTCCCGCAGATGAAGTCAGTGGGGACACTAGTGGTGACCCTTACCTCCCACATTCTACAGGAGGTGCAGTAAAACCAAACAAATGTTCATTAACAATGGAAACGAATATAAAGTAGGAAGGAAGCACTCTAATACCCTTACGACACCAAGTCAAAGGTTTTTAAGCACACGGTAGAAATAATCTAAGCACTCTTTATAGAACAGAAACAGCAGTTTTATATTTCATCTTACAGCTTACAAATATTGTCACAATTCTAAGAACATCTAGTGCTGTACATCTAACTCGGCATGAGAAAGATCCAGTCCAGCTTTGAAGGAAGAAAGACTATTTTTAAAATACTTCTTTGGGATCAAAGTAATTAAAATTTCAACTCATCTGGTACTGTAGATAACTTTTCCTTAATTATTACTATGCTCTTGGCTTAGCTATTTTCCAGTGCTGTACTATCCCTTATGCAACTTCCATTTTTAAACTTTGAAAACGTAAATTTTCTTCTTTTCCACTGTTTGTATCCCAACAGTCCAGTCTGAGATTAACAATAACTTATTATTCTAAGATAATTTCATTACTTTTAAACTCTTTTTCATAGGAATGCTGCTTAGTGCATTGAAAGACTTCTCAGCACATAGGAGTTTGATGGACACTTCTCTCTCGAATTCTAAGAACCCAAACTTGCAGCCGACGATATTTAAATATATACATGTAAATTTCACAGTTTTATCACAAAATCTTTAAAATGTCTGCTTTTGACTGTCACACAGGCAATAGATCGTGCCATTTGTGCAGCTAGTGTTCTTCATCAGGCTGATCAAGCCATCCGTCGTTTGGTATCCCAGTCTATGAAAACTGCGAAAGGTACAACTGATACAATTCACGTACAATGAATACACATGACCTGTAATTTATATACTGTTGGTTTTTCATGATTTCTTCTGATATAATTGTGAAAGTAAAATTAAAACCGTGGTTACCATTTAGTATATCGCAAAAGTAAATGTCATACATTTGGACTTCCAGAAGACCTTTAAAAGTAACGCATCGTGAGGTCAGAGCAGGTGGAGTTAGGGGACAAGTAGCAGAATAAATAACAGGCAACAGAAAACTGAAAGAAAGTGTTTAGGCAAGTTCTGAAAACTGCTGTGAAGTAGACATGCTGCAATCACAGTTACAATTTGGATTCAGGAAATTAAGTGCAATTTCAAAATTAACAAATGATGCCAAATTGAAGGACACGGTTAATACTGATCAAGAATTTGAGAAAATATGCGATGTGATAACAACCTTTAAGAATTAATTCAATGCATCGCATAGTGTTGCATTTTGTGCAAATATTAAGGAAGCCACAAATAATTGGATCAAAGAGCTAAATGGGGTGGAACAGAGCAATTTAGGGGTCTAGGTGCACAAATCACTAAAAGTCATTAATAAAGTTTAAAAGAAAGCAAACTAAGTTGAGGGACAGATTGATGAGCTAAGAAGTTACGTTTGCTTAGAACCTTGGTGAGACCACACCTGAAGTACTATGCACAGTTATTATATTTGGAAAAAGAACATAATGATACTGTGGAAGGTTCTAAAATGTTTCACAGGATATCAGGACTGAAAGGATGTACTTTTGAGGAAAGATGCAACATGCTTGGACTCTTTTCTCTGTAAAAGTCTTGGGGGTTTGGTGGTGATGGTAGTGGTGACCTGATACAAATCCATACGATTACAAAACAGTTTGATAAGGTAGAGTCAGAGTCATACAGCATGGAAACAGACCCTTCATTCCAACTGGCATGTACCAACCAGACATCCCAATCTGACCTAGTCCCATTTGCCAGCATTTGGCCCATATCCCTGTAAACACTTCCTATTCATATACCCATCCAGATGCCTTTTAATTGTTGTAATTGTACCAGCCTCCACCACTTCCTTTGGCAGCTCATTTCATGCACACACCATCCTCTGTGTGAAAATGTTCCCCTGCAGGTCTTTTTTCAATCTGTTCCCTCGCATCTTAAACTTATGCCCCGTAGTTTTGGACTCCCACCCAAGGAAAAAGACCGTGGCTATTTGTCCTATCAGTGCCGCTCATGATTTTGTAAATCTTTATAAGGTCACCCCTCAGTCTCCGATACTCCAGGGTAAAAAGCCCCAGCCTATTTCAGCTTCTCCCTATAACTCAAACGCTCCAGTTCCGGCAATGCCCTTGTAAATCCTTTCTGCACTCTGTCAAGTTTAACAACACCCTTACTATACAAAGACAACCAGAATATTTGATTTGTTAAAACTCTGTTGTATTTATGACTATTAGCTTTGAACTCTCCCAATAGAGGAAATATCTCCACTTGTTGGGAGAGTTCAAAACTAATGGTCATAAATATAAGAGAGTTTTAACAAATAAAATAGCCAGAGAATAAAATAAAATTCAGGGGAAACTTCAGTATCCAAAAAGTATCAGGAATGTGAAAAATGGTAGCTGATTTAAATGACATTGGTTTATTTAAGAGGATGTTAAATCAGCATAAATAAGGAGATTGCAACAGAAGGATACACTGGTAGGGGTAGACGAAGAGACATGGTGAGGAACCCTGTGTGGAACATAAATGTTGGCATGGATCAGTTAGTCCAAATAGACTTTTTTTCTCTGCTGTAGAGTCTTGTGTAACTAAACTTCAAAAATAACGATAATGCATTCTAGCTAAGTGCTTATGAAAATGTTAGATTGCACACTTTAGGGACTGAAATACTTTTATATAATTTTTTTTGTGAAATGCCTTTATTTTAATCAGATGGAAATTACAGAGGATTTGCTTCTCTGAACGTTTTATTTTAAACTAAGCAGTGCAATTTCAGCTTCATTAGGCGTATTTTCCTCTACATCATGATGACCCAGTAAACACCAGCCAAATCGGATTTACTGGAACTCCATGACAAGTCATTGAGTCTGTACTGGGTAAGAATGACACCTTGTCAGAATTGAAAATTAAAAGATAAGCAGGCATGATAACATCACTCTACTCTTGATCATCAGTAAAGTGATGGAAGGTGTCATCAACAGTGCTATTAAGCAGCGCCTGCTGACTGATGCCCAGTTGGGATACCGCCAGGGCCACTCAGCTCCTGACCTCATTACAGCCTTGGTTCAAACGTGGACAAAGGCTTTGAATTCCAGAGGAGAGGTGAGTCACCCCCTAAAGGCCATATTCGACCAATTTGGCACCAAAGAGTCCTAGCAAAACTAGAACCAATGGGTATTGGGGGCAAACTTTCTGCTGGTTATAGTCTTACCTGACATATATGAAGAAAGAAGTTGGTCATCTCAGCTCTGGGCCATCTCTGTAGGAGTTTGTCAGGGTAGTGTCCTAGGCTGATCCATTTTCAGCAGCTCCATCAATGACCTTTGCTCCCTCATAAAGTCGGAAGTGAGGATGCTCACCAATGACTACACCAATGTTCAGCACCATTTGCAATTCATCAGATATTGAAGCATTCCATATTCATATGCAACAAGATCTGGACAATATCCAGGCTTGGGCTGACAAGTGGCAAGTAGCATTCATGCCACGCAAGTGCCTGGCAATGACTATTTCCAATAAGAACCAATCTAAATACCTCACCTTGACATTCAGTGGTGTTATCATCACTGAATCCCCTATTATCAACATCTCAGGGAATACCATTAACCAGAAGCTGAACTGGATTCGCCACATAAACACAATGGCTATAAGAGCAGGTCAAAGACTAGGAATATTGTGAGTGACTTACCTCCTGACTCCCTGCAATCTGTCCACAATCTGCAAGGAGTGTGATGGAATACTCCCCACTCATCTGGATGGGTGCAATGCCAGCAACACTCAAGAAGCTTGACCCATCCAGAACAAAACAGCCCATTTGATTGGCAGCGTATCCACAAGTATCCATTCCGTCCTCCATCTGCTCAGTAGCAGCGGTGTGTACTATCTACAAGATGCATTGCAGAAATTCATCAAAGATTCTTAGGCAGCACCTTACAAACCGATGACCACTTCAATCTAGAAGGACAAGGGCAGAAGATATATGGGAACACCACCATCTGCAAGTTTCCCTCCAAGCCACTCACCATCCTGACTTAGACATATATTGCCAATCCTTCACTGTTGAATATCCTGGAATTCTCTCCCTAAGGGCATTGTGCGTCTGTGTACAGCACATGGACTATAGCGGTTCAAGAAGGCAGTTCACCATCACCTTCTTAAGGGCAGCTAGGGACGGGCAATACATGCTGGCCAGCTAGAGACACTCGCATCCTATGAGTGAATTAAAAAAAGAACTGGAGAAAATAAAGCAGAAAAGGAGAGAAGCAACAGATTACTAATCACGGAGAGTAATTAACAGGTTGTAAGCCGAAATAATTAATGTGCTTTTCAAAAGTATTCCCAAGATATAAAAGGTAGTTTCAGAGAAGCCAAAAAAAGGACACGAAACAACAAAAATGGCCAAAACAGTGAAAATCCATGGGAGACGTACACAAAAGGAGTGTAATAGGGAACACTGGAGAAAGAGCAAAATAAACTGTAGAAACAGGCATGTGAAATTAAAACAGGAATTTTTTTTCAACACCTCTTGCCATTTATTTATTGTCATTTTAGTCCCTAATTAAAGTGCTGTGGCAGTGCCTTCACAACATGGTTTCTAAGAAGGTTAGCCACCATTACTTTGACAAAGATAACTAAAGATGGGAAATAAATGCTTACATCCCAAGACTTTTTTTTAATAAAAAGATGAAGGACTGAAGTTGCTACCTTTCTGGTCTGCACTGCCCATACTATGCATTTATTTATTGAACTATATGGAGGCCCTGAAGGATATTTTTGTTCCAAGTAACTTGCTTTTTTTAAGAGGTGTTTTTCTGTACCACCCTTAGATTCTGACGTAGTGCTTTGTAATATGAATGAACAGAATAAAAAGAAAAGGACTTGTGAAATATTCATGATGACACAGAAGAAAACCATTCATGTGCATGCTGGTTCTCTGTGGAGCAACCCAGTCAGACTAAGCTCTGTCACTATACCTGCAAGTTTTTTTCTCTCCAGTACCTGTCCAGATTCCTCTTGAAATTATTGATAATCTCTGCTTCCATCATCCTAGTAGGAGCCTATTCCAGCTCATTACTACTTGGTGCCTAAGAAAGGTTCTTCTTGCTGCCTGCAGTATCCCTTGCTTTAGGTAATATTTTTGCAGATAGATAAAAGTCCTGATACTGCCTCTCTAACACAACTGTGGGTGTCACTAACCACATGAACTGCAGCTTTTAAGAAGCTGGCTCACCATTACCACCTCAAGAGCAATTAGGGATGAGCAATAAATGCTAGCCTTTCTATCAATACTCTGCAACATTTTTGGTTTGTTTAAAGCAATTAATGGCAGATGAGGGGAAAAAAATAGTTTTGTGCACTGTTCACAGAATTCTTCATTCACTTTTATTATTAATAAGTTATGCCAGGAATGTGAGAAATCCTTTAACCTTCTAACATTTTTTTGAAAGTTGGAATGGTGCACTGGTATTTTTTGTTTTCACAAAAATTCTCACATTGTTAAATTGTTTCTGTCTAGATAAGAAACTACCTGCATGCAATATGAAGTTATTGTCTGAAGAACTTAACAGGCTTAAGACTGTGCTTTTGGAGGATCTTCGACATGTCAATTTCCAAGACAATTCTAAAAATCAGTGTGCTGATATTAATGCAGTTGTTGAAGAAGTTGCATACAAATTTGATCAGAAAAAGGAAGAAATTCTAATGAATTTTCTAAAATTCTAGAATTTATAGTACTTAATAATTTACAATAGGTCTGTGGCTGTTGTATGATATTTTATGCCTCAGTGCTTATGTTTATTTATGAGACCTTGAATTTTACAAGTCAGATTATTCTACTGGAAAATTGTGGCATCTCTTGCACGAGACTTGCAAAACTGGTATTACCTTTCTGTTGTTAAGGTACACTGAGGAACAAACATGGTGCAACTGTTGTGTAATATGTAACAGCCATAAATCTGTTGCAATATGTATAAATACACTATAATACCTAGATGTAGCTCAGATATTCAAGATTACTGCTCTTTTTGGAAACTTGAGGATTTCTTCACGCTATAAAATTTTGGTCCATAAAAATAACGTTTTATTTAGTGTAAAGTATAATACTTTCAATTCCTTTCTACACTCCAACTTCCTTTTTCCTTTTCTGGATGTAGTTATCTGGCTTCTTTATAAAGTGGTCATTTAACCTAAGCCTAGACAGTGAAGTATCAACTCTCCCTTTTTAAATGTGAGGCATTCTGGCTGAGTTCAATTTGGCCTTTATCCAGTGTTCAAACACAGTTTTTTGGGATACTAAGTAGTAATCAGGTGTAGGCATCTTTATAAATTTTGATTTTCCCTCCCCAACTGTTAATGTTGAAGCTACTGGTATCATCCCAACTGTTATCACATTAGAAGGCCTTATCTAGAAAAAAATAAATAAATGTTGAAGATTGAATTTATTATCTTGATAATGTTGTCATTTGTAGGAACCTTATGGGTGGTTCATCTCCATATACCCTTTTGAAGAAAACAATCTTTTGTTTTGCAGATGCCATTCTAATTACTGCTGTGTTCTGAGATTGAAAAGTCATAATTACATTTATTTGGAGAACTGGATAAACATATTAACTTAAGACTGTTGCGTAGTCATAGTCCTGTTAAAGTAGTCAAGAATTTCTTTGTCTGGCATACTTTTTTCTGTTCTTTTTCTGTTCAGAGTAATAAAAAATATTCTTGCATCAAAAATTTTCTCTTTGGGTAATTTATGTTGTCTTTCAAAGACTGAATTAGGGGACCCAGTGTGTGTCAAATACTTGAAAGGGATTCCTGCACTCAGAAAATATCTTAGTCTCACATTTCATAAGTACTGCTGCACTTTGAATTTACAGTTAGGCTAAGTTTAGAATAGCATCATGGGCGATGCAGACTTGGTGGGCTGAAGGACCTATTCCTGTGCTGTATTGTTCTATGTTTTATGCTGCTTTTAGTTGGCATCATAAATACAGGCCAGAATGGGGATTATTTGATAATTCTCCCATCAATCACTTACTACTGGTTGATTGATGAGTATCTGGTGAGTGATTAAAATTTGTTCTGCCCCTAAGGTTCAAAGTAGTATAGTGGCTGATGCCAGATCAATAAAATGTATAAAAGCATAAATAAATATAAAGTTGAATGCAATAATTATTTAGTTCCTTTAAACTCATTATGATGACAAGTCAGGTGATATGTCACGGTTGCAGTATGTGAGAGTTCCTGACTATCAGTTTGGTCCAAAGCAAACATATCTGTGGCAAGTGTTTGAAATTCGTGGTGCTTTGGCTCAGACCTTAATCTGGAAGCTGATTTACAAAAACACTGCGACACATCAGAGAGGGTATGATTACTTGTGTTCTTCGTACCAGGAGGCTGTGACACCTTTAGGGTTGAATCATTGAATTTGGTCGATGTTCAGGGACAAGAATCTGTGACTGTGAGTGAGGCAGATAAGGGGACCCAGAAGTTGGGAGCCTCACCCTTTTCAATTCTTCAACAAGTTAAGATTCCTTCAGCTTCTTTGGATGAGAGTGTAGGTTGCAAGGGAATGAGCTGACTGTGACACCATGGTACAGGAAGAGACTCAAAAGGGGAGTGAGACAGTAGTGATAGTAAGGGACAGCATCATGACGGGGGTTAACACCATTCTTTGCAGCAGAGAGAGTGAATCTAGAGGCTCTGTTGTCTGCCTGGTGCCAGGATTTGGTGCTTATGCTTAGGGCTAGAGAGTAAGTTCGATTCAGATGGGGGAGGATCCATTCATTACGGTAAGCCTCGCACAGTCAGGAAGGAGAGATCACATCCAGAGTGAGAGATGCATGAGTGAGTATGTAGTTTGTGGAATTTGGAGCCAACTGATTATAACTGATAAACCTTTTCTTTCTCCATTTTAAAAGTTTAAAATTCAGTCGTCAAGTGAAAAGGTAGCTGACTCAGTTGACTGAGGAATAGTTATCAATCACCCTGAAGCTTAATAGGTGTTAATTATTATTGAAGCTTAACTAGTGTGTGTCACGTTAGCTTGCCTCAGCTCTGTTTAAGAAAGGGCCTGTTGAAAGTGCACTATCAGTAAGCTTCACAAGGTTAGGAAGGAGAGATCACATTTCAATAGAAACTCCAATGTTTGTTTGTTTCCTTGATATGCTATTGTTCAGAACCAAACTGCGTTTATGACTATGTACGTAAATAAGGATATTTTTTATGAATAAAGTATATTGTTGAAATAAAGAAAATCAGACTGAGACACAGCCTGAATGAGTATAAAATTTGGGGAATTTGGAAGAGGTGATGGCCTAGTGGTATTATTGCTGGACTATTAATCCAGAGACTCTGGGTTGGAATCCCGTAATGGCAGTTGGTGGAATTTGAATTCAATAAATATCTGGAATTAAGAGTCTAATGATGACATGAATCCAATGTCGATTGTTGGAAAAACCCATCTGGTTCACGAATGTCTTTTAGGGAAGGAAACTGCCATGCTTACCTGGTCTGGCCTGCATGTGACTCCAGACGCACAACAATGTGGTTGATTCTTAACTGCCTTCTGGGCAATTAGGCATGGGCAATAAATGCTGCCTAGCCAGCTATACCCTCATCCTGTGAATGAATAAAAAATAGTGCTGATGGAAAGAGGTGCTTCTTGCTTGATTTTTGTGCTCATTGTTTGTAAAGGCTTTTTTTAACTGAATAAGTTGAAGCTCAAGGTCCGAACCCAGCATAATAGAGTAACATCACAGGTAAACTGTAAATTCATTGGTTGGTGATAGCTACTAATGTGACTATAGTAGGTTCCTTTCAGATTGAAGATAAATAGGGGAAATATTTGTAGGCTACAAATTAAAAGGCCAGTACAGAATTTTTAAGAATTAAATAGAGATGCCTGGCCAGACGATCTCGTGTACCTGCATGATGTGGAGCTAGTGGACCCTATTGTGGTTCACAGTGACCTCATCTGTGGCAAATGTTGGTTGCTTGAAGAGCTCCAGCTCAGAGTTGATGAGCTGGAATCTGAGCTTCAAACATTGTGACACATTAGGAAGGGGGAGAGTTACCTGGATTACCTGTGTTTCAGTCACACCCTTTAGATTAACTACCTTAAAATTCGGTCAGCGGACAAGAGGGTGTGGCTACCAGCAAGGTTGTCAGAGGGATCCAGGAGGTAGTATTGAAGGAGCCTCAGTCCATTGCCTGTTGAACAGATTTGATGTTCTTGCTCCCTATATGGGTGAGAGTGGGGGCTGTAGGGAGGATGAGCAAACTGACCATAGCACTTCAAGAGGAGGAGTAAAGGGAAATGTAGTTGCTTTGGGGATACGATAGTCAGGGGAATAGACACTTCCCTGTGGCCAGGATCGAGAGTTCTGAAGACTGTGTTGCCACCTGATGCCTGGATTCAGCATATCATCTGGGCTGCAGACGAATTGAGTTTGAAGGAAAATATCAAGTTGTTGTGGTCCATGTAGGTACCAACAATATAGGTAGAATAACAAGGTTCTGCTGAAGGAATATGAGCAGCTAGGGGCTAAATTAGAAAACGGAACTAAAAAGCTAATACTCTCCGATTACTACCTGAGCCATGAGCAAATTGGTACAGGGTCAACAAAATTAAATGATTAAATGCATGGATAAAAGATTGGTTTGAAAGAAACAAGTTTGAATTCATGAGAGATAATAAGAACTGCAGATGCTGGAGTCAGAGATAACAGTGTGGAGCTGGAGGAACACAGCAGGCCAGGCAGAATCAGAAGAGCAGGAAAGTTGATGTTTTGGGTCGGGACCCTTCTGAGGAAGGGTTACCGGACCCGAAACGTTAACGCTGATTTTTTCTTCACAGATGCTGCCAGACCTGCTGATCTTTTCTAGCAACTTCTGTTTTTGTTCCTGATTTATAGTATCCGCAGTTCTTTCAGTTTTTATTTCGTGGATATGATGTTGTAGACATCACAGAGATATGGCTGCAGAATGACTCGGGCGGAGCTAGGAGAATAGGCAAAGAAGTGGCAGAAGGAATACAGTGTGGGAAAGTGTGAAGTTATACACTTTCATAGGAAGAACAGAGATGTAGACTATTTTGTGAGTGGGGAACGGCTTCAGAAATCTGAAGCACAAAGAGACTTGGGAGTCAAATTCAGGATTCTCTTAAGGTTAACATGCAGGTTCACTTGGCAGTTAGGAAGGGCAAATGCAATGTTTGTTTCAAGAGGGCTAGAATACGAGAGCAGAGATATATTGCTGAGGCTGTATAAGGCTCTGGGCAGACTGTTTTTATAATATTGTGAGCTGTTTGTGGCCCAATATCTAAGGAAGGATATGTTGGTGTTGGAGGGGGTCCAGAGGAGCTTTACAAGAATGATCCTGGGAATGAAGGGCTTGTCATGCAGTTGCGGGCTCCGGATTTGTACTTAATGGAGTTTAGAAAGACAAGGTGGGGTATCTGATTGAAACTTCCAGCATAGTGAGAGGCCTGGATAGAGCGGATGTGGAGACGGTAATAGGAAAGACTAGGACCCAAAGGTGCAGCCTCAGAGAGAAGGGACGACAGTTTAGAGCTGAGATGAGGAGGCATTTCTTCAGCATTGAGGGTTAATTTATGGAACTCATTGCTGCAGAGGACTGTGGAGGCCAAGTCATTGAGCGCAATTCAGACAGAGATAAATAGGTTTTTGATTTGTAAGGGGGTCAACAGTTACGGGAACAAGACAGGAGAATGAAATTCAAACAGCAGAGCAAATCCAATAGACTGCGTAGCCTAATACTGCTCCTGTATCTTGTGGTTTTGTAGTTTTATGGTCCACGTAGATAGTGATGACATAGGCAGGACAGAGAAGAAGGTTCTGCATAGCTAGTATGAGGTGCCAGGCATCAAATTATGAAGTAGAACTTAAGGTTATAAACTCAACACTGTCAATTGTGCATATCAATATGGGGGAAAATCAGATTAGAGAGATGAATGCATGGTTCAAAGATTAGTATGGGAGAACTGGGTTCAAATTTGTGGGGTGCTGGTACTAAGCTGGGGGTAGTGGGATCTGTATTGATGGGATGATCTCTGCCTGAACCATGCTGGGGCCATTCTTCTTGCCACCCACATAACTAGGGAAAGGAAGAGGATTTTAAATTGAACACCGGGGGCAAGGGATCAAATCAATAAGTAGGGTCAAGGCCAAAGAGAAACTTATTAACATGGGAAATGATAAACAGACCATGACAGGAATGGACAGAGTCTGAGTCTCAGCATCAACCATCAGATATGACTCGAATTTACAAAGTGTCTAAACTGGGATTAAAAAACTTAGGTTCGGTATCTGAATGCACATAGCATTTGAACCAAAACAAACGAACTGAGAGTGCAAAAAGAGATTAACAGAAAGAAACAAAATGATCTGGTAGCTATTATAATCTTAGCTGGAGGATGACATAGAATGGGACCTGAATATTGAAGGGTACGAGACATTTTGGAATGATAAGGTGAGAGGGATGGCTGTTAACTAATTGATGTATTAGTACAATTGAGATTGATAACTTTAATTCCGGAAAACGAGATGCCGAAACAGTTGGATTTAAATGAAATGTTATTTTAAAAAGTCACTTTTGGTAGTGGCATACAGGTCCCCTAATTAACCACATTCACTAAGTACAACCAACAAAGAAAGACCAAAGAAATGAATAGAGAGGGAAACAGAGTACAAGAGAAGGTTAGTGAGAAACATAAAAATCAGTCTTCAACAATTAGAGATACAAGTACACTTCATCCTCATTATCCACTGATGCACATACAGGGTTGGCCACAGACTATTTTTTTTCTCATTAACTCATCTGGTTTAATAGCACCATCCTTTATGGTGCAGAGGCGAGTTAAATAGGAGTGCTGTCGACTTTATTGTGTTATCCCTAAATCCTGTGGATAATGAGGATAAAGTAACATCCCAGAAGTAGCAATAAGTCAGGAAATGGAAGGGAGTGAGGAACTCAGAAAATCATAGTAAGAAGTGGTACCGAGTAAATTGTTGCAGCTGTGGGCTGACATGTGCCTGAGTCCTGATGGACTTCATCCTAGGGTTTTAATCAAGATGGTTGATGTATTTGGATTTAATTTTCCAAAACAGTCTTGATTCAGAGATACTGTCATGAGATTTGAAGATACTGTGTGTAACCCTTTTTTTTTGTTTACAGAAAGCAGTAAATTACAGACTAGTTAGCTTAACATCTGTTATGTGGAAAACGTTTGAAGCTATTAATAAAGACGTTATAGCAGGACACTTGGATAAGTTGGACAAGGCAGTGTCACATGGTTTGTGAAAGAAAATCATGTTTGGCCAACCTATTGTTCTTTGAGAAGGTAATGCAACTGTATATGAAAGGGAACCAATGGATGTGTTATACTTTGATTTCTAGAAGGCATTTGATAAGGTGCGATATACAAGGATATAGCAGAAAGTAAAAGCTTATGGTAGGGGATAACAAACTGACATGGATTGAAGATTACACAGCTAACAGGAAGCAGAGAGTAGGGATGAATGGATCTTTTTCAGGTTGGCAATATGTAATGAGTGGTGTGCGACAGGGATTGGTGCTGGGACCCCAAGTATTTTCAATTTACATATATGACTTAGATGAAGGGGCAGAAGGTACAGTTGTCAATGTTGCTGATAGGAAAGTAACTTGTGAAAAAGACATGAGGTTACAGAAAAATTGTGGATAAACTCAGTGAGTGGGCAAAGATATTGCAAATGGAGTACTGTCTAGGAAAATGTGAAATTGTCCATTTTGGCAGGAAGAATGAAAAGGTAGATTACATGGTGAGAGGTTGCAGAGCTTTCAGATGCAAAAAAATTAAGAACATTTATAGAATGAAACATTTCATTTGTGTGATGAATTGAATACAGAAGTAGGGAGGTTATGTATCAGCTATACCAGTCCATGGTGAGACCACATCTGTGTTAGAGGCAGTTCAGAGAAGGATTACTAGACCAATGCCTGGAATGGGCATGTTGTCATTTGAGGAAAGGTTGGGCAGGCTAGGCTTGTATTCACTGGAGTTTGGAAAAGTGGCTACTGAATTGAAACATATAAATCCTGAGGGGTTTTGAACAGCATTCACTCGAACATTCTTAATGGCTGTGCAGGGCCTCAAGATCTGAGTGTGGCAACAACTTCCAAAACCGGAAGTCAATGTTGTGGTTGACATGAGTGGAATATCGGAGCACATGGAACATAGAAGGAATATTGGTCTTGACAGGGTAGATGGAGAATGGATGTTTTCTTTTATGGAAAAATCTAGGACTGGGATCACTGTTTAAAAATTAGGCTCACCCATTTAAAACAAAATAGGTGAATTTGTTTCTCTCAGATGGATACGAGTCTTTAGTATGCTCTTTCTGAAAAGGTGGTGGATACAAATTTCTTAAATGTCTTGAAAACAGGGATGGATAGATTCTTGTTATGTCGGTGTTAAAAGGTTATTAGGAGTAGATGGGAATGTGGATTTGAGGTTACAATCATATCCGTTATGATCTTATTTAATGGCAGAACTGATTCACATGTTCATATGCTATAAGTGATTGGGATTGATTTGATACACATACTTTTGTTATGCAACCAACCTCCTCACCATATTTATCTGGAGTGGTGTCAGTCATGAGTTTGGTCTTTGTGACTTGTAGATGTTCTGGGTCATAATTCGATAGCCCTTATATTCATTCAATGAAAATGAGGTAAGGAAGTAATTTGTGAAGAAAGCAGTAGTAATAACAGAGCATTCACAGTTGGTATACGTTAATCCACATGCTAGGGTTGTAAAATAGAGAGCTGTAAAGGCGCTGTGGTTATGATTTTCCAAAATTCCTAGATTTTATAATGGTCCAAATAGATTGGAAGTTAGCAAATGTAATATTGCTATTTAAGCAAGGGAACAGAGGAAAAAAAACTAAAGGGGAATCAGCTGACGTAAGGCTCTGGGAAGATACTAAAATCTATTATTAACTCGGAAAATCATACATTGTCAGATAGATATGGCTTTACAAAAGAGAAATTGTGCTTGAATAATTTATCATAGTTGTTTTGAAGATATAACGAGTTGGCTGATAAAGACGAGCCAGTAAATACTGTATACTTAAATTTCCAAAAAGCATCAGTGCAACACAAAAGGTTAATACTTGAGATACAGGCTGAGTTAGGAATAGGATACTAGTACATATGAAGGATTGATCAATGGACGGTAAGCAGAGTGTAAAAATAACTATGCCATTTTCAAGTTTGCAGATTAACTACTGGAGTGCTGCAAGAATCCATGCTGGGACCTCAACTATTTACAGTCTACATGAATGATTTTGATGAGAAGAGAGCAAGTAACATATCTAACTTTGGTGCTGATTTAAAGGTCAGTGGGAATATAAGTAAGTTATGACTGTACAAGTTTGGGGTAGCACGGTGGTTATCAGTGCTGCGTCATAGTGCCAGGGACCCAGGTTCAATTCCACCCTCGGGTGACTATCTGTTTGGAGATTGCACATTCTCCCCATGTCTACGTGGGTTTCCTCTGGGTGCTCTGGTTTCCTCCCGCACTGCAAACATGTGCAGGTTAAGTGGGCTGACCATGCTAAGTTGCCCATAGTTTCCAGGGATGTATAGATTTGGTGGATTAGCCATGGGAAATGTAGGGTTACGGAATGGGGCTGGGTGGGATGTTTTTTGCAGAGTTGGTGTGGACACAATGAGCCAAATGGCCTGCTTCCACACTGTATGGATTCTATGACTAATGAAAGATTGCAAAGAAAAGTATGAGCCAGCTGGCATCAAGATGACAGCAGAGTACAAAGTTGGTAGGTGTGAGGTTATTCACTTTGGTTGCAAGAATAGAAAACCAATTTTTGATTTAAAAGACAAAATGTTGAGGTTCAGAATGACTTGGATGTGTTTATACAAGAAAAACAGTTACTTTGCAGGTATAGCAAGCATTTTGTTTTATATTCTTACTTGGGATGTGGATGATATTGGCAAGGTTAGTATCTGTAGTCCATCCCTAATTGCTGTTGAACTAATTGGCTTTCTAGGCCATTTCAAAGGCCAGTTAAGAGTCAATCACATTTCCCTGGATCTGGAAGCAGTCCAGGTAATGGCAGATTTCCTTGCCTAAAGGGCATAAGTGAACCTGACTGATTTTTATGACATGGTCACCATTAGGCCAGGCTTTTTAATTCTAGATTTTTTTTATTGAATTCAAATTTCACCTTCTACTGTTGTGGGATTTGAACCTGTCCCCAGAGCATTAGACTCAGCTTTGGGTTACCAGTCCAGTGATATTATCCATGTAATGGCATTTTGATCTTTATTATAGTGGGATCTGGGTACAAGAATGTATAAGTTTTTGTATAAGGCTCCGGTGAGACCACGGTTTGGTCTTCATGTCCAAGAAAAATTTGGTTGCATTAGATGTAGAAGAGTGAAGGGTGAATAGTTTGGTTCCTGAGATGGATGTATTTTCCTTTGAGAGACTAAGTTACATCCCCACGCTTTAGAAAAATGAGACGTGATCTTGCTGAAATATACACGATGCTGAAGGGACTTGATAGGCTATAAACGAGATTGTTTCCATCACCTGGGGAATCTTAAACTGGGGACACATTATCAGATTATGGTTTGATCATTTTGGGCTAAGATGAGGAGACATTTCTTGACTGAGCGTTGTGAAACTGTAGAATTATCTACTTTGGAGGATAGTATGTTCACAGTGAATGTAGACAGGTATTTAGTGATAGGGAGATCAAGAGAAATGGGGATGGGGTAGAAAATTGGAGTCCAGACAGATCAGCCATGATCAGCTTAAATGGTAGAGTGGAGGAGGTATTTGGTTTAGAATCCCTACAGTGTGGAAAGAGGCCTTTTGGCCCATCGAGTCTGTACCAACCCTCCAAAGAGTACTCTAGTTGCCTACCCTATCCCCGTAAACCCGCATTTACCAGGGCTCATCAGCCTAGCCTACACATCCCAGGACACTACAGACAATTGAGCATGGCTAATCCACTTAACCGATACATCTTTGGACTGTGGGAGGAAGCCAGAGCACCCAGCAGAAATCCATGCAGACACGAGAATGTGCAAACTCTAGACATCACTCGAGGCTGGAATCGAACCCGGGTCCTTGGCACTGAGTCACCATGCTATCCAGGTTTATACTTAGATCCCACTTCATATATTATTTCTCTCAAAAATTTCTTCTCATTAATATAAATACCTTCATGTTTAGCTATGTGGGAGTAGCTTATTAAAATGTGATCCCAAGAAGGTTCCTCCATTTTATCTGCCATGACATTAGAAAAGTATTTGTATAACTGTGTGGGAAAACAACGAAAAAAAAACTTTTAAGAAAATGTAAACTTTTACTTTTATTGTACAAAGAGCAACCAACACCTTCAGTTACACTTCATACTGCTGTATTTAAAGCAATGTGTGAAGGTATTATACAAAATGCAACTCAAAAACAACCGAATTTTCCAGCTCTGCTTTATTTTACACAATCTAACTTAAAAACAGGAAACAATGTTTAAACTGCTCATATCACAGCACAGTGCACCTTGGCACTGCAACTTGTAGGGGCATGTAGTTTCGATAATCTCACATGAAATATCAAGGAACTTTACTTTTATGTATAGTCTTTTTTGAAGTACAAACATTGTAGCTAGTTTAAACACTGTTAGCATTTTTATATCAAGCACTTGTACCAATGTTAGCAATAGTTAAATTAAATGGCTATTTAACAGTCACATTAACAGTTTATTCACATTTTTACAGCATCTAAATTTAAATTGCATTGAATTATATGCACATTAATGTATGTACATATATACAAATGCACTGCTGAAAAACGACACAATGCAAACAAAAAAGACACTTTACATTAGATACTGATATGTAACAAAACTTTTCACTTTACAGCATACAAATTGAACCAAAATAAACTTGGGCATATAAAACTTAATTAGACAAAGCATTATTAATTGTAAAGGCTTGGAATAATCAAGCCAAAAGCTCAATCACCACCACCACCCACTTTTTCCACTAAGTTCCTTCATGTTCTACTTAATAAAGTGCTATCTCAGTGGTGTCTGCCATCACATTAATAAACATTTCTGTATATAGTTATATACAAATAAATGATGGAATACTGGACTCAGGTCAGAATTTCTAGAGGATACTGCTTTTCATTTGGTCAGAAACACTGGAGGATGATTTTAAGGAATCTGAGAAAATTTATTACAATAAAGATCTAGTTGAGCTGCTGACTATTATTGAAGGTTTCATACATAGCTAAACACTAATATTCAAAACTACTAAATAGAAATTTAACTTTGATACATGTGCTGATTTTTTGTTTTCAAGTAACTGAATAAGTAAAATATGATTTTATTAAATGGCATTCCAGAATTTTACAGGTGTTTTGGAAATCAAATGTAATTTTCTCCATTTATAATTAGACCTATTTACATGATGACTGAACCAAATTTCATTTTTAATTGCCTAAATTGCTAGATATTCCAGAACTTTTATTGGAGTATATTCTGCAAAAAAACCTTAATATCAGTGGCTTTCTTGGCGATGTGATTGTCTCAAGTATGTTAATATAAATAACTTACAAATAGACTAGGAATGACTCTTTTGAAAATTTGAGCTTAGTCAAACCTCCCATAAAATTCAGCTGGTCCAAAGCTCTGTTCTCCATGTTCTGACTCTCACTAAGTCCTATTCATCCATCAGCCCTGTACTCACTGTGCTGTATTAGCTCATATCCAGGTGCAGTCAAATTAAAATTCTCATCTTTATATTCAACTCTCACTGTGGATTTGTAGGCACTACCTTTGTAACCTCCTCAAATATCATAAATTTTCAACAACTCCATGTTTCGCTACTGTTTACCTTTCATGAAGCCTCAATTTCCTTCATCTCTCCACTGGCTACATTGAGTTGTCTAGGCCCTAAGCTCTGGAATTCCCTCCATAAACCTGTCTTTCTGGTCTCCATCAAAATGCTCCTTAAAATGGACCACTTCCCAAGATCCTTTGTTTCTTTGTGTCAAGTCTTGTCTGAGAATGATGGTGTGAAATAATTTGGCTCAGTTCATTATGTTAAAAACAACTATAGAATGCCAGTTATTGTTTGACTGATCTCAGCCAGAATTATTCTAGGGATTCTAAAATTCATCTATCTGCACTTCTCTTTTCTCTCAAATCTGTCAGATAATCTTACTTTAATTGTTATAGAAGCACCATCTGGAACCCTGTCTTTGAACAATGAACTAGGATTCATCCGGATCAGCTACAACAATCTTACAATTAATGTCTGCTATATAGGTTCATATGTTGCTATAACCATTGGGGTGAGGTATCAAGAGGACTTGGAAGTCTGGACAAGGTAGATTAGTATTTTAGGAACAGCTTGGATAAACCCATGTGCTGCTATATATTTCTTGTTTGTTAAAATACCTCACCCTGAAAAAAGGTATGAACTGAATTTTCAAACTAAATAGAATTGCTTTTGTATTTTAAACCGCTAAGTGCAAGAAGTGTGGAAGTTAAAATAAGGTAAATCACTGCCTGTTTGCATACATGCTTTATTACCAGTAGGTCCAACCCCATATTAGCAAGAAACTTAAATTGACAACCAGAGCACACAGTTCAGTGAAGTAATGCTTGCGTCATAAATTGCCTTCTCACAATGCATTAGCAATGAAATAATTAACCTGTTAAAATCATTTTGGTGATTGATTGAAAGATGTACTATGGTTCACGAGCTTGAAGAACTCCCTATTCAATTAATGCCATTTGATATTTGTTCTCAGGGAATGGAGAAATGTCTAACATCTTATCCACAGGTCTGCATCTTCAACAATCAAACATACCTGCAATACGGAGATACATAAATTATGCATTCGACTCCTGGCATTTGTTTAATCTACAACATTCCGACCAAGAGATGAGATTGTACACTGAGGCAAAGTGACACATATTTGCAATCACCTTGTAAAGTCAGTGTCTCTACTTAAAAAAATCCAATATTCCATCATTAAAACTTCATATCTAAAATGAATTTGATTCATCTATTGTGTAAATACATTATAACAACATATACAGTTACTTGACATGACTTGATTAAAAACATGCTGTACAGATTATCTTCTGACTTAATGTGTATTCTGGAACCCTGAAAAAAATCAACATTTTTGTACCATAGATGTATTTATTTGTTAGGCACCGCTGGTTATTAATTTAGAATTTAATCTAAAATTAAGGCTAAAACTTATGCTTATTTAAATTCTGTACCAATAGCCAGTAATGCAGATCAGAAAAAAATGAACTTACTGAACATAAAATAAACGACTCTTCTTTCTCACTGACCACGAGAACCCACCTTTTGTCATCAATTTAGAATCAATAAAGGAGAATTCAGCAGACAGTATAATTTCAAATTTACATAATCTCCACTTCGAAAGTGACATGAGAAAGATGATTGTTTTGGTAAACAGGACACAGCTATTTTGTGCTAAATGCTAACCAAATATACTGAAAACAAGTAATCATAAATAAAAAACCTTGTTAAATTCGATCAGTTTTCAACCTTGAAGGCACAAAAGGTGTGTAACTTTTATTTGTTTTGGTGACAAGCATATTTAATGGAGTCCGTTAAAGAACAATCTATAATTTACAATCAACAATGCACCATTCCCGTACAGCAATTAGTGGGGTCTGTGACAGACAGACACTGTAAAAATAACATTGACTAATTGAGCTCTCATTGAAACTTTCTTAGTACAGTCTCTTGTGTTTGTGTCACAATGGAGATTCATTTGCTTTTTCGTTTCTTCACTTTTGCAAATGTTGATAATTCACTTTGTACTTCCTTCCTTTGTAAGCAACGAGATAATTTCTGCTGGACCTCAATGCAAGGTCTCTGTACTCCCAGAACACAAGCAGCCACAAACTTCAGATATACACAAGTGAAGTGCCTTGCATTTATTTTACTCCAGAAGCTGACCTTAATCCAACAACAGATTAGTGCATTCATATTTTTGTGGAATTTGTGATGTCACTAGTTACCAGGGCAGATTATTTACATTATGGAATTAGCCTCAGAGGGAGAATTGTATATCTACAGTGTATTCCAACATAATGTTTAAAAAAAAGTGCTTCAAGTTTCCAAAATCTAACTGTAAAGGAGAGTGTTTGCAGGTTATACATTGAACTCAGTTTAGAATATGTATTTTGCATGAAATATTGACATAAAAACAATCTAATGTGCTACTTAAAATTCTACAGTTTTGATCTAACTATATCCAAAAAGACATGACTATATCTAATAGCTACAGTATATGTTAGAGGGGAAAGTTCCTGAAATAAATTTCAAGCAAAACT
This sequence comes from Rhincodon typus, assembly GCF_021869965.1. Taxonomy (NCBI): domain Eukaryota; kingdom Metazoa; phylum Chordata; class Chondrichthyes; order Orectolobiformes; family Rhincodontidae; genus Rhincodon; species Rhincodon typus. The sequence goes on along the minus strand of NC_063351.1, from coordinate 28,279,373 downwards.
CAACCTGTAAAATCTACAAAAATGTTTGAAAATTAAGGGGTAAAATTTAATTGTGGTTCTCCAGCATATCTGCCCTAATTTTGACAGAGAAGCTGCACAAGTCCCAGAAAACAAGATAGTTACATTTTATACCATGTTCCCAGGATTTCTGCAACTTTCTTCAGTCAAAGTTATTGTTGTTAAGTGGAAGCTCGTCTATGCAAATCCAACTTTCAACAGTGTGAAAGATACAGGCTGTTGGATTGCAAGCAAAGTAAAATAGCATTAGTAGTAACAAAGGACGTTTAGTGCTGTAAGTAAAAAGCTGGAATTAGAATGCTGAGAGAGAGAATTAAGCGCCAACATGTTTATGAAGGTGGCTATTATTCAAGGTCAAGCAAATTCTGGTGTGTGAGAAATGCACAACACAAGAAAATTCTGATCCAAAGTCTAGCTTAACCCTTAAAGCATGTGAAATGCCCAGAGATTAATAAACAGATTGAGCTGATGTACATGGGCAAGAAGGGGATTTGTCTATATGAACGCTCAAAGGCTCATGCACTGATCTCACTTACTGGAAGTGATTGAAAAGTGGGACGTATCAAGAAATCATAAAACTCAATAAATAATCCTTCCGTAACAAATCAAAGAGTTTAGTTCGTTAAAATAACAAAATTGTTTAACTGTGTAAGTATGACACTAAGATTTCGATTTCATCACTATTAAATGTGTTGACTTTATATTGATTCAATAAATTAAGATTATTATTGGACAATTCTGCTGAGTTCATGCCTTTGCAGTGAAGTAAAAGGATGAGGATTGTCCTAACATAGGCCACAACATGAATGGTTTTGCAGTTGTCAGGTCATCCACTGACACTGACCACTTGCAAAATAAAGACCACTACTAAACATAGATATAGTAATTATAGCTAGACAGATTTTAGCTATTTTGGAAATGCAAAACCGTACCAAAACATTTTACATTTTTGTATCATTGATGCAGAAATGTTTCTCTGATCCTTAGAATTGGCATAGAGACATTTCTGAAGATTTTAAGGGACAACTGCTTAGTTTGACATACTTGAAGCAGATAAATTTGACTTTACAATGGTGAGCTGTTAACTGTTGAGTAATGAAATGTGAATGCTTACCAGATCTAGTGGGCTATTTTCAATATATTTGACAAATAATTTATTTATTCCTTGATAGGCCTTTTGTTGTTCATGTCAAAATATAGAACCTTTAAATGGGTCAGTATTTTCAATGCAGAAAGAACGTATACAAAAATGCATTCAAATAATATAATCTATACATCTAAATGCTATTTCAGTGTACTGTAGAATATTAAAAAATACATTGGGGCAGTAACTGAAGATGACATCTTTTTTGTTACCTCTGCAGTAATGTTTTTTTCTCACTAGTGGCTGATACTTATCAAGATCAGCACTTGACACACTAGTATTAGCCATGGTTCACTCAGATCACTGAAATCTTCATGGAGGTAAGAAGTGATGCTACTGCGGAATTTATACTGTAGGAGATATATTAAATTGTGCTGCACCAATATATTTTGAAGTGGTCTAATCCTAAGCCATAACTACATCAGAAGACTGTGAAAAAAAGCATTTTAAAGTATCCACAAAAGGAAAAAAAAGTGAGGCAAGTAAATCATTCCCTCTTATTACATATTTAATATTCTCAATATGAAGCAACATTAGTCCAATAAGTATTGAAATTGAATACCAGCTCTTAATTAAGTGCTGTAATGTTAATTCTGCTTATGTTGACCCCGAGCAAAATGACAAGCAAAGTCATATTTGTCTCTACATTTACATCCACATATGTTACATTGGAATGGGTTCTTGTAACCATGGCACCCCATGTGAATAGTATAAAGGATATTGTCTGCAAAATACATGTCACAGTGTTGGCAATGATGCAGAAGTTGGGGATCCTGGACTTGAAGTGCAGGAGCAGGGGTGCTAGGCTGGCTGTTCGTCACGCTGGGTGTACTTGTTTGAGCACTATGCTCACTACTGGGGCCAGCCACAGGACTGAAGTTCCGCTGATTTTGCGTGTGACATGCATCTGGACTGATAGGGGATGAGCTTTGGGCCACACTGGAAGCTACCGTGGAAACGACTGGAGCTGTAGACTGTGAGATCACATATGGTTTTTCATCCCTGCAGGTTACCACCTCAGGAGATGCTGGAGCTTGGTTTTCAGGTGGAAGGCTGGACAATTGGCCTGCTAAGGTAGAAAGCTGGTTTAATGGATTATCCACCATAATATCTTGCGTGTCCCTCGAAATCCCACCAGACTGTACTTTTTGCAAACCCTCATAGGAGTTAGCTGACATATCATGAGAAAAGTCACTGAGGTAATCTGGCTTCTGTACCATCATGGAAGAAGGACTTAGATTAATCAGAAGTCTTGTCCCATAACTCAGGGAGTTGTTAGTTTTTTTCTGCAAAATGCCCAACATTTTCTTATTGGTCAGGCAGGTCCTAGCACCTTTCAAGGGAAGAAGTTTGTGCCTACGTCTACGGTGATGGGACAGGTTACTTCGATCACTGCAGCAGAAAGAGCAAAGCTCACATTTGTATGGTTTTTCACCCGTGTGTGAGCGCATGTGTGCTTCGAGGTGCCGCTCATACGCTGAAGCAAACGGGCATAGGTGACATCTGTGGGGCTTCTCACCTGTATCAGAAAGAATAGATCAGCAAACCTTGCCATTTTCTCTCCCTTTTTGCATTTTTCTCATTTTTCCTCCGCCAAGTAGCTTGTCCTTTAGCTAGGAGTGCGATAGAGCGGTGGAACTCTAAGATCACTGTCAACAATCCCATCTGGTTGTCAACAAGGTTGCCATGTAAGAAGTCTGGATAGTTTTATTTTTCTTTCCTCATGGTGAGGTAGTTCAGATTTATGGATTATTTTCTGTAGTGGGTCAATTACAAACTGATGAAACTCTACCCACATAGCTGATGGATATGTGTCGATTGGATTTTTGCACCCTACTCACTATCACATTAAAGGCCTGGAATTTTAGCTAACATGAAATATGATGAGGTAACTTGAAATTATCTCAACTACTGAGCTACTTGGTTATCCGCCATCTGCTTTTGAATTAGATCTCATTAAAATGTTGAGGATGAAATATGTTTCCAATTGAAAAATCAACACAAAATAACTTGCCTCTTACAGGATGCATTTTGAAAATCAGAGGTGACAGCAGTTCCTGTATTTCCACATCATAACATAATGTATATTATGGCTGCCATTCTCTAATTACAAAAAAACTTTCAAACATTAACATAAGAAAAAACTGTAGCTGTTATATGCTGATTTTACAGCATTATATATCCTACTTAGAGGAGCAGTACTGTACTATGCTATAGTTGGCTTAACCAGATGGTACTGAATACTTTAATCCTTACCTGCTTTTTCGTTAGTCGTGGCCCTTTTCACTTTAAACAGGGGAGACTCACCATCGGTACTCCTTTTAAAAAAAATCAAACTGTTACAAAGAATTGTGATCAAATTTAACATCCTTCAGTTTATTTGTTGTGAGAAAATTGGCACTTAAAAGGGAGAACAATAGTTTCTGGGGAAATCCCTGCAAGAAGTCGATGTTCCTAAGCGACAGAACCTAACAGTGTGGAGAAACTGAATCAACACTGATACCATAAAAACAACAGAGAATCATTGATCTAAACTGAGTTAATGAATGTATCACAATGTCAATCTAAGTGCCTTACAATGCCAAACAGCAAATGATCATAAACTACTTCCAACAATGAAGTTAGCAACACAACTTTAACCAAAGGAATCCAATACCGACATGGCAGAAAAGAAAAATTAACTGTATTTTAAGGGGGCTGTGATGGTGAGACTCCATTTAAGTCAATTTATATTATGGAATAGTTTTACACATCACACTCAATGAATACCACAAACTTAACATCAACCTGGATGCTAAATGCTATCTAAATGCCCCAGTCTGGTCTCAATTAAAATTTAATAATTTTGTATAAATTATTCTCTTCATTAAAACAACATTTATCAAGAGGCAAGCTTGCCCTGTATCATAGAACCTACCATCTCTGTACCAACCTCATCATCAAGATGAGTCAAAAGGTTGATTATCTCATTTTTAACTGACATTCCAGAAATTTGGATTTGATACTACTGAGCATGTTTATTAAATTAGTATGTTTGCACCTTATTGTTCAGTACTGCTCCTTTAAGTAGTTAGAGTAGAAACAAACATATCTGATAATAACTTCTATTTTAGATCATGTAGAAGTCAATGTAGAGTCATTACCTGTGTGCATTCTGATATGCTCCATCAGGCGTGCGGTCCCTTTACTAGCATAGTTGCAGTATCGGCATTTTAGTTTTCCATCATATGTTCTTTCAAACCCATCCGCCATGAGCCCAGAGCCATCATCCAATGAAACTTCGACTGAAGCATGATGCATTCCATTTTGATCATTTTCCGATCCTGCAGTAATAAATCCCAGAAAGTGGGAAGAATTAAAAATACAATTCTCTGCAATTTGAAATAAAGGCAGCTCCTATTAGAAGAGAATATCATTTTAAAATGCAGGTGACACTAATGGAAATGTATTGTCATTCACAAATTATGTAAACTTTTCTACATTTATAGTAAATATTAAGAGCAAAACTGCTGCATGAAAGACACTTTTGAAAATTTGTTTTCTATTTCTATGAAAATTCATTGATTTCCTGTGGCAATTCTCATTGACAGTAAATAGGATAGTCAAATTTCACTTTTATTGAATGGTTTTCTGATTAAATATTACATTCTCAGACATCACAATATGCATTCAGCTAACTCAAACAGATAAAAGCTCTAATGAGTAAAATGCCATCACAGCACAGGAACCATAGATGAAAAAATATGAAGAGATTTTCTTTCTATAATTGATTTCCCATTAAGAAGGAGCTTGAATTTATATAGTAACTTCCTTGGCCTCTGAACATCCTAGAGTAATTAAGCCAATTAAGTACTCAAAGTATGGTAATTGTTATAATGTAGAGATAACTAAGTCAATTTGTACGCAGCAAGGTCCAAACAGAAATTAATTAATCTTAGTGACTTTTTTCTGAGGAATAAAATGATGGCCAGTTTACCTAGAGAACTGCTCTGCTCTTAAAATAGTGTTAGAATGTTTATGGCCACCTGAGAGAACAGATGGACCTTTAGTTTAATATCTCATCAGAAACATGGCACCAAAGACACAGCAGCACTTCCACTGGACTGGATTAACATGCTTGATTCTGGAGCCAGGTTTAAGTTCATGACGCGATTCAGAGGAACTAGTATAATCATTGAGATAAGGCTAACAATATAAAATTGGTTTACACAGCAGCTTTCAACAAAACATATCACCTATGTATCAAATCTCCCATGGTGGTGCATATAATAAACTAGAATCTATTCTCTAACAGTATCTGTTTTATTTTCATTGTTGGTTGTCTCCTTGTCTCTCCTTTTCTGCCTGTTTCTCTCTCCTTAACTCTTTTTCTTTCTCACTTTAATTTCCTTTGTTCCTTTCAGATGGTGGGTGGCATGGAGTGCTGTAGTAGGGTAATAAGTCATCAAAGGCCTTTAAATAAGAATTACAGGGAAAATTGAGGCTCTTGCAACTTTCCTTCCCAACCCTTCCCTTTCTCCCCTTGCCCCACAATCACCTGTGCTCGCGTTTTCACATCCAAATTGTTCCCTGTACCTTTACCTTTCCATACCCTCAGCAGCTTAACCACCACTTATTCTACGATCATTCACTTCATCCATAACACTTTGATCTATTGTTGCCCTCTTACGGCATCCCAGGATAGTCTGCATTGCCCTCAAATCCGTTTTATCTATATCTTTCTCAAAGAGGCATCTTTTTATATTTTGAAAAAGCAGATTCAAACAGAGAAACTCTTGTCTGTTTAACCTAAGAGAAGAATCATCTTTTTGAACTGTTAACAGCAGACAGTGAAATAATGATTTGGCTTCAGAATTCATCTGGAGTTGTTTTTGTTGAAAGCTCAACTATTAGCATGAGGAAGAATGAAAACAACAGCCACAACAGGTGTGCACTAAGTACATAATACGACTGTAGTTGAATAAAGCTTTTGAAGTTTGTCCTCTATAGGATTTCTTCAATTAATTAGAAAAACAACTGCAAGAAGCTAAAGAAAAATGCAATATAGAAGAATGAATTGCCCAGAGTTTGGGAAACAAGTGTATGGAGTGTCAAAAGGTGAAAGAGAGGACAAGCACCATATTAAGGTACGCAACTTTCCAGCTGGGGAAGAGTGCTGCAAAAGATCAATGACAACCCTTCCTATGCATTTACCCCTCCAATGCCTTTTAACTGTTGCAATTCTAACTGTCTCCACTACTTCCTTTGGCAGCTCATACCATGCATATACCACCCTCTGCCATTAAAACACAACCATTAACATTATTGTTAATGAATGAATTTATTGAAAAATAACAGACTAACAGCACAAATTTTCATTTACTTTTTGCCTGGTTTTACAAAAAGCTTTCAGATAACCTGATACATTTTTAATTGTACAATCTATAATCTACTGTACACTGTTGGCTGGTTTGCTGCATTTTTCTTCAGAAAGCATTTAGTTTATTGAAAAGAAAACATTTTCGGCCAATGTTAACTCTCCTAGCTTAGGCCCTTAAAGACAGACGTTTAATTCAGTTGAGTGGAGATTTTAATTTGACAGTCCTGATTCAGGATTTCCTTTTTCTACGACTCGAAGTAACCATAGCGGACAAGTCAGTCTGAGAATGACATGCCAGTACTCACCATGTGCAAAACATAATTTTTGCACGTAAACATGGCCTTACCAGTTTGTAGAGATTCTGGGTCCTTCTCCACACCAACCGAGCCAGATATCATATTCACATGTTGAGTCTGTTGAGTGAGGTACTCCTGGAAATCCTTGACGAAGTCTACGGAAGCAGCTCTCTTCTCATCCATGATCTCTCAATGGTTCAAGAAATTGCTTTATTTCCTTGAAAAAAGAAAATACAACTTTTGAGGAGTACATTGTGAAGAACAACACTGAAATTAAATAAAATGTGAATGTTATAGCAATAGCATTTTTTGACAAATGCCTGGTATCTATTTATATTTCAATTGAGGTGATCAAATGATTACATTTAATTAACAGAGCAGTACAACAAAGTTGCTCTGATGGAAAAGTGAGGAGTTTTAATTGCTCAGTAGTAAAACCCAACACTACATAACAGTATGTACTTAATTTAGAGAACTGCTTCCTAAAACAGTTCTGTGAAATGATACTGAAATGCTAACTCCCAAGTCTTTTGCAAAGCACATTTATATCAGCACAGAATCACATCTACAAAACCAAACCTGACAGCAGCCATTTAGAATTGCAACTGCACTATTTTTGTAAGCATCAGAGAAGGATCTACTGTTTCACCAGTTTTGATTTCTGAGACAGCATTATGACTAGATCCTTTATGCAAGAGACTTAATTTTAGAAAAACGTAGCAACAATACAATGGCAGTTTGATTAGCAAAATTAATTGTATCTCCTTCATATTAACAAATAATTATAAAGGTGGGATATGTTTATCATGCTAACAGTGGCCTGATGCTATCAATAGAGTTGTAAACAAGCATGGAAATATTGCATATGTGTAAAAATTGTAGGGAGTCAAGATCCCTCATGGGACCTAAAGTGTTGATCTACATGTATCTTTGATGTTGCCCAACAGGTATGGAATGTTTCAGAGATAGTAGGAACTGCAGATGCTGGAGAATCTGAGATAACAAGGTGTAGAGCTGGATGAACACAGCAGGCCAAGCAGCATCAGAGGAGCAGGAAGGCTGACGTTTCGGGCCTAGACCCT
>NC_063351.1:28202998-28271074 GCF_021869965.1 Rhincodon typus | reverse complement strand
AAGAAAATTTTCTGAAGAAGGGTCTAGGCCCGAAACGTCAGCCTTCCTGCTCCTCTGATGCTGCTTGGCCTGCTGTGTTCATCCAGCTCTACCTTGTTATCTCAGGTATGGAATGTTGCGTTCCATTATGAAAGCTGTATGAACTCTTGTTTTGCTTTTCATGTCTTCTGTGGCACAATGTATATTACAATATACTGAAAAGATCCATCTCATACATGTAGATGTTGCAATACTTGATTATAACTGCACAATTTGAAATGTTGTGGGAGCTTCTGGCTTTCAAGTCACAACTGGTTTGATTATCTGTAAATATCCCTGACCGAAACACAGTGAGCTTGAGCCCCTTTCTTTCTTAAGGAGACATATGGTTTTAAATGGACATAGCTTTACTTTAGCAGAAGAAGTTGTAACTTCTTGGATTAATAGTTTTATTCAAGTGACTATAACCAAAGCCGATGAGGTCAGATGAGTATAATACACTGTGGTTCACAGATTAGTTATATTAGCAGATTCCTTTTAGCATTGTTGGAAGCACAGCATTTTTGAAAAGGGTGGTAACCATGTAACGTATGATATAAAAGTAGAAATACTCATTTAAGGTAATTGAATGAATCATCTCACTGCTTGGTATTTATGACTAGTGCTCTGAGGACTAATTGCCATGATAGTTTTATTTATTCCCTTATACTGTATATTTTGTTTTTATCCATTACAATTTTTAAAGCTGAGGGTGTTTGTTTATAGTGCCACAGGGCAAGGACTGTCTACAAAATCAAAGACTTATTGTAAGGTGGAGTCCATTTGGCCCTTTATGGCTACATTCTTTGTTAGTGCAATCCAAAATTAATCTTGTGCTGTACCTTTTCTTGGCGTCACTGCATCTCCATCTGTCTCATATGATGATGTATTGCTTTCAGAAAATATATGAAAATCTCTGCCTTAACTACACCTGCAGTGGTGGATTATTAACATTTTCTGGCAGCAATATCCTCTAAGATATCAATTTTCGATTTTTGAGCAGCATCAATCACTGCTGATTGTGCAGTTCATCAGTTGTCAAGGGTCTAAGCACCCCAATTCCCTTTCTAAACCTCTCTTTCCAGTTTTCTTCAGCTGTTTTTTTAAAACTTCTGTCTTTGACCAAGCTTTTAGTCATCTTCCCGAATATTTTTGTTAAGGTACAAATTTTGTTGTAGACCATTGCTGCATTGAGCATAGAGAGAAATATATTAAAAGGTGTTTTATAAATATACCCTGTTGGTGCGCCTCTTAGAATCAGACTCAGTCTTTTTGAAAAAAAAAACTACCTGGTTAGAAACAAGTTGGATAGATTGTGTTCTCCTTGTTCCTCACCCAATAACTGATGGAAAGGGTTATTCCTTCATTATGGTGTGGACCATGTAGTGGCCTACGACAGATCTTGACACATTCTACCAAATACTGCACCAGAGCAGTTCTGGCAATTTTCGTTCAGTATTTCATTTCACCAATGCTCTGTTCTATCTACAGTTCAAGTGGCAGTGTGGCTGCCAAAGTCACCCGTGTATGGTCATCAGAAGGATCTGATTGTTCAGCGGCCATGCTTTGGTTTGCTGTCATGTTCAAATATAATTGACTAGGAGAATGCCACATGAGGAATTCACCATGACTACTGCCAGTAAATCTGGCACTGACCTGGATGGTTTGCTGTGTAGCATCACACACCAGTTGGACGTTCTGATCCAAGATTCACATGTGTTGCTTGAACAGGTTGATGTATCGTCTACGGAATCCAAACTGAATATTTGTGCTTCTGGCTTCCACTATCATCATTGTCATCTTTACAACCACTGGCAATGTGATCCTTGTTATGTTCAAAGATTGCAGTTGTGGCCTTAACGTGATAGATTTCAGTGAAGACGTTCTTACTGAAGCATTCCACAGATACTTTTCTCACTAAGGTCCAGGTAAGAGAAATGCTCCCCAATCAGCCTGAGTGCATAAAGCCTCTTGCTGAAAGTCCTTCTTCCCTCTTCCATCTTGTCCTGCTCTGTATGGCCTTAGTTATTCTCCAAGTCATGCTGTATTCGAGGGCAATTCTGCCTTGTGCATTTTTGGAGGCAACTAATTTATTCAGAAGCTTTGAAGTCAGTGAAAACTCACTCAGCTGATACCACATCACTCCCTGTAGATTTTTATGACTTGAGGGAATTGTACAAAGCATCGGACACTTGTAGAGTTCAAGCAAAAGCACACAATTTGTAAGAAACTGGTGTTCCCTTTAAATAACACTGATGGAATGGGTCTTCCTTCAAGCTGCTGAAAGCATGTTCAGTTTGAGAGGTTAAGAGAGGAGATTAGCTGCACTGTACAGACCCAAAACAACATGTATGGTGTTAAACTAGTTTGGCATGCTGAATAAAGTCTTTAAAAAAAGTCCAAAGTCTGTCTGATCTGTATATGTCTGGTGGTTGTCCACTATGTGCACACTAATGTCCTCACATCTGTAGTACCTGGTATAATATGACTGAAATGTTTACAAGCATCAGGTGCCAATTTGAAGCTCTAAGGTCCCCTGTAGCTAATACTACACTTGCAATGCTTACTGAACTGCATGTTCACTTTAAAATTGATACACAGCTAAGAAAATATGCATCTAAAAGGGCATAAAATTAAGAACTGTAGATGCTGGAAATCTGAAAAATGGGTTACTTTCAGCACAGCCAACTAATTTTCAGCCATTCATAGTCCCCATCAACACCTATGTAGCTTTTCTTCTTCCATGGCTTACTACCAATAATCCTTCCTTTCTTTCTCTCGCTGGGCTCTGTCTCCACCTATCAGCGCACTCCTTTTCCTTCCCCCTCCCTTTGTCATCAAGATAAATGCCATCCTTTTTTCCCCACTTCCCCACATGCTGTCAGTTCTGAAGTATGTCCCTGGATTTAAACATTAACTGTTTTCTCTCCACAGATGCTACCATACCTGAGTTTCTCTAAGAGGGAACTTGTACAGAAGTGGTTATTCACTGTGTAGCACATTCCCAATTTCTATGCTGTCAAGCTATTGCTTGCAAAGAGAAGATATTACTTGCAACATCCCAAATCAGATGCAATCAGTCTTAATTATTAGCTCAGAAACAAGAGTGAATAGGCTCAGTTTAAAAAAAAAATCACCAGATAGTCTCTATCTGTTTAACCAGCAATCTGCACAGTGAACCAGTGATACAAGGAAATAGTTTTTAAAGGATTTGGGCTTTCTGTCAACAGTGACAATTACACCGTCTGATAAAGCCATTGCTATTTTATACTGAGTCTTAAACAATGTATGGGTTGTACATCACATGTCATTCAACATTGTGGCATTAGTCCTGTACAACTGAGGTTATAGTTAATAGTAATGATAATAGAAACAGTCTAGATATTTATCAACCTCAATTTATTATGTAAATAGGTAGTAGACACCTTTATCCAAAGATTAGTTTGGACGTCACACATTCTGGTGTATCTCAATTAAGTATTCCCCCGCAAGAATTTAAATTAGAGTATATATTCTAGGACATTTTTTATTTCAGACCAAACCATGAACATTTGTAGTACTTTGCTTTTACTCTTCTGAGTACATTGTTTTCCTGTTGAGTATCGTCTAGTTTGGGTCTCTAAGAAGGGATATACATGTCATAGAAGGAGTGCAACACAGGGTCAACAAATTAATCCCTGGGATAGCAGGACTGTTTTATGAAGAGATTCAATATATATTCCTGAGAATTTCAAAGAATGAGGCATGAAACTCAAAACATTCTTAAGGGGTATGATAGAGTGATGCATATGTTTGCCCTGGCTGCTGAATCTAAAACCAGAGAACAAAGGAAAGTGATAGTCTAGTGGTATTATCACTAGACAAGTAATCCAGAAACTCAGCTAATGTTCTGGAGACCAGCGTTCCAATCCCACTGTGGCAGATAGTGGAATTTGAATTCAATTTAAAAAAATCTGAAATTAAGAATCTACTGAAGACAATGAAAACATTGTCAATTGTCAAAAAAAAAACCCATCTGATCAGGGAAGGAAATCTGCCATCATCACCTGGTCTGCCTAAATTTGACTCCAGACCAACAGCAATGTGGTTGACTCCCAATTGCCCTCCAAAATGGCATAGCAAGCCACTCAGTTAAACCATTTTGTACAAATTCTCAAGAAAGAGATGAAACCAGACGAACCACCCACCACTGATCTAAGCATCAGAACAGACAATGGCACAAACAGCTATGTCAATCTTGCAAAGTCATCCTTACTAACATCTGGAGGCTCATGTTAAAATTGGGACAGCTGTCTCAGAGACTAGTCAAGTACCAGTCTGACATAGTCATACTTATGGAATCATACCTGACCATGTTCCAGACGCTACCATCACCATTCCTGTATATGTCCTGTTCCACTGGCAGGACAGACCCTGCAGAGGTGGTGACTCAGTCGTATACAGTCAGAAAGGAATTACCCTCAGAGTCCTTAATATTGACTCCGGACCCCATGATGTCTCATGGCTTCAGGTTAAACATGAGCAAGGAAATCTACTGCTGATTACCACGTACTGTCTTCCCTTGGCTGATGATCCAATACCCCCCACAATGTTGAACAAAATTTTGAAGAAGCACTGAGGGTGACAAGGATGCAAAATGTACTCTGGGTGGGGAATTTCAACATCCATCACGAACAGTGGCTTGGCAGCACCATGACCGATTGAACTGGTCGAGTCCTAAAGGACACAGCTGCTAGACTGGGTCTGTGGCAGGCGGTGAGAGGGGAAAAACATATTTGACCTCATCCTTACCAATTTGCCAATGCCGATGCATCGGTAGGAGTGACCACCGCACAGTCCTTATGCAGGCGAAGTCCTGCCTTCACCTTGAGAGTACTCTCTACTGTGTTGTGTAGTTAAAACACTGTGCTAAATCGGACAGACTTCAAACAGATCTCGCAACTCAAGACTGGGCATCCATGAGGTGCTGTGCGCCATCAACAGCAGCAGTATTGTACTCGAACACAATCTGCAACCTCATGGTCCAGCATATCCCCTACTTAAACATTACCATCAATGGTTCATTGGAGAGTGCAGGACGGCATGCCAGGAGCAGCAACAGGCATACCTGAAAATGAGAGGTCAATCAGGTGAAGCTATCAAACATGACTATTTGCATGTTAAACAGCATAAGCAGCAAGTGATAGACGGAGCTAAGCAATCCTACAACCAATCGATCAGGTCTAAGCGCTACAGTTCTGCCACATCCAGTCATGAATGGTGGTGGTTAATTAAACAACTCACTGGAGGACAACGCTCCACAAACATCCCCAACGTCAATGACAGAAGAGCAAAAGCTTAAGCGCAGAATAGAAGGCCAAAGCATTTGCAGCAATCTTCGATCAGAAGTGCCAAGTGGTTGATCCATCTTGGACTCTTCCAGTGGTCCACAGCATTACAGATGCCAGTCTTCACCCAATTCAATTCACTCCACGTGATATCAAGGAACGGTTGGAGGCACTGGATATTGCGAAGGCTATGGGTCCTGACAATATTCTGGCAATAGTACAGAACTTACTGCTTCCCTAACCAAGCTGTTCCAGTATAGATATAAGACTGGCAGCTACCCAATAATGTGGAAAATTACCCAGGTACATCCTGTACACAAAAAGCAAGACAAATCCAACCTGGCCAATTATCGCCCCCATCGGTCTACTCTCAATCATTAGTGAAGTAATGGAAAATGTCATCAACAGTATTTTTAAGCAGTGCCTGCTCACTGGCGCCCAGTTTGGGTACAGCCAGGGCCACTCAGCTCCTGACTTCATTACAGCCTTAGTTCAAACATGGACAAAAGAGCTTAATTCTGGAGGTGAGTTGAGAGTGACAGCACTTGACATCAAGGCTGTATTCATCCATGGGGAGCTAGCAAATTGGATACAAAATTGGTTTGAAGATGGGAGACAGAGGGTGGTAGTAGAGGGTTGTATTTCAGACTGGAGGTCTGTGACCAGTGATGTGTCACAGGGATCGGTGCTGCATCCACTGCTTTTCATCATTTATATAAATGATTTGAATGTGATTATAGGAGGTATAGTTAGTAAGTTTACAGATGTTAGCAAAATTGTTGGTGTAGTGGACAGTGATCTCAGAGTACAACAGGACCTTGATCAGGTGGGAAATGAGCTGAGGAGTGGCAGATGAAGTTTAATGTAGATAAATGTGAGGTGCTGCATTTAGTAAGGCAAATCAGGGCGGGGCTTATACAATTAATGGTAGAGCCCTGGGGAGTGTTGCTGAACAAAGAGACCTACAGGTGCAGGTGCACAGTTCCTTGAAAATGGAGTCGCAGGTAGACAGTGTTGTAGATGGCGTTTGGAATGCTTGATCAGTGCATTCAGTGTAGGATCGGTTAGGAAAGCAGCAAGTTTTGTACCATTGCTGGAACATTGTCAGGGTCCATAGCCTTTGCAGTTGCACCTGTAAAGGACATTGGTGAGGCCATGTTTGGAATACTGCATTCAGTTCTGGTCTTCCAGCTGTAGGAAAGATGTTGTTAAACTTGAGTGTGTTCAGAAAAGAGTTTCAAGGATGTGCTGGAATTGGAGGGTTTGAGCTATAGGGAGAGGCTGAATAGGCTGAGGCTGAATAGGCAGAGGCATTTTTCCCTGGAGCGTCGGAGACTGAGGGATAACCTTACAGAGCTTTATAAAACCATGAGGGGCATGAATAGGGTGAATAGTCAAGGTCTTTTTCCCAGGGTGTGGGAGTCCAACCCTAGAAGGCATAGGTTTAAGGTGAGAGGGGAAAGATTTAAAAAGGACCTGAGGGGGCGACTTCTTCATGCAGAGGATGGTGTGTGTAAGGAATGAGCTGCAACAGGAGGTGGTGAAGGTGCATACAACTGCAATATTTAAAAATGGATCTGGATGGGTACATGAATAGGAAGGGTTTAGAGGGATATGGGCCAAATGATGGCAAATGGGACTAGATCAGTTTAGGATATCTGGTCTGCGCGCACGAGTTGGACTGAAGACTCTGTTTTTGTGCTGTTTACCTATGACTTTTTGACTGAGTGAAGCATCATGGATCCCTAGCAAAACTGGAATCAATGGGTATGAGGGGGCAAAGTCTCTGCTGGTTGGAGTCATAGCTGGCACATAGGAAGGTGGTTGTGGTTATTGGAGTTCAGTCAGTTCCTGGACATCTCTGCAAGTGTTCTGCAGAGTAGTGTCCTAGGCCTAACCATCTTCATCAATGACCTTCCTTCCATCACAAGGTTAGAAATGGGGTTGTTCGCCAATAATTACACAATGTTCAGCACTATTCGTGATTCCTCAGGTATTGAAGCAGTCCATGTTCAAATGAAACAAGGTCTGGACAATATCCAGGCTTGGGCTGACAACTGGCAAGTAACATTTGCACCACACAAATGTCAAGCAATGACCATCTCCAATAAGAGACAATTTAATCACTGCCCCTCAACATTCAATGATGTCACTAACACTATATCCCCACTATCAAAACACCTGGCGTTACCATGGACCAGAAACTCAACTGACCTGTCACATAAACACAGTGGCTACAAGAGTAGCTCAGAGGATAGGTATACTATGGCGAGTAACTCATCTCCTGACTCCCCAAAGCCTTTCGACCATCTACAAAGGGCCGAGTCAGGATGAATATTCCCCACTTGCTTGGATGAGTGCAGCTCCAACAACACTCAAGAAGCTTGACACCGTCCAGGACAAAGCAGCCAGCTTGCTTGGCACCACATCCACTCCCTCAACCACTGATCCACAGTAGCAGCTATGTGTACCATCTACAAGATGCACTGCAGAAATTCACCAAAGATCCTTAGATAGCAAATTCCAAACCAACAACCATTTCAATATAGAAGGACAAGGGCAGCAGATACTTGGGAACACCACAACCTGCAAGTTCCCCTGCAAGCCACTCACCATCCTGACTTGAAAATATATTGCCGTTCCTTCACTGTTGCTGGGTCAAAATCCTGGAATTTCCTCCCTACAGGCATTGTGGGTTAAACTACAGCATACAGTCTGCAGCAGATTAAGAAGGCAGTTTACCACCACCTTCTCAAGGGAAATAAAATGCTGGACAGCCAACGATGTCCACATCCCATGAGTGAATTTAAAAAAAAGGAGACAGTTCAGGAAAGTGGCATGGAGGTAGGTGATCAGCCGTGATCCAGTTAAATGATGGAAAGACTTGACACGTGAATGGCCTTCTCCTGTTCCTATGACACAGACTTTACCTGGGGGCTAACATTTCATCTAAGCTGTAGAGTCACTCCAAGGGTCTGCATGTGCCAATCGGCGAGCTGATGCCATTTCCAGCAATGACTTCCAGATTTGGAAGTCGCTGCTGCATATGGATGCCAGAGGTTCTTGCAGAAGAAACTAAAATGAGGGATTGTAGTTGGGGACGGTCCCTGGAAAACAGTGGTATAGGATGCCTTTTCAGAACATCACTATTGCTAGGTCTTCAGCAACATCATTTTTGTCTAAATGGCAGAAGTGTGAAAATGAAATTAAATGGCGATTGCCAAATGGGAAGGCAAAGCTTGTCTCAACTCGGACAACAGTGGAATATAAGTCTTGGGAGAATAACATAGGGCAGTAATTATTGGTGCAAGTCACTTCTACCATAATTTCCCCTATTTTACACTGTTCAAAAATTCCCATGTAACAGATGTGTGTAGAAGAATATCTGTTGATATATAGCAGCAAACAAATATTAGGTGTTGCTCCTCAACACACAGATGGTAGATGTTAAGGACTGAATCTGTATATATTAAGTTTATTTTACACAGTGTGCATATACACAAATAATATATTTTTATTGTATATTGTAATATTTCATACTCTGTATTAACAGTGCAACTGAACACAGCATATAAAAACATAAGAAATGGTAGAGATGGATCATTTGGCCCCTTGAACCTGCCCTGCCATTGAACAGGATCATGGCTCATCTTCTACCTCAATTCCACTTTCCTCTGTGAGCTTGACATCCCATAATTCCCACAATATCCATAAATCTATTGATTACTCTTGAATATACATATTGACACAGCACAGTTCATTGGTGTAGGGATTTCCAAAAATCCAAGATTCAGTGAAGTGCCTCATCATCTCAATCCTAAATGGCCAATCCCTTATTCTGGGAGTGCACCCCAAAAGGAGAAAATAAGCCCATCAGCACCAACCCTGCCACGTCCCTTAAGAATTTTGCATGTGTAATTGAGAACGCCTCACCTTGAGTAAACTCGAGTCTACTCAATTATTTCTCATAAAGCAATCCCTTCAAACCATAAACCTAGATGAACCTCTATCGTACTCAAAGACTGGTATGTGATTCTAAACTATTCATGAAGACAATTGCGAATGACGTTGTCTTATAAAAGTTGTAAAATTATAAGAAACTAATCTTTAACTTAAGGTGATCATCAGTGGTAGCTGAGCCTTTTAACGACGAACTTCTTGTTTCCAAGAGGTTCCACGATTTCCATACCATTCCATCTGTAATTGGTTTTATTCGGAGGGAGAGCGACTGAATGCTGGATTGCCTGTTCTGTGGGCGACGGACACCCACCCAACTTTGTTCCCAGTGAATTGGACCCCATGCACTTCTCACCGGACCCTGTTGAGGGAGGGGCGGAACCGCTGCCGGGTCTGCTCGAGACAATTGGTCGGTCAGGTCGGCCGCCGATTCCCATTGAACCAAACCAATGTCAATCACGGACAGTCAAAACAGCAGGTTAGGCTGCGCCCCTAAGGCCGTGTTGTGGATTTGAAAATTGAGGGGGAGGGGATCAAAACCGACTCCCGAAAGGAATGGGGGTTTAGGACAGGGAGAGGCCGGGTTATTCGAACCCCACGGAGCTGGAGACGGACTGACCGTCGCGTCAAGCGATCCACCTGGACTTCGTAAATATATAATATACACCTCATCCTCTTCAAAAAGAACACTTAACGCTGCATCTCATCTCGTTGCTGTGTCGGACGTGCCTACCAGCATTTATTTTTAATCTTATTTCTTCACTTACCCTCTAATTAATGTCTGCCCTGGAAACGTCGTTTAACCAGAGTAACATCCCAGTCGGGCTGGCGGGGGTGAGACGACCTTTTGAACGCGACCAACGGCATTGTCATCGACAGCGGCGGGGAGCTAATTTAACGGATTTCTAATTTAAATTCTTTTTTTTCCGCCGAATCCTCGCTGGAAGATTGAAGCGAGCAACCGAACAAAAGCCAGAGGGGGTCAGAGTTCGGGAGGGAGGAATCAGTGCGACAGCTTAACGAGTCCCCACGGAAACTGTCACCCTGGAAACCACAGCACCAACAGGGGCCAGTAATCATGGCAATGACTGACATCCTCACTTGTCAAACAGCAGAGAGAGAACCTTTAGATCACTTGAGGATCTTGCCTGAGCTCAGGAAGGGTGAAATACTCAACGAAGGACGTGCTGCCTGTACAATCGGTTATATTTTCAGTACAGTACTGCATTGGGTCTGGTGCGACAGAACCAGACCTATGATTTGGACTCACTCAATTAGTAGTGCTAAAGGAGGGCAAAAGATTTGTTGAGAGTAAAGACAACTTTACAGCTATAGCCGAAATCTTTAGGTGGTCTGTTGCCTCACTTGGGCTAGTGTAAAACATTTTGGAAAATGAGTGTGTAGGATTTGAACAAATCTTAAAAAGGAAATTGACCTAAATTTAAAAAAGTAATTGACCTAAGAAATAAAGTTAACTTTCTCAAAGGGCATTTCAGCAATAGAAGACAACGTGGAGTAAGGTCTTGAAGGTGGCATTCTAAGAATTATTCTCAAAGCCAAGTACCATAGTCAAAGTAGGAAACGCTTAGCATATGACACCTTCCCTCTAGGCAAGGCGTTGGAAACTAGCTATCTGGGGTACTTTCTAAATCAATCTGTTCAGAGCTGATATTACACATCTCTGGAGCAGTTGGGACTTGAACCTAAGACTCTTGGTTCAGAGATAGGAATACTACCCCCCGGGGGGGAGACGATGAAATGGGTGAGGGAAACAAATGAGATAGAAACTAGAATAGACTTGCATGATGAGTTAGAATGTTCAATGTAGAAACAGCCCACTTTAAACATATAGGTAACGGGTAAGTAAAGTGGAAGTGGCTGAATACAAGAGAAACCTTAAAATTGACAGCTCGGAATCTGTTGGAAGAGTTGTTCCAAAGAGCCATCCAGTGGTTTTAATATGCAATTGCATTGTGATATCAACATCAGAAAACTGAATAGGAAATATGGACATTGGAATTTATAATAGAAATTCCAACAAGTAGACCCGACAAAATAGTGCATGTTCATCCTAAGACATTCATTCTTAGTCAAAACCATAACAATTCATACATTTGTACTAATCTATCCAAAATTTGTTTAATTTGCCTCCTGTTGATTCAAAGAAGTGATCGTTTATTTGTCAACACCATTATGATTGTTTCTAAAAGAAATATGCAGTTGAGGAAAGTTATGTCTGTACTATGGATGGAAGTAATATTTCCTAATGTATATACAAATTGGCTAGGTTTTTCTATATTAAATCATGGGAAGTCAGAAATGTGGAAAAATGGCTTCCTGCATTCTGGCTTTTGAAAATATTACATAATAGATATTACTACTTATGCATATCAGGAAAAGCCAATAATAAAATACCTACAGTGGCTATCCATTCAACTCCCTTTCTTGGAAAAAACGCTTATCAACATTTCAAAATCCTCGTTCAATATAAAGTTAGAGGATTTGCTATGGAATTGTGAATGAAAGTGGCGCATCCAATGGCATAAAACAATTCCTTACCATTATGAGTCACTTCTTTTTCCACGAAAATATTTTCTAGGTTCAAATTACTTGAAATACTATAGGTAATATAGACTAACAAAACATATTCTTTCAAAAAATCAATTTGTTCACATGTACTATGACACAGGGCTGGAGCAGGTGAGACTTGAACCCAGGTCTTCTGGCCCAGAGATGTGGATGTTACTAATACACCACGAGGCCTCTCATCTAATAGAACATTAATGGTTGGCTTAAGACTTCCTTTTCACACAGAAAGCATGTGGATGTTTGTACTCAATTCTGCTGTAATAGCATTAAGTATTAGTCTACAATTTATTGCTGGCATAACTAATTTCAGTGGTTCAACTCCTATTAAGGTGTCCAAGTCTCAGGGTTGCTACTGCTGAAACATGGCTAGATGTAGATAGGTTTCTTTTCCCAACTCTAACAGGTCATAGCAAAGTAATGGAATTCAAGTCAAACATTAAAAAAGTGTTTCATTTTTGTCTTTTCTCACTCAATTTGGTTTTTCTTTTGGCTGACCAAACTGGAGGATATCTTGAAGAGCAAAAATATGTTGATTCCAAAAGTTTCAACTTTAAAATTCAGTCAAGTTCACAATGAATACAGGAGTGGGAAACTAATTCATTTTGCAATTTATCCGGTATTTAAGTGCATCTTGCAAACAATAAATTTCACATTACTGTACCACTAATTTGTCAGCAAAATTGTGGTATATGCCAGCTGGGTTCAGGGAACTCACTCCTGGCAGCAAAGACAGAACCACAGAATGTTAGGCAGAGCCATACTCCCTTCATTGACAAGATCTTCTGATGCAATATATTAAATACATTTTTAATATCCTCCTGCTTTTAAGATTTTCATCAACTTTGAATCCAATCATTCACCGCAATAATATTAACAGCAGAACCACTTAATTATCACGTGGTTTCATATATAATGAAGAGGCACCTATATAAAATCTTACCATTTCAGTTACAGTATTGAGGCTTTTGTGAGGATATTTGGTAATAAATAATGCCACAGGGTAGATAAAGGAGCAGACTTTTCCAGTAGTTATGTATCAATTGGAGGCCAAAAATAAAAACAAAATTGCAAGTGATTGGAACTGAAAGCAGGAGAAGCCTCTTCAATTCTTAGTTCTGGAAGCGAATTCAATGATTGAGGCAAAACTGTCAACATTCAAGATTACACTGGACAGATTGTCGAAGAGCCGGTTTCCATGTTGTAACTTTCTGTATTTTTCTAATTTGTTTAGCTTGAAGCAATTAACTAGGATTTTGCATACTTTAACCTTCTATTCCACTGTTAAAACCATATAAAACTTCACAGACATAAATTCTCAAAACTCCGTGACCCTAGTTTTATCCTTGCATATTTACAGAACCATTTCTTCCAGCTCACAATTAAGCAAACAGAATTTTCCATTTTGTATCTAACACCAGAAAATAAATTTCAGGTTTTTATGAAAATGGTTCAAAATTTTGAAAAAAATAAATTACTTTGATGACGGGTGTTCCTCATGAAGAAAAACCTAATAATTTTGCTAATAGTATTTTACAGGTTTGCTACTTTAGAGCTGGTGAGCAAATTTGTCTCACGCTGACTTGAGATTCACAAGACCTGCTTCACAAGACTCATATTTCCCCTTTTATGAAGTACGTGACTTGTGCTCATCACCCACTATCTCTTTTCTCACACTACATCCCAGCCCTAAAACAGCAGTAAGATCATTTTGTCATTCACACACTTCACTGAGTTTTAGAAGATCACAGAATCCCTACAGTGTGGAAACAGGCCCTTCGGCCCAACAAGTCCATACCGACCCTGAGAGCATCCCACCCAGACCCATCCCCCTATAACCCATCTAATCTACACATCCCTGAACACTACAGACAATTTAGCATGGCCAATCCACCTAGCCTGCACATCTTTGGACTGTGGGAGGAAACTGGAGCACCTGGAGGAAACCCACGCAGACACGGGGAGAATGTGCAAACTCACACAGACAGTCACCACAGGACGGAATTGAACCCAGGTCCCTGGCCCTGTGAGGCAGCAGTGCTAACCAATGAGCCACTGTGCTGCCACTTTTAATAAATATTCATATTATATAGTGGGGCTTGCCCACCTCTTAACCGACTAATTCTTCTCTTTCCACTCCCCAGTCACCACATATCAAGTTAACACCACTCCCTGATCCTTATGCTATCAATGGATTTGATGCCTCAGCAGCCTAGAATTATCTTATTTGCAAACCCTTCTTTGTAGTTTCCAAAGCATTTAATACTGTAGTTGACTACGACATTGACGTCCAATGCCTCCCATCATCCAGTTTGATGAAATTGCCATATACAGATTTTATTCCCATTTTCTGAATGCACTCTGTACATGTTGAACAATTGCATCTCTCCCTTCTCTATTTCTTGAACCCTATCCCCATTTGATTTCAGCAACATTATTCATTATGTATCTGAACTCCTAAACGGCCTCTGGCAGCATGTCCTGAATGAAGCATAGCCTATTTTAGTCCAAGTCAAAGGACAACTGTTTAAGAATCTGCCACAAACTTCACTCTCTTGATGCCATCTGCATCCATGTCTGCTATTCTCAGTCTAAACCCTCTATTCGTAACCAGTGTCTCATTTAACCCAGAATTATGCTTGAGAAACATCATCCATTCATCACTAACAGTTTTTCTTTTCATCTCCATATATAAACACCAGTAACTCAAATGCACTTTTCCCACCATATTTAAACACTATTCATGCTCTTCTTCTATTATTCATCTTTAATCAACATTTCCGAAACCTATCACATGGCCTATTCTGCTAATACATTCTCTCATCCATAACTTGCATTGGCTCATCACCTCCAAAATAAACAATGTTCATTATGTTCGTGGTTGGCCTCAGTCAATCTCATTTATGCTGTCTCCTCTAATTTTGTAACCTGTCCTGACTACCTCATTGCTTGGAGTCTTATCTTCTGTGGATGTCAGTGGGTCTGGCAGCATCAATGAAAGGAGAAATAGATTTTAGGTAGAGTCCAATGATACTTTTCATAACTCAATCGATGCTGCCAGACCTGCTGAGTCTCTCCAGCATTATCTATTTTCATTTCAGATTTTCAATATTGCACTATTTGGTGTTTTACTTTTGTGCATTTATCGTTAACTAGGAGCGGCAGAACTTCAGGCCAAGATTTCTTTCAACCCTTCTTGACTTGAAGTTCATTTACTTACACATCTATTTTGAAACATCCTGCGATATTTCCCCATCATAAAGGGCACAAAATGCAAATTGTTGTTTGGTACTTGCACGGAAAGGCCTAACAGGTGATTTCAGTTCAAGCCTTAGCTAAGCTACAAGATGATTCTTTTGGATTTTTAAATTTCAAAGTACTCTAAGGTTACAGGGACTATAAAACTGCACCACAACCTCTAAAGTGTTGCCAAATTACGCTCAGAGAAAAAGTGTTATAGCTTATGATCAGAAGGTACCTATAATTTCAAGTTCTTACAACTTTTAAAATTTTAAACAGCTTATATTTGAAAATGTAATTTATGTTGGGGGGAACATATGTAATGGGAAAATATGTCAGTAGTTGCACTGTATAACTATAGGTACAGTTTCAGTTTGAACTACATTAACATAAATAACAAAAATACTGATTTTGCTGAGATCAGTTTGCCACAAATGGCAAGTTCAACTGATAAATAATGTTATGCTTACAAACAATACTAGCAGAGATAACAGGCCATAACAGGTTCATATGAACATTATGTTCCACACCCCTCCTCATTTAACATATCCTTGAACTCCTTTCTTTGCATGCACTTATCCAGCTCCTACTTGATCATATCTATGCAATTATATTAACCCTGTGCAAGTTCCACAACCTGACCACTTTCTACATAAATAAGTCTCTTTTGAATTCCCCTTTAATAAATCCAATGACTAATTTGTATTTGTGATCCTTAAATCTTGTTTTGCAGTTGGAAATATCCTCTTTGCCTACTCTATTCAATGAAGTTCACAATAAGACCGCTAGTAGTCCACTACACAAGTCTTCTCTTTCCAAGAAATGAAAAGGCCTGGCCGATTTCAATTTTTCCTGATTGATGTAACCTCAGTTCTGGTATCATTGTAGCAAGTTTTTTTTTTGCACTTTCTGCAGTAACTCTATTTCCTTTTTGTATTAAGACCAAAACTATTTACAATACTTAAAGTTCTGTACAAGTTTAAACAAACTATGTTTTTCAATCCTACCCCACTAGAAATGAACTTTGATTTAACAAACAAAGCCATAAAAATTAATTTGTACATCTGCATCACTAGATTCCTCTGCTCATCTGGTTTTATTCCTATTAAAATATATTACCTTGCACTTATCTTTATTAAAGCACATTTGTCAATAACATGCCCATTATGAAAGCTTCTCATATCTTCCTATATTTTCATTTTTCCACCGTATTAACGAGAAGCGTCAACATCTCACGCACAATTTTTGAAAATGTACTTCTGATACAAGTCAAAATTATTTAAACTAAATGGATCCAACACTGATTCTTGTTAGAAAATTACTGTATACGGTACTGCTAGTCGAAAGTACTAAAAAGCTATATCTTACATAGACGAGCAATATGTGCACACTTGATATTAATATGCATCCTCCCCTTTCCAAGAGTGTTAGTATAATTAGACCTGCTGTACTGCTGTGTAGAATAACCCAGACAAAGAACAGGCAAGCAGCGTAGAATAAACAGACTATTAACAAGGATTTAGTTTATTCAATATGGAAGGGAAAACAAAATTAAATCAAGCAGACCTAGGATGAAGTCATTATGTCAGGTGATAGGGTACAACAAGATTCTCTTCAATTCTTTACATGAGATCCTATTTTTCACCAGGAACAGTGGAAAAAGATCAGATATTTTCTAAGGAACAGATGCAATTTTCACTTTTCTATTGAAACCTGGTTGCCAAGCGATAACATTGACAAACCAAGGAAGTAGCCGTCAGTAAAGATATGGTAGAAACTCAAATTCTCAATACCAGCAAAAATAAGTAACTTTACAGGGAGAAAGAAGTACTTTGTACTGCTTTCATATTTAAAGCATAACTATTGAATGTCATGGATCTTTCTATAATGTTCAGCAGATTTATTCAAATGCTCCAGCCAAGAATGCTTCAAAATAATTCTTTTAAAAAAGTCACTGATTTCTGAAGAGAACTTTGTATCAGAACTGCAAAATCAACTATATTATTAAAACCTAAAATATATCCTTTTAAAATCAATTTTCTACTTCCAAAGAGTAGCAATAGAATGCTGTAAACTGGCCTCTCCACTCTAGGCTAGAAATTTAAGTGGGTTTGGAGAAAGATAAATTTCCATTCAAGTGAGAGATGATTGAAAACATGTGATGTGGATTGGATCCAACATGGTTGCAACGATAAATAACTGCACAAGCCAATTTGAACTTAAGTCACTTGAAGTAGGAACAAGGGACTGGCGACAATCATTTAGCTACTCAAGCTCATTATACCATTTTGTGACCTAACTCCACCTACCTAACTTTATCCAAAAAAAAATCCCTCAGTATCTGTGATTTTTAGTTCCCAATTGATTTTGGTTTTAAAATTTACAATAAATCTAGCATCAATTTCTGAAGCAAAAAGACAGTTCCAAACTTTTATACTGTTTGTTTGTAAAGGATTCATAACTTCACTACTGAAAGGTCTGCCTGCAATTTAAGATTTTGTTTCATAGTTTTAGATACTCCAACTAGGCATTTTTTTTTTTTTTTTTTAAATTTGCCCTTACTGCTTCCCTTAATACCTTAAGGATCTTCTAGGATGATTCGATATAAACCACGTAAATTCCAGAGAATGCAATCCTAATTGATTAATCCCACCTTACTTTAACTCCGGAAATCCAGGTTACCATTCTAATAAATATAAGATACATTCTTCCAAGCCTAATATATGATCCTTGTTAGGGCAACACTAAACCATGCATCAGCAATTTTAAGGAGAAATAAAATGCAGTAAATTATTTTCTTGCTTGATTGACCTTTCCCATCAACACCTTTCTTCAATTTTAAAATATGTTTAATGGCCTGTTCATGTTTTTAAATACATAAATGATAAACAAGCAGTGGAGAAGTTATTAGGTCATTGGCAGTCTGGAAAATATCTTCAGTTTCCTTTTAAACAAATTAACAATTGATTAATCTAGTTTTTATTATAGTTTTACAAAGGATTGAAATAAAGTTACCATTTAATGAAACAAGATTAATTTTTAATAACTTTATTAAAACAAATAACATTAAGTTTGCTTATGTTGACCCCTGGCAAAATGACAAGCAAAATCATATTGGTTTTTACATTTACATCCACATATGTTACACTGAAATGGATTCTCATAACCATGGCACCCCATGTGAATAGTGTAAAGTATATTGTCTGCAAAATACATGTCACAGTGTTGGCAGTGATGCAGAAGCTGTGGATCCTGGACTTGAATTGGAGGAGCAGGGGTGCTAGGTTGGCTGTTTGTCATGCAGGGCGAACTCATGTGAGCACTGCGCTCACTGTGGGGGCCTGGCACTGGACTGAATGTTCTTTGATTATGCACAGGATGTCTATCAGGACTAGCATTGGATGAGCTTTGAGCCACACTAGAAACTACAGTGGTAACTATTGGCGCTACAGACTGTGGTATCAGATATGGCTTTTCATCCCTGCATGTCACATCAGAAGATGCTGGAGTTTGGTCATCTTGTGAAAGGCTGGAAAGCTGGCCAGCTAAGGCAGAAAGCTGGTTTAATGGATTATCCACCATCATTTCCTGTACATCCCTTGAGATTCCACTAGTCTGTGCTTTTGTCAGACCCTCATAAGATTCAGCCGAGATGTTATGAGAATACTCATCAAGGTAATCTGTTGTCTTCTGCGTCAATATGGAAGGTCCAAAATTATTTAGAGGTCTTCTTCCATAGTTCAGGGAGTAGCTGGATTTTTTCTGCAAAATTCCCATCATTCTCTTATTGGTCAGTGACGTCCTGCGTCCTTTCAGAGGAAGTAGTTTATGCCTGCGCCTACGATGGTGGGATAAATTACTTTGATCACTGCAGCGAAAGGAGCATAGCTCACATTTATATGGTTTTTCACCTCTATGTGAGCGCATATGTGCTTCAAGGTGACGCTCATAAGCTGAAGCAAATGGACATAGATGGCATCTGTGGGGCTTCTCACCTACATGACAAAGAACAAATCAGCCAAGTTATTATATTTTTCCTCCTAAACAATTGATATCTTTAAGCCAAATGTGAGAAGGGATCTCTCCTTCCAACTGCAATTTTATATAAATATTACTCAAATCCCCAGATGATTCAGTGAAACTGATACTGATTGAAGCAGCAGAAAGCTTCAAGATTGGTCTTGTGTTTGCGCTGAGTTAGCTGATCTCAGTTCATAAAATACTTTAAAAGCCTGTATTTCCAGGGATGGAGTGAGGGTCCAGAATTACTCTTCAATATAATTCAGAGACTCATGTTGGGAAATTAATGTATATGGAAATGTAAATAGAAGGCCAGTCAGCATGACCTGACATCTAAAAAAATTATAAATTATAAATATTCCATATTCCAGTTTCAATTCCATAGTCCCAAATATTAAATGGGACATTCATGGTCAAAACTGGTTCTATAAAAAGGCTATAAAAACAGACTTAAAATGAACAGTGACCACTTGATCCACAGGTCAGTTGTGTTTAAATGAAACCAACATAGATTATAACAAGAAACATCTTACACTAAAATTAATAATTTCCTTAAAGGCAATAAACCAGCAGCAAGCCCCATGGGGAGATGTGAAAAGGCCATTATCTATTTTATATGACACCTTTATGAGAATCTTCACATGTTGGAGATGGAACTTCACCCAAAAAATAGGAAACCTAAAAACATAGATAACTAAGTGTGGAGCTGGAGGAACATAGCAAGCTAGTCAGCATTAGAGGAACAGAAAAGCTGATGTTTTGGGTGGGGACCCTTCTTCAGAAAAACGGGTCCTGACCTGAAACGTCAGCTTTCTTGTTCCTCTGATGCTGCCTGGCCTGCTGTGTTCCTCCAGCTCCACACTTAGTTATCTCTGACTCTAGTATCTGCAGTTCTTGCTATCTCAGCCTAAAAACATATTTTTGTTGGCATGGAATACACAAACAATCTTGTATTTCAAGAAGCTAGATTTGTCAGGAGATGAAACTAAATATGCATCACTCATCTGAGCCTTAGGACTGTCTCCCAGGAAGAACAAACAACCAGTGACAAAACTAAATAAAAAAAAGTGTGCCACTCATAGTATTTGTCCATGTGATCTTACAGAGGCCCTATGCTCAATGTTGCATTTGTTATTTCTCTTAAGAATTAACTAAGTCCAACAACAGCAATAGAATAAATGTACAATTGCAGATCTAGAAAGTCGATTTCTCCTCCCACTTCTCTAGAGGTTTTCTTAATTTCCTATTCAAGTGAAAGAGTTCTCAGATGCAATCATTCTGTGAACTTTACACCAACATTAGGAAGCCAGACATACCGAAGTGATACCATTTCACTTTACAGTACCTGCACAGATGCTCTCTGTTTCTGAAGGGAGACATACAGTAGCAATTTAATAAACATTAGAAGTAATTGCGTAATGGCCAAGAGTTTGCTAACTCTGTTCTTGTGATCTAAATTGGAAAGTAAATTTCCAGCGATTATGCATGTGCATTTCAACAAGAAATCCAAGAGATTCCTTCAGGACTACTTGACTCCTCCACTGCAACTACTTTGCGGAGAGACTTGGCATCACCAACGGTGCCAAATTGTGGAAGTCACCCAATAAACATGCCAGAAAAAACTAAAATTAGTACATTAGGATCAAATGAGTCTAACGAGAATCAAATAATAACACAACAAGCAGTGATCATTACCAAACCTGAAATTCAAATCCCATTTTTGGAACCTCTGCTGTAAATACCAAAGATGGTGGGTAGAAAGATGCAGGTCAGCATGGAGGATAATGAATGCTGAGGGACAGAGGTTGTTTTTATTTTTAATTGCTGTAACTGGAATGAAGTCTCAGAGGACCAAGGTGGGCTTTAAATGCCTGCCTCAGCACCCAGGTGAAATTGCAGCTACATCAGAATTTTTTCTAGGATCAGCAGGCTCAACTCCTGTCAGCACCTAGAATGAAAATCTAAAAATTTAGTTTCTTCTGAGTCAGATTCCCACAGCGAGGAATTTTCCTGACTTTGGGCTCCAACTTGGGGGGAGTGAAAAATCAGTCATAGATCAGTTAGGATTCTTCAATCTGATTTGGAAAGGGTTGCTATTTAGACATCCAGAGGCCTTGGACAGGATGACACACTAGAAATTATCTTCTAATTGTGCAACTTGCCTCAAAAACTTGCTGAAGGTTTGTGGTCAGCCGCTAGGATAATGAATGGTAAGCACCATTATTGTCAACTGACCAAAAATCCAGATCAATATATCAAGAAAAATGTACCCCATATGGTTTCAATTTTTTTTGGAATCTGGCATCTATTCTTTCATCAACAATGATTCACCAGCCATCTTTGGAGAAAAAAAAGAGTATATACATCATTATCACTCTCCAGTAACCCAAAATTATAACACTGTTCTGGACAAAAGGTTACATTCCAGGATAGATTTGAGCTTCAAAGCAAACAAAGTTAGGAAGCGTAAACCCAGGAAACACAACAGATTGTGCAAAGGCAAGTGTGCCATAGCCCTTTTAACAAAAAGAAATGGTAACACCAACAAGAACTGCGTAATGCTGTAGACTGTCTTTCCAAACCTCAAAGCAGAGTGCATTAAAGCCAGATTGAGTAAGCTATCTGAAATGCTGAGGTGAAGAGAAATTTTAGAGTCACTGAAGGGATTTTCTTCTAAATCCTTTCTCGATCAAGAATATCACTGGCAAGTTATCTAACTCAATTTGCCCACTAAGCTGTGGTGGCAAGTTTCCTTTATTATCCAGTGCAGTCCATCTGGTGTAGGTGTACTCAATATAGTTAAAAAGTGAGTTCCAGATGTTTTGAACCAGGGACAGTGAAGCAACAGTGATATACATTCAACTCAGGATGTATGTAACTTGCAGGAGAACTTTAAGGCAGCGTTGACCCCCTGCACCTGCTGTCCATGTCCGTTAAGTAGTAAAGGTTGCTAGTTTGGAAAATGCTTTAGAAGTAATCCTGTCAAGTTGCTGTAGAGCATCTTTTTATGTTGTACATGTGACTATTATGTGTAGCTGTGGTGGAAAGAATGAATATTTAACATGGCAGAAGGGGTGCCAATCAAGTAATTGGTTAGTCCTGATTGACACTGAGCTTTGAATGTTGTTAGGGATGTACTTATCCAGGCAAACAGAGTATTCTATCACAACCCTGACTTATGCTTTCTTTTCCAGGTGATATGGGGGAAGAAGAACTCTTTGAGGAGTCCACCCTCTAACCTGACTTTGTAGCCACAGAACTGATATGGCTCCTTCAGGTCAATATTACTGCCTAGGATACAGGTAGTGGGGCAAATTCAAAAATAATAGTGACATTGAACGACTTGGGGAAATGGTTAGATTCTCTTATTGAAAATGGTCATTGTGTATCACAAATGTTCCTTGCCACTGAACATCCTAGGCCTGAATGTAGTTCAGATCTGACTGAACACAAAAAATTCTTCACTGAGGAGTTATTAAAAATACTAAATACTGTGCAGTAAAACACCTGCATTTCTGATCTTATGATGAAGATGGTTATTGACAAAGCAGCAAATGATTAATACCGGGGCATTATCCAGGGAAACTTATTGCACAGAGATAGTGTCCCTACCTTTGAGTCAGGAGACCTGGTTCAATTCCCACCTGCTCCAGAAGTGTGCAATAACATCTCAAAACAGTTTGATTAGAAAATGCGTATCCAGTGAACTTTAGGGCTCTTGTGATGTAGTGGTAGTGGCCCTACCTTTGTGCTTGGGGAGCTGGTTCAAATCCCACCTGTTTCAGGAGGCATGTCACATGTCTGAACAGGTTAATTAAAATAACTAATGAGGAACTTCGGAGCTGCTGTAGTGCAGTGGTAGTATCCCTACATCTGGGCCAGAGGTTCCAGGTTCAAGTTCCACCTTGTCCAGAGGGAAGGCATCAGATATCTGAACTCATATCTGCCCTGAGGAGCTTCTGCATCAATGACCTCAGGCTGAAACTATTCCTCCTTTAACCAGCTTCATTTGTGTCAGATATAACTTTACTCCCCCAGTTCCCATTAATTTCAGTTTTGCTAGGACTCCTTAATGCCACAGGTAAATGGCCCCTTGATGTCAAAGCAGTCATTCTCACCTCCAGTACTCAAATCAGAGTTTGTGACCAAAAGAAGTGAAATGTGAATAAAATTTAGTACCATTAAAAATTGAGTCAACATAGAAAGGTCATGTTAACAAAACTTTGATTTCCATAATAAAACATTTAATAAAAGGAATTGAGCTGGGAAGGAATTTTAAAAATCAATAATATTTAGAAACTGAGATTGGTTCATAACATTTTATCAATAGTAGCAAGGGCTGGTTAGGTCAGTTAGCTAGCATGTAATTCAGAACAACACCAACATGGATTTGATTCCAATTCTACTTCAGGTACATTTGGAACCTTCTCACGCTACTCATGAGTAAGAGAAGCAAGAGCAAACCAGTGCCCAAACAAAAAAGGCTCAGGAGGAGGCAACAAATGAACCAAGAACCGGTCTACGTGCAGGACACAAATGAAGCAATGGCTTGTGTGTAGACTCAATTTCACCTAACCAGTTCTCTGATAAATTCAGATGCAGCTACTTGATAGTTGTTGCTTAAAATAAGATAATCTGCTGTGCAGTCTGTTACCTGTGTGCATTCTGGTATGCTCCATCAGTCGTGCTATCCCTTTGCTGGCATAGTTACAATACTGACACTTTAGTTTTCCATCAACTGTCCTTTCTGGTCCTTCTCCTATCAATCCAGAGCCATCATCAAGAGAAACTTCAACTGAAGCATGGTGGATTCCATTTTGATGATTTTCTGTCCCAGCTACCAATTAAATTGGAAGCATTAAGACAACTTCACAAATTAAAAAAAAATGTTGTCCAAAAATATGAATACAAACTAAATACTAAATTCACTTAACAGGAATAGTTCATACTATACACACATACATAAAAATACAATACAATAAATAGATCAAGGTCAGTGGCAAGGTTCTTCTGAAAATTAATTGTTGAAATTACAGGAAACAAATTGTGCTCCAAGCTAAGAGCATCATTAGATGTATGTAAAAATGAAATGTGAACACAACAAAGTTACACAAGACTGAATGCATGTGAAACAGGGAAAGCCAGCATGCTATACCCTATAGCTAGGTGATCCCACAAACAACAGATTAAAGCTCTTCAGTCCTGTCACATTCAGTTATAAAAAGGTATTGGACAACTGAATAACTAATGAGTATGCAGGCGCCATGAACATCCTCAATTTCAATGATGAGGAATTCCAGAAGGCAAAAGTAACCAGTCTTGGTAGTGGAGTGAATGTGTTTGAAATTCACTGCAGGGTTAAGCACAACACCAATGTTGCAAATATTCTAGTTCAGCTTCAGAGAGCTAACAGGGAAGGATGGAGTCAGCAACAAGGGAATGAAATTTATGGAGGGACTGAAGACAATATTTAACTGGAAGAAGTTTCAGTTCATGTTATCCTGAATTTTAAAACACAAGCAACATGACAAGTTATCTGTTCTGCTGACTCTAACGCTAAGAGAGATGGTGGTGAGAAAGAAATACGTGTGAACAGCTTACACGTTGAACCAGAAGTGTTTTGACTAACGTTGATTATAGTACATATGTGAAAAATAGAAGAGGTAGCCAAGAATCATTTATATGGGCAAGAACAGCAAGAGAACCAATTTCAGCTGATTTCCTGGATTTGACTAGATAGTTAAGAAACTAAGGAACAAAGTGAGTGTAGTAAGAAAACGGAGAAAACGTAATACAGAAGGATGGTATGGTCAACCGTTACATGGGCTGAGATAAGTGAAATTGGATAGTTTACCAGTCAGTTAGGTGAAAGTTTGACTTAGCTAGAGGCTGATTTGGAACTATGGCTGATCCAAACATGAGATTCCAGGAATGATGTGCCAAGGAGGCAACAGTATGTTTAGGGACATGAAAAGGGAAGGCTGGAGATAGGGTGGTACTGTCACTGAAGTTTCAAAATAGAAATATTTTTAACATTATCCTCCCACATTGAAGTAGAAACAATGTGCTCAGTGCTTTTGATTTGTTTTAATTATACACCAATAACTTAGTGGGTAAAGACAACAAACAAAATGCAATTTGGATGAGCTGGGCATTAGTTTCATTTAATCTAATAATGGGATGCAATAACTAGATCACACTGAATTTCTGATCAGTGTTTATTAATTTTGTAGGAATCTGCATAGCAAAATTGTATAAGGACATCTTGGAATTTAGCAACAATTGAACAGCAGAGCTCATGTCCAGATTCAATGTAGAAAGTAGTCGCAGATTAAGTACTGAAAAACTGCTGGAACTCAGAATTAAAAGACATTACACCTAAAGCAAGAGAAACTTGGAAAAAATGTACAAATTCAATACACCTTCATATCACACAAGACACTTTAAAATGTACTTCAGAGAAATACAAGATCAATGGCACATGAAAATCTTAGATTTCTTCACAAAAAATGTTTCTACCTGCAGATATATTGATTATGTAAAAACAATTTAAAAAAGTTAATGAGCAATGTAAATTGATTAACTGATAATCTTTCTGAACTGTAGAAACTCGAGAACGGGCTGTAATATCGTATCAACGGTAGCCCATCAAGCATGGTAGAATTGCATCAACTAGGAACGCTGGCTTTTTAGGTCAGAAAAACTCTTGTCAGCATGATATGATAGCCATTTTTTAAAAACAGATTTGTTCGAACATTACTTCCAAGGATTACAAAATATATGAGTTTGCATTTCATTTTTGGCTACACACTGCACATTTGCTTAAAAATGACAAAAAAATGTAAATATATTGATTTTTTAAAATTATCATCCATAGAATACTTTTCACAGTTTGTCACAAGGTACACAGAAACCAAAAATCAAGGTTTCCTTAGTTTTGGTGACTATAAAACCTTCGTATTTTGCTCAATGGTTGCCACATTGTCAAGAATTGTATTATTTCCAGAAATGTTTTTGTTGTTTTCAAGCAGATACTTCAAATCTGATATTTCAGAGTACCATTTATGGTCAAAACAATCTTTCGGGCAATATATTAGACAATTGTTTTAATAGTTAAAAAATACTAACCAATAAGGAAATTTAAGTTAGTACAATGAACATTTTCTTTCCTTACCAGGCTGAAGTAATTCTGGTTCCTTATCATTACACACTGAACCGGAAATCATGTTTACATGCTGTGTTTGCTGAGTGAGATACTCTTGAAAATCCTTCACAAAGTCTACAGAATCATTTCTCTTTTCTCGCATATTCTTACCCTTGTTTGAAGCTTCTTTAATTCCTTAAGAAAAAAAAACAATTAACTATTTCATACCTACAATGTTACTGCACAACAAAACACATTAAACAATTCAGCATGTGCTTGTATTATTCATATTTGAACATATTTTCAAGAGTGTTCTGTTTTATTCAACGAGCCGAGTCTGGAGTAAATTTCTCCTTCATTCATCATTTTCTGGTTCTACTGCAAATATTTATTCCTCTCCCTCCATATCCCCACCTCAGACATTCCTCGGGATTTGATCAAATTCTGATCTTGATAGTATAGAATTTCACAATCCAAATATAGCTTTTTAAAAAAAAATTGCAGTTGTTACATTGATTTACATGCAGCAGTACAGGGAGCCCCGATTTATGAATGTCTGACCTACAAATGATCATATTTATGAACACGATATCATGCAGGGGTGTATTAATATTAATCTTACAGATCTGACATGCAAATGTTTCCTCATACTTAAACAGTTGTTTTATATAGTCATGTATTGTGTTCTAATTTGTGTATATATTGACTTATGAACGGACTGAACAATGGAATCTGTTCGCAACCCAGATATTGCCTGTACCAGAAATTACATCAAACAGATAATGCTGGCATTACTCAGATCAGACCTACTGAGTACTTCCAGGATTTCCTGATTTCATTTCAAATTTCCAGTGTCTATCTTATTGTGCTGCCCGAAGTTCACTGTCTCTTTACAAACTATAGTCTATTTTACTTCTTTGTACATTTCAATGCTCTTAGAAGTTAGAACATCACCATTAACGAATTATTTTTTAAGACACTGAATTCAAAGTGCCCAAATGGTTGAGTGGATTTTCTCCCCGCAAGAAGTTTTATTTACAACTAAGTTTACAGAAATTTGGAGCTATACGTAAGTGACATCAAACCAAAATAGGTTTTGATTATTGTATCACCACACAGCAGAAATTATCACACTTTAATGAGACAATATAACTACACTTGTTAACCAAAATACCTTTGAAAACTTATTGCTCGATATTTATGTAAATATTTTACTCCTATGTAGAATGTAAACTGAATCGTAAATATATAATAAATGAAGAACATTGATTAGTCCTATGAAATCATGTTACAGAAAACTAAAGTATACTACTGCTTCCAGTTACATTAATTTTAATTAGGAAGTATTTTTATTCCTTAGCAATTATCCAGCCTTCAAAGAATAACATAGACATAAAAACAAAGTATATTCAGTTAGCTGCACTTGGATGCTTTCCTAAGAGAATCTTTGAAATAGTTCAAGTCTCATCATGCTACAGAAAGCCAGGAAATATTTAATCTGATTTGTCACTGTTCTTAGCAGAAACACCCGTAACATCTCTTCCACTGCCACTTTCACCTCAATTAACAATGCATCAGCAAGAAGCAAAGTTATATTCATAATGTGTTCAGTACCAACCTTTCATTGGATTGCCTCCCTCCTCTTTAATCACGTACTAAAAATAGATTAATTATGACCATCTTTTTTCCCATGATATCAGGAAAGACACAAGTAAAATCTAGTAATTATACTGTGTGGCCCAAAATATGTCTAATATCCTTTGGATAATCTCTGATTTACTCACGTTCAAATTGAATCATGAATCAAGATTAGGAGTCCTTGTGTCTCCAAAATGTAAACACACTTTTATTCCAATTCAATTAATTGTTGATACATGCATGTAATCAACTTAACTCTAATGGTATTCACAAAGAAAATATGCTTCAAGTCACTCCATAACCAGTTCTTAAAAGATTAATTATAATGAGCTAGAACACTTAGGTAGAACTTTGGTAAGAATGTGATTTTTTTTCTCTTGCTTGAAACTTCACAGCTTCAACAACCACTCCAACTCCAGCTTTGGTCAAACTTAACTAAGCATTACACCATTTAGTCCTAGTCTAATACTAAAAATCACTTGCAAATTCTATTTGCATCCAATAACCGTTTGTTTCCACATCCACCTCTGCCCCCTTAGGAGGAGGAGATAGCGCATTGTGGTAATGTTACTCGACTAGTAATCCAAAGCCTAGGCTAATTCTCTGGCTACACAGTTTCAAATCCCACCTTGACAAATTGTAGAATTTAAATTCAATAAACCTGGAATTCAGTGCTAATCTCAGTAATAGTGACAACAAAATCGGTCCTAAAAGAGCCATCTAGTTCACTAATGTCCTTTAGAAAAGGAGCTCTACTGTCTTTACATGTGATCCAGGCCCACAGCAATGTGGTTGACTTAATTGCCCTATGAGATGGCCTAGTAAGCCACTCAGTTCAAGTGCATTTTGAGACAGGCAACCAATGCTGGCTTTGACAGTGACACCCACATTCCATGCAAAAAAAAATACTCTAACTGCAAATAACTTTGATACTTGAGTTATTAATTTCTCCAAAAATCCTTTTCAACCCATTGCAAGCATCAGTTCTTCCGCCTGTTGTTTGCTTGAGCCCACAGTCAATACACTCAATCATTCAGTGAGGCGTTCAACATGGATCCGCATGGTAGACTGGTTAGCAAGGTTAGATCACATGGAATACAGGAAGAACTAGTTATTTGGATAAAGAACTGGCTCGAAGGTAGGAGATTTAGGGTGCTGGTGGAGGGTTGCTTTTCAGACTGGAGGCCTGTGACTAGAGGTGTGCCACAAGGATTGGTGCTGGGTCCACTGCTTTTTGTCATTTATACAAATGATTTGGATTTGAACATAGGAGGTATGGTTAGTAAGTTTGCAGATGACACCAAAATTGGTGGTGTAGTGGAAACCCAAGAAGGTTACCTCAGAGTACAATGTTTCCCTGATCAGATGGGCCAATGGGCCGAGGAGTGGCAGATGCTTTTAATTTAGATAAATATGAGGTGCTGCATTTTGGACAGGCAAATAAGGGCAGGACTTACACACTTAATGGTAAGGTCCTGGGGGGGGTTGCTGAACACACAAATCTTGGAGTGTAGGTTCATAGTTCCTTGAAAGTGGATTTGCAGGTATACAGGATAGTGAAGAAGGCATTTGATATGTTTGCCTTTATTGGTCAGTGCATTCAGTATAGGAGTTGGGAGGTCATGTTGCAGCTGTACAGGAGATTGGTTAGGCCACTTTTGGAATACTGCGTTCAGTTTTGGTCTCCCTTCTATAGGAAAGATGTTGTGAAACTTGAAAGGGTTCAGAAAAGATTTATACGGACGTTACCAGGGTTGGAGGGTTTGAGCTATACAAATAGCCTGAATAGGCTGCAGCTATTTTCCCTACAGCATCAGAAGCTGAGGGGTGACCTCATAGAAGTTTATAAAATCATGGAGGGGCATGGATAGGGTCAATAGCCAAGGTGTTTTCCTCAGGGTAGCGGAGTCCAAAATTAGAGGGCACAGGTTTAAGGTGAGAGGGGAAAGATATAAAAAGGAAACTAAGGGGCAACATTTTCACACAGAAGGTGATACATGTATGGGATGAGCTGCCAGAGGAAATAGTGGAGGCTGGTACAAATTATAACATTTAAAAGGCATGTGAATGGGAATATGGATAGGAAGGGTTTAAAGGGATATGGGCCAAATGCTGACAAATGGGACTAGATTAGTTTAGGATATCTGGTCAACATGGACAAGTTGGACAAAGGGGTCTGTTTCCATGTTGTACATCTCTATGACTCTATTTGTCATATCCTAGCGCAACCTCACTCGATTGTACTCCTTCAGCTCCCTCAGTTACATGTCCTACCCTGTAGCTACAGGCTTTTCAGTGCCTCTTCCCTCCATATTCGCAGCACAGCCTACCCAATCTTACTGTCTGGACTTTCCACTCTAAACCCCATCTGTTTACCACTTCTAAAACTTGTTATCTACCTTCAAAAGCATCAGTAAACCTAATTTTTACGTCATTGACAAATTGCAACATTTACAATTTTACAGGTGCACTCAATAGCACTACTATTGCTGGAACATGCACTAAAATACTGGAGATCACCAGATGCTTAAATGGACTAACAAATTCTATGCTGAGACTACAACAGTATGTCAGACTTTGGGAATTCTGCAATAATTGTATCACCTCCCCACTTCCCAAAGCCTTTCCACCATCGATGAGGCACAAGTCAAGACTGTGATGAAATATTTGCCACTTGTTGAGTACAGCAGGCAAGAAATTCAACATGATCAAGAGGAAAGCAGCCTATTGGATCAGCAACCCATCTACCACCACAAACATTTACTCTATTTACAAGTATACTATGTCTACAGTGCACATCTACAAGCTGCATGGCAACAACTTGCCAAAACCCCACTGACAACACTTTCAAACCCATGACCTCTATCATCCAAAACCAGGAGGTGCAAGGGAACACCACTGCCTGCAGGCTCCTCTCCAAGACACAAACCAACCTGATCAGGATCGATATCACTGACGCAGTGACAGTAAAAGGAACAGAGTCATGGAACTCCTTTTCCAATAACACTGTGGCTGCACCCTCACAAACTGCATCAGTTCAAGATGACAGCTCACCAAATTCAAGGGCAGTGAGGAATGGGCATATGTGCTGGCTGTGCCAGCAACACTCCTATTCGAAGAAAGGAAATAAAAGCTACTGTAGTAAACAAGCAGCGTAAAGCTTTGGCAATTACTTTAAAGAATACATTGGCCTTTTTTATTTGAGCTAGCTTTTGATAGGAGGATTTTCACATCAGCATTTCTTTGTTCCCTTCAAACCACTAAATGTGAGGTGGCTAGATGCACACAGGCAATCTACACAGTGGTCAATGAGCAATTTTCCATTTGTACTGAACAACTATTTGAAAGCATTTGGGGGAAAGAGACTTATCCATCCTTTATTAAACTATAGTTGCTCTTTATAATCATTTTATATTTTATCCCTGACAGTGGATTCAAATAATTCCTTGGCTATCAACAGTGTTAGGTACTTGCTTTGTGGTCACATTTTCAAAACAAAATGTTTGCCTACGTTGGGTTCTCTCTTTCATTATGCTGAGTGGGATAATGTTAAGTCTTGTCCATACACAGAGGTGCTAACTGCTGCACTTTTGCCTTCTCCACGGTAAAAGTGTCTTGTACCAGTCACTCCTTAAACCCTCTGAAACCAACACGAAGAATCATCCTTGATCTCAGAGTCTTCGTCTAACCACTTAAAAAGTACATCTTTTAAATAAAGTCGTATTTTATATACGTTGAGATCAAAACAAATGTAGTTCACGATCAACTATGTAAAGGTTAATTTGTCACTACAGCCGCCTCTCCGGCCGGACTGGGGGCGCCTGGCTACAGTTTACAAATGGCTGTTGCGGCCGACTCCACTGAAGAGCCCACCCTCCCTCACGCCCATTGGTGCAAAG
This sequence comes from Rhincodon typus, assembly GCF_021869965.1. Classification (NCBI taxonomy): domain Eukaryota; kingdom Metazoa; phylum Chordata; class Chondrichthyes; order Orectolobiformes; family Rhincodontidae; genus Rhincodon; species Rhincodon typus. The sequence continues at coordinate 28,239,245 of NC_063351.1, read as the reverse complement.
ACGTGAGACGTCCAAGAGCGCCGCCCCCACCCATTGGTCGATTGGACCATCACTTACAACGGACCAGGCTCAAAGTTAAGATTGGAGCGGGCCACGTTATTTTGAACATCGACAGAGACAAAATAAAACACTCACAACAAATTACAAAAACCCAACATCAATGTTTAAAAGAAACACAGGATCAGGTACGGGCGGAATGGGTGGGCGAAGGTCAGAAACAGTCTATCCGCAACAGCCCAACGTTTCTTACAAGTTTTACTTTCGGTCAAAAGCAGGGAAGGCTCGAGCCGTTTCGGTTATTTTTCAAACGTTCCATCCGGGAGCTGCCGGATTGTTAAAGCGGATCAGACCACTGGCCCCCTTCCCCCACCCTCCCCCGCTCGAAGTTGGGGGGTGGGGGTTGGAATGATCGCCACCCCCTAAATACCTTTAGCTTAATTCCACACACTGGGCAGCGGCTTCGAAGCAGCAAAACATAACAGCGCTCCCACCAAGGAGAGAAAAGATGACCAGCCGGCTCTTCTGACGCTCGTTTGATGACTGTCCCGGGAATAGGTGGTGGTGGCGGCGGCGGCGATGCCGGTGCTGGGGAGGGGGTTTGGGGAACAGGGAAGAGAGAAGGAAGCCGCTTCTTCAGCTTGTTTCCTGAGCCGCAATCCCCGAAGGCGAAAGGAACAAAAGGCCGGCGTCGATGTCACAGTTGAGCCGGGATACACAAACAGACAGGCAGCCAGATGGAAGTGACATCAGCGGGGAGGGGCTATAGCTCTTCCCCAATGACCGGCTCGGGACCGTCCGGAAGCGGAGCACAACCCCTCAGTCCAAAGCCAATCGTTGTTGCTCTCCGCGGCAACGGTTGAATTTTGCCCTTCCGTTTTCACACGCTTGTCAGACTACAAAAAAAAGCCCCAGCGGAAGTTTTGATCTGCTTGGAATAGGCATGAAGTCTCGCAGTAGGTTGAGTAATTGATTTCAAGTCTCTGAACTTTGGAAATGCGTAATCTGCACCAGCTCCGCTCTCCAAGCAACAAAATCAAATACCACTAATTCATTCAAGTTATTCTTGTGGTGGGTTAGACGTTGCAAAGGACAAAATGGCGACTTGGTTATTGCTTTCTAGGGTGAGTACCAATTCTGAATTGTTCTGTTCTTATATACCCGAGGGGTACTTTGTAATTGAATGTTTATCATTTGGTTAACTATAAATGTTTGTGTGTGTTCCAGTGACATTTTGCATATACATGGTGCCGTTGATGTAATAAAACGCCCTAAGGCTTTAACTTGTTATAATTTGACACCAAATCACACAAGGACAAATTACCTAAGGCTTGATGAAAGGTGAGGTCCAAGGACACACTTAATAGAGAAGCCTGGAGGTGATGAAATATGTTCCAAGTGTTCTGCTCTTCAATCTTTTATAGGGACTCTAGCATTTTCCCTACTACCGATGTCAGGCTAACCAGTTTATAACTCCGTTTTCGCTCCACCTCCTCTTGTTTTAAATGGTAGGGTTACTTTAGCTACCCTTCAATCCACAGGAACCGTTCCCGAGTCTATAGTACGATTAAAGAAATGATTTTAATATGACAGTATTTTATATTGAGTTTGAGAGATTTAGTTAAGTCCAAAGCTAGAGTCTGGAACCTGAGCAAATCAAATTATGTTGATTTGAGGTGCAAGTTGATAAAGGTAGATTAGAAAACTAATACAAAAGTAGCAAAATATATCTCCGTAGATAAATAATTACAAACTCATTATTTAAAGTAAATACATATTCCCCTACGTTTAAAACCCTCTGACAAAAGTGATCCAACTCTGGCTAGTGTGAAGCTTATTATACAATAGATTAAAGGAAAATATATTATGGTGTTGCCTGAGGATTGGCAGGAGTTTTACGTTTACTGCAGAAAACAGTTTGCTCTAAAAGCATTAATGTAACAAGAATGTCATCTCTAGTGTTCTTTAAACATGCAACATCCTGTTCTATTAGAACAGCTCAGTTCATCCAAATAATATTGATTTCTTGTAACAATGTGATCTCAAAGCTTAAAACAGTATATATGAGCATTAAACATCTGATTTGTGGAAAATCACCTTGTTATCGACATCCTTTGATCTACATATGATGCACCATATCCATTTGGGATAGCATAGCTTTGTATTATGCACTTCTGATAATTGAAGGGACTGAATGCCAGACATGAAGTGTTTTAGATGTTGTTGTTTGGTAATTTTGGTATTGATACCTCTCAACTTGTGGATACAGATTGTCATGGGGGCACATGTCAACCAATTTCCCCTGTCGTTGTAGGGAAAGTGTCTAGTTTCTCCCAGGTGTGAGAATCAATGTTTTAACGCCTTTGTGCCACTCTTGCAGTCATCATTGAAGTGGAGCTTTGGGCATTCCCACTATTGGCTTGTCATGCAGAAAATTATTGGGTTCATCTTCCATCTCAATAATGTACTTGAGCCGTGTACATTTGGCACTCATCATTCAGAGGCAACATACTTGGGAGTTTTGTCTTTGAGAGGACTACTACATTTATAGTTTTGACATTGCGCAAGATGTCCAGAATGTGTTACAATGAGCAAAAATGAGAGTGGCTGAGCTTTTTTTTTGATAACTGCAAGTCTTGCATGTTTCTTTGCCATACAACAAGGTGCTGAGAACAGGCCCGTAAACAAGCAACGTTGTGCCGATGGTCAGCTTAATATTATTCTATTTGTGTTTTGTGAGTTAGCCAAAGTTCATAGCTGCTTTTCTGAGATGTGTATTGAGTTCTGTGTTAAGAGGCAATTGTCTGTCACTGTGGATCCAAGGTAGCAGAATTTACTAATAAGTTCCTGCAAGGTGTTACTTAGTGTGGTCAAGGAGAGGCACCATGAATCCTTGGATTTCAAATACTATAGGTTCTGAAATACTCCTCAATTTCTGGCTACAAAGATTAGCCTAATTCTGTGGGCATGCCAGCTTTTGCTGTGTCTTTATCAATAAGTTTCTTGGTACACTAACTCCATTGTTTTCGCCATTCCAAGGTCAAGAAATGTAATCTTATTTTAATGCTGTGCAAATATACACGTCTCTGTTTCCTAGACTTTATAAAAATTGCCATTGAAAATGTGACTTCCTGTGGTCTCTGTTACTAATGTCCTTGATCTTCAATAGTTCCTTTCTTAAGTGGCACAAAGGCAAAGGTATCCTTCAAACAACATACATCAGAATTAGCTGACTATGTGCTTGTGATAGAGCAGGGTTTCCATAATGGTTGGGATCTGTGGGCTGAAATTTTGAGTTATGATGGAATCCTGACCAATGTATAGCAGCTGTACTCTGTCAAATAGGCCCCTGCGTGCTCAATCCCCATATCCTGCTTTCTCCATTCTCACTGAGGAGATGCAACAATTTTCAAGCCTTGAAATGGGGACACCATGGGAAACAGTTTGTAAAGCACTGTCATATAGAATGCTTATGTGGATGTCAAGGACCATCACTTTAAAATTGATAGAAAACATTTGGACTCACTTTTTATAGCAATTATCCGGAGGCTGCCCTTATTTCAGCAGTATTGCATTTTAACATAAATCATCACTTAATTTTTTATAATAGGTTATCCATTTTTCTTAAATCATAATCTGGACTATGACAGATGATCAGTTTTTGACGTGCGCAGTTTCAATGTACTGAAAATTTTGGGGCATAAAAGAGGCGAATTCCAGCCATTATTATTTAGCATTGAGAGTAATATCAAAAACATCTTGTGCTTCTTACCAAAGTAAGACCACTTTTGAAAAACTCTATTTCGCTTTTAGATTTATGTGTCATTCAGAACATTTACCTAAATGTGTCAGAGTTTATTCCTTGCAGTTTGTCTTTGTCTTTGTCTTTTTCAAGCAATCATGCTGTAAAGTGCTCAGTTATTACATTTCTCTGCCCCTGTGATGTTTGTTGCTTTGCATCAAATTCTGTGATACGTATAATCTTGAATCGATAAATACATTTGCTTATGTAGTGCACATAAGTATCAATATTGATACAAACATTGAAACAGAATCACAAAACCCCTACAGTGCAGAAGCAGGCCATTCAGCCTATTAAGTCCACACCGAATCTCTGAAGAGTATTCAATCCTGACCCATTCCCCCTACCATATTCCTGTAACCCTGCAATTCCCATGGCTAATCCACTTAGCTTGCACATCCCTGGATGCTATGGGCAATTTAGCATGGCCAATCTACCCAACCTGCATATTTTTGGACTGTGGGAGGAACCTGGAGCACCTGGAACAAACTCATGCAGACACGGGGAGAATGTGTAAACTCCATGCAGGCAGTTTCCCGAGGGTGGAATCAAACCCAGGTCCCTGGCGCTGTGAGGCAGCAGTGCTAACCACTGAGCCATCGTGCTACACCCCTGCTGCTTCATGCAAATCAATTACAAACCAGTATCATTCTGTTTTGACTCTTTGTGAGTGTTGATCTTAATTTCAGTAGATCAGCACAAAGATTACCTTTTCCTCGATGGTAACAGTTATACTGAGCTTATGAATGAATTTTTATATAAACAAGGTTTTATTTATTATAAATTATTTGTTTAAGCTAGTTTAGAACAAATAGAAAGTATTGGATAAGATCCAGAATGTCACCCCTCCTTCATGATTTTCCTACCAATCTTCTTGATTATCCACTTTCATACATTTTTATTTGCACATCATAAACCCAAGTGTTGAAATATTCTGTGACAAATGACCTTTTTTTTGGTGGTTTTGTTTCAATGATAGATATTGGCTTTGAGATTGAGAAGTTCCAATCTGTTCTGATAATGACCTAAGTTGCTTTTTTTTACATCCGGTTGAAACGTGGTGGGATAGGTTTTTAAAAATATTCAGAAAATATCTGTTCTTTTTAAACCAGGCAAACAATTATCTTGGACTAATAACAGAATTGTTATGGTGCAGAAAGAGGCCATTTGGCCCTTCGTACACACACCATTCCTTCAAACAAGCATTGTTACCTAGTGCCAATCTCCTCCTCTGTCCCCATATCCTTGCACAGTATTTCTATTCAAACAATCATCCAATGCCCTTTTTAAATGCCTCAGTTAAACCTACTTCCAAGACATTTCCGGGGAGATCAAATATTGGTTGTCTTATCCCTTTCTGTTGTTTGGCCAATCCCTATTGGCCCTGCAATAACAGAATACAAGGTTATAATGTAAATGCATATTTTGAGTAGAGGAGATCCTTTTTGCATTCTAACCCTATTCAAATTGTATGGCATTTTATAAATTACATGATGGAATATTTCAAAACAAGTATTTCCCATCACAATTTACTCCATTGGAAGTAGTAGACTTCCTTGTAATGTTTTATACCTTGTTGTCGTACAAACTGATACTCTTGCTGGTACTGTTTCTCTGATTAAAAAAAATTATTCACATTATTCACATCATTCACAGAAACAGGGACTTCTAGGTAACTTTTAGACAATTCATTATGAAGAAAATCCCTTCTAGACACTTTAGTGACTTGGAGTTTTTTTACAATTGACTTTCTTGTGTTTCTTCACTGGTATATTTGGTCTTGAGATGAGCTATTAACAACACATTCATGTTATCACTTAAAACACCAATTTCTTTTTTCATAACATCTTTGACGCACCTCAAACTTTTTACTGTTGAAGCTGTCACCCAGGTCTTGTTGACAACTGCAATATTTCCCAGGCTGGTCTCCATAACCATACTATCCTCCATAACTTGCACTCATCCAAAACTCTGCTATTCGTGTCTCAACTTGCACCAAATACCATTCCTCCATCACTCCTGAGTCAACTGAACTACCCTGACTCTCTGTTAAACTGTGTCTCAATTTAAAAATTCTCAGCCTTGTTTTCAAATTCTTCCAGAACCAGGCCATTCCTTATAATCGCGTCCTGTGTCTCTGTCTTCTGAGATAACTGCATGGTTCCAAGTCCCATTCTTTGAGCATCCTGATTTTATTTTTTTTTTTTTTGTAACTCCTTCTAGTGCCTGAGTCAATAACTGCCCAAAGCTTAACCTTTTGGAATTCTTTCCTTAAACCTCCAAATCTCACCTCTTCTTCTTCTTTTAGAACACTTCTTATAGTCTATCTTATTGGCTAAAATCACTTCATTTCTATGCAGCTCTCGATTCCGTACTCTTTCCTTGTGAAACTAAATGGTGCCAATTCACGAGAAGAATGTAGGTGCAGTAATCTGGTGGCAGCAGCTCTGTTTCATCGCAACAATGTCCCTGAATACTACTTGGAGACGGTCCTCTTCCACCCTCTGTACGAAATGGGTGTTACCATCAATACAGCTCCTGTCCTACCAGAGGCCCAAACACACTTGAATATGCTACACAACTATCAAAGACGCCAACCGCTTCACCCAATGCCTGCATTTTGGTAATTCAAACCATATGCTCCTTCTCCGAGCTTACAAGCAGAATCTGAAGCGTGAAGATCCAGTACAGAAAGTTACACAATGCTGGTCTGAGGTAACCGATGAGGTCCTATGTGACTACTTAGAGTCAGTGGACTGGTCCATATTCATGAACTCACCAGCCAACCTTATTGAGTATGCCACTACTGTCACAGACTTCATTAGTGAGTGTGTAGGGGACTGCGTGCCAAAAAAGTTAATCTGAGTGTTCCCCAACTGGAAACCATGATGAACCTGGAGATCCACTCCCCGATGAACACCTCGGACCTGGACAATCGGGTGACTCTTGACCTATACAGGGTAATCTAGGTACAATATTTGCAAAGTCATCAGGGACACCAAGAGACCAATATCAGACTGAACACAAGTCCCAGACTAACCACACAAACACAGATTGACAGTAGCAAGGCTTAAACAATATAACGAGTTACAAAGAAAAGTCGAGTAGAACAGCTGACAACAATGCATCCCTTCCCGTTGAGCTCACTGCATTCTATGCTTGTTTTGAACAGAAGGTCAGAGAAATTATGTTACCTGCCCTGACAGCCTCAGGTATATCTGTACCCACAGTCACCACCGCAGATATCAGATTGGCCTTCTTGAGAGGGAACCCATGGAAAGTGACTGGCCCGGATGGAGTCCCCAGCTGTACACTCAGATCCTGAGTGGACCTGCTGGCAGGAGTATTTGCTGACATCTTAACCTCTCCTTACACCGATGTGAGGTTCCTACCTTCCTCAAGAAGACACCTATCATCCTGGTACCAAAGAAAATTCAGGCAATGTGCCTTAATAACTCCTGCCCTACGGCTCTGACATCCGTCATTATGAAGTGCTTTGAGAGGTTAGTAATGGCACACATCAACTCCAGCCTCCCAGATTGCTTTCATCCGCTTCAATTTGTCTGCCGTCACAGTATGTCCATGGCAGGTGCCATCTCCCTCGCCTACACTTGTCCCTGTCATCAAAATGTTTCGGGGATCCTGCTGGGGAGAGATGTCAAAGAGGAGATGCAAGTTCTCTATCACAGTACATTCGATCTTTATTCGAACTCTCTTACCATACATGCGGGAGAGGCCATGACCGCTCCGAATCTAGCTTTCACATGGGGTCCAGTCACTCTTTTAAACAGCTCAGATCTGAGGAGAGGTCAATGACACTCTAGTTTTCCCCATCTGAATGCAGCATTTTTATACATTTCGAGTTACAATAAATACGTGCCATATTAATGTCATTGTTCCTTCTCCTCCCAACCTATACATCCAATCCTGTGAAACTCCTGATCAATGATGGACATCCCTATGAACAGTCCTAGGTTCCCCATGAACTCATAATGTTTACCAGACATTATTATCATCAGGCCTTGGCATCATACAATGTACAGCATTAATTTACATTCCTATATTAGTGGTTATACTCTTACTCAAACAGACATTTCCCAGACTCGCTTATCTCTAAGGATTGTTTGAATTCTCTTATTTATTGCTATCCCTATCAAATTGCGTTACTCATCTTGTATCTCCTGTGATTAGGACAGTAGGAAATATAAAAAGATGTTAATTCCTACTAATTGCTGTGAGATTCATAATATTAGTTCTAATATAATGGTAGTTATATATAAGGTTGTATGGTTACACCTACTGTTAGAATTCTTTAGGTAACGAGTTGTGAGCAATTTCTTTCTCCCTGTGTCATACTTGTCTATCACTTAATGACCTTTTTAAATTCTGTTATATAGTTTACAAACTTCATTACTGAACATACAAAAGAATATTAATTTTTACTAATTGTTATAAAATTTCTAATATCAATTCCAAAAAAGAATATATGGTTAGACCTAGTGTTAGAATTCTTTAGCCATCTGGTTGTGAGCAGCTTCTGTCCTTCCAAAGTCAGGTAAACACTGCCCCTCTATCTTGCAGCTGCACTATAATTCATTCTAGTCACACATTGTCTTCTAAGATGAAATTTACTGACCCTACTATAAATATTTCTACATTAACTCTTTTGCCTAATAAGATAACATCTATTTCATTTATAAGACTAAAACTCAATCACTTTCACGGATCAAGGAGCTTATCTGACATAATCTCGTCTTTAAAGTTTGTCTTTATTATTGTGGGATCATACTTTTCTTTTTGATGCTTGCCACAAACTTCAGGCTGCCTTTCCCAGACATCTCTTATTCACGCTGTCTCTTCCAGACATCAGCAGCTGTTGTTTTTACACAACTCCCTGTATATTAATTTGTAAGATTCTTTGTTCAGAATTGACCCTGTTGGTTTGGGTTACCTCCTTCTGAAAGCTACCATTGCGCTAACTTTTGACCTCACTTTAATGCTGGATCAGGTAAGCTAATTCTGTTATTGCAGCCATATTTATGCCCATGGGTGGCCATGTTGTGCCACCTGTGACCATGGGTTGCCCCAACAGACACCGACATCAGATTTCTACTTTATTGACTTTAGCTTCACCTTCAACATCATAATTCCAATCAAACCCGTCTCCAAAATTTGAGACTAGGACTCTGCTCCTCGATCTGCAACTGGATGCTCGACTTCCTGACCCACAGACAGCAATCAGTAAGGATAGGTGACAACACCTTCTCCACAATAATCCTCAACATCAGTGCCCCACAAGGCTGCATACTCAGCCCCTTACTATACTCTTTATACTCTCATGATTCTGTGTCCAAATTCAGCTTTAACTCCATTTACATAAGGACTGATGACACCACTGTGTCTCAAACAATGACAAGACAGAATGCTGGAAAGAGAGAGAGACCTTAGTGGCATTGTGTAGAGACACCAATCTCTCCCTCAATGTCAGTGTAATGCAAGAATTGGCCATGGACTTTTTTTTTTAAATTCATGAACGGGATGTGGGCAAGGCTGGCTAGGCAGCATTTATTGCCCATCCCTAATTGCCCAGAGGGTAGTTCAGAGTCAACCACATTGCTGGGGGTCTGGAGTCACATGTAGGCCAGGCCAGGTAAGGATGGCAGTTTCCTTCCCTAAAGGAAGGACATTAGTGAACCAGATGGGTTTTTCCACCAATCGACAATGGATTCCTGGTCATCATTAGATTCTTAATTCCAAATATTTTATTGAATTCAAATTCCACCATCTGCCATGGTGGGATTTGAACCCAGGTCCCCAGAACATTATCTGGGTCTCCGGATAGTCCAGCGATTAATACCACTAGGCCATTGCCTCCCCACTTAAGGAAGTGGAGTGGAGGACTCGCCCCTGTCTGTATCAGTGGTGCTGAGATGGAGGTGGTCGAGAACTTAAAGTTCCTAGGAGTAAATATTGCCAACAATCTGTCCTGGTTTATCCACGTAGCAGCTACAGTCAAGCAAGCACACCAACACCACTATTTCTTGAATGTATAGGAGGAATGGTTTGTAAGTTTGCAGATGACGCCAAAGTTGGTGATGGAATGGACAATGAAGAAGCTTATCTCCAAGTACGACAGGACTTTGATCAGATGGGCCAAGGAGTGGCAGATGGAGTTAAATTTAGATAAATGTCAGATATTGCATTTTGATAAGGCAAATCAGGGCAGGACATGTACACTTAATGGTAAGGCCTTGGGGAGTGTTGCTGAACAAAGAGACCTTGGGTGCAGGTTCATTGTTCCTTGAAGGTGGGGTCGCAGGTAGACAGGGTAGTGAAGAAGGTGTTTGGTATGCTTGCCTTTATTGGTCAGTGCATTGCATATAGAAGTTGGGATATTGTGTTGCAGCTGTGTAAGATATTGGTTAGGCCAGTTTTGGAATACTGTGTTCAGTTCTAGTCTCCCTGCTATAGGAAAGATTCAGAAAAGATTAACAAGGGTGTTGTCAGGGTTGAAGGGTTTGAGCTGCTGAGACCATAAGACCCAGGAGCAGAAATTAGGCCATTCAGCCCATTGATTCTGCTCTGCCGTTCAATCATGGCTGATAAGTTTCTCAACCCCATTCTCCCACTTTTTCCTTGTAACCTTTGACGATCAAGAACCTAACGATCTCTGTCTTAAATATACTCAATGACCTGGTCCCTACAGCCTTCTGTGACAGTGAATTCCATAGATTCACCATTCTCTGGCTGAAGACGTTTCTCCTTATCTCCGTTCTAAAAGGTCTTCCTTTTACTCTAAGGCTGTGCCCTCGGGTCCTAGTCTCTCCTACCAATGGAAACATCTTTCCAGCATCCACTCTGTCCAGGCCATTCAATATTCTGTAAGTTTCAATTAGATCCCCCCTCATCCTTCTAAACTCCATCGAGTATAGTCCTAGAGTCCTCAAACGTTCCTCATATGTTAAGCTTTTCAATGCTGGGACCATTCTCGTGAACCTCCTCTAAACTTGCTGCAGGGCCAGTAGATCCTTCCTGAGATATGGGGCCAAAAACTGCACACAATACTCCAAATTTTCTCCTTATTTAGAAAGTAGTCCATACCTCTATTCTTACCAAAGTGCGTGACCTCTCAATTTCCCATGTTGTACTCCATCTGCCACTACTTTGCCCACTCTCCTAACCTGTCCAAATCCTTCTGCAGCCTCCCCGCCTCCTCAATACTACCTGTCCTTCTACCTATCTTTGTATTCTCTGCAAATTTAGCTAGAATGCCCTCGGTTCCTTCATCTAGATCATTAATGTATAAACTGAAAAGTTGTGGTCCCAACACTGACCCTTGTGGAGCACCACTTGTCACCGGCTGCCATCCTGAGAGAGACCCTTTTAACCCCACTGTCTGCTTTCTGCCAGACGGCCAATCTTTTACCCATGCTAGTACCTTGCCTCTAACACCCCTTATCTTACTCAGCAGCCTCCTGTGCGGCACCTTGTCAAAGGCCTTCTTGAAGTCCAAGTAGATAACATCCATTGGCTCTCCTTGGTCTAACCTACTTGTTACATCCTCAAAGAAATCTAACAGATTTGTCAGGCATGACCTCCCTTTGATCATGCCTGCTGACTTTGCCCTATTTTACCATACATTTGTAAGTAATCAGAAATCTCATCCTTCACAATGGACTCTTAAAATCTTACCAAAACCCAAGTTAGTCTAATCGGCTTGTAATTTTCCGTCTTTTGCCTTACTCCCTTTTTAAAAAGGGGTGTCACGTTAGCAAAATTCCGGTCCTCTGGGACCCTCCCTGACTCTAGCGATTCATGAAAGGTCACCACTAACGCCTGCACTAATTCTTCAGCTATCTCCTTAAGAACTCTGGGGTGTAGTCCACCTGGTCCTGGTGATTTATCCACCTTCAGGCCATTCAGTTTTTCTAGCACCTTCTCCTTGGTGATGCCCACCATACTCGGCTCTGCCCTTGACTCTCAAACTTTGAGATATTACCAGCGTCTTCCACCGTGAAGACTAATGCAAAATAATTATTCAGTTCCTCAGCCATTTCCTTGTTCCCCACTACTATCTCTCCAGTGTCATTTTCCAGAGGTCGAATGTCCACTTTTGCCTCTCTTTTGCCCTTTATATATCTAAAGAAACTCTTAGTCCTCCTTTATATTACTGGCTAGGTTACCCTCATATTTAATCTTCTCCCTCCTCGTTTCATTTCTTTTTTGGTTGCCCTCTGTAGGTCTTTGTAAGTTTCCCAATCCTCTGGTTTCCTACTGCCCTTCACCACGTTATATGTTTTCTCTTTTGCTTGTATTCTATCCCTGACTTCCCTAGTTGGCCATGGTTGCCTCATTGTCCCTGTACCATGTGTCTTTTTCTTAGGGATGAATTTTTGCTGTGTCTCCTGAGTTACTCCTAGAAACTCCTGTCGTTGCTGTTCCACTATCTTTCCTGCTTGGCTCCTCTCCCAGTCAATTTTTGCCCAGCTCTGTCCTCGTGCCTCCAGTTGCCTTTATTCAGCTGTAATACCATTACCTCTGATTCTATCTTCTCCGTCTCAAATTGCAGAGAAAATTCCATCATATTATAATCACTACCTCCTAAGGGTTCCTTCATCTTAAGTTCCCCTATCAAGCCTGCCTCATTGCACAACACTAAATCCAGTATTGCTTGTTTCCTAGTGGGCTGCACCATAAGCTGCTCCAAAAAGTCATCACGTAGACGTTCCACAAATTCCTTTTCTTGCAATCCACTACCAACTTGATTTTCCCAGTCCACCTGCATATTGACATCCCCCATGCTCACCGTAACTTTGCCTTTCTTGCACACCTTTTCTATCTTCTGGTGTATCTTGCGCCCCAGCTTCTGACTACTGTTTGGAGGCCTGTACGTAATTTCAACTATGGTTTTTTTTTTAACCTCTGTGATTCCTCAACTCTACCCACACAGATTCTACACCATTTGACCCTACTTCATTTCTTACAATTAATTTAATTTCATTTCTTCCTAATAAGGCAGCCCCAGCCTCTCTGCCCACCTGTCTATCTTTTCGATAAGATGTATATCCTTGGATATTCGGCTCCCAATCCGAATACCCTTGGAGCCATGTCTCCGTGATGCCCACCATGTCATATCTGCCAATTTCAATCTGCGCTACAATCTCATTTACCTTCTTTCTTAAACTGCACGCATTTAGATATAACACCTGCAGTCCTGTATTAACCGTCCGGGTCTACGCCCGAAACGTCAGCCTTCCTGCTCCTATGATGCTGCTTGGCCTGCTGTGTTCATCCAGCTCTACACCTTGTTATCTCGCTCTCTCCCTCTTCTCATTGTACTCATTTATCCAGTGTGCTTGCAGTTTGATTTCTAACCCTTTCCAAACACTGTCCTATTTGTGTCTGTGCTGGAGACTTAGTAATAATCTCTCCTGAATTCTCCTATCCTGTCCTTTTATTTTAATATTTTTCCACACTACAGTGGAATCTAGTCCTACAGAGAGAGAGAGAGTTGAGAGAGGCTGAATAGGCTAGGGCTATTTTCTCTGGACCATTTGAGGCTGAAGGGTGACCTTACAGAGGTTTATTAAAATCATGAACGCCATGGGTAGGGTGAATAGTGAAGGTCTTTTTCCCAGGATAGTGGAGCCCAAAACTGGAGAGCATAGGTTGAAGGTGAGAGGGGAAAGATTTAAAAAGGACTTGAGGGGCAACGTTTTCACGCAGAAGGAGATGTGTGGATGAAATGAGCTGCTAGAGGAAGTGGTGGAAGCTGGTACAATTACAACATTTAAAAGGCATCTGGATGAGCATATGAATAGGAAGAGTTTAGAGTGATATGGGCCAAATGCTGGAAAACAGGACTAAATTAATTTGGGATTTTCTGGTTGGTATGGACCAGTTGGACCAAAGGGTCTGTTTTCTTAAAGTCATAGCCTCTATGACTCTCAGGCTAAGGAAATTTAACATGTCCGCAATGACCCTTACCAATTTTTATACATCCGTCATAGGAAATGTCATATCTGGATGCATCACAGCTTGGTAAGACAACTGCTGTGCCCAAGGCCGCAAGAAATTATAGTGTTGTGAATGCAGCCCAGTCTATCACGCAGACCAGCCTTCTTTCCATTGACTCTGGCTACTTTGGGAAAGAGCCAACATAATCTAAGACTCCTCCCACCCTATTTGTACTTTCTTTCACTGTGTCCCATTTGGCAGAAGATACAAAAGTTTAAACCACGTTATAACAGATTCAAGAATGGCTTCTTCCCTGATGTTATCAGACTTGTGAATGGACCTCTCATGTATTAGAGTTGATCTTTCTCTGTACCTTCTCAATAGCTGTAACACTATATTCTGCATTCTGTTGTATTACTTTGAAGTACTTATGTAAGTAATTGGATGGATAGCATGCAAAACAATGCTTCTTACCATTTCTCGGTACGTATGACAATATTAATCAATTTAAATCAAGCCATCAGCCTCACCAAATCATTTAATGGCTGCTTTCAGACCAACACGTGGACCACTTTAACACTTCACTATCATGCTTGGGGACTTTGCATTCTTCTGGCAGGTCACTTTGCACCCAGGATGCAACTAATGACCCTCTACTTACTTTCTTAATATTTGCTTGGAGGCTGTTGACCTTGCATTGTTTTTTAGCACATAACGAATGGTAGCACTTGTCACGGTTTAGTAACTGAACTGTCATGGAGGTAGACGTGTTCCTGTCAGGCACTCTGCAATGCCAGTGTCACTCCTGCAGTGTGTGTCAGCAGCTTATATGACAAATGCACTGCATGTACATCAACCAAATGGCCATTTGTGATAGTCAAAGAGGAGCAGTTCTTAATGGAGACAAGGGGAATGTGGTCAGTCAGCGGATTTAGTCAAAGGCTCATCTGATTCCAGTACGGGATGTGGGCCATAGACAAATAGTCCGTGCATTACAGGTGCAGTTGGGGTGCTGTGCAGACATCAGGCACGGGAGGTAGGCAGATTTTTGTTCTCTCTGCAATGAGATGAAGGAAAGGGCTGAGTCCAATAGAAGTCGATTGGAGAGCAAATAGACGTGATGCAGAAGAGGTGGAGTAAATAGGGAGGGCAGGAAGGGCTAGTGGTTTGAGAGGATGTGCTGGGTGACAGGCATTGAGTGGATATGCTGCATTAGTGAGTATTGTAGTAGTCCATGACCCTAGATGAGAGGCATGCGCAGCAGAATTTAGAGTGGGTGGTGGCACAGTGAGTAAAAGGAAGTGAAGAGAAAATGGTGATACTTACCCTTGCAGGGAGTAAATGATCACTAACCTGCTTGCATTGTGTTTCACTTTGGACACTTCACTGACCCAGGACACTATCTTGGTCCTGGCCAGCTTACACTGTTCGTGTGGTTTTCTTTGCCGGTCAACAGAAAGAAGCAGGGACTTCCTTTCTGCCACCCTTCCATCAGCGCCACCAGGTCCCTGTCCGTGAACAAAGGAGCTAACTTCTCCTTCTGAGATGTTTCTTTGGGGATAACAGTGCAGTACCAGATTCTGAAGGGCATGTTCTGGTTTGCAGTTTCAGAAGTGGTACACAGCTGGGGTCTAAAGAAGGCGCCTGTAGTGTGAACATAGTAAAAGCTCAGCAGTAGTGAGCATGCCTGCTTTCCTTGCCACGTGATTCCATGAAATAGGCATCATTAATGAGATCAAGAGTGGAAGATTGCATCAGCAAAGTGAATATGAGCCATGGCAGATTGGGTGTTGTGGATCTTGAAAAATCACTTCACCAAGCAATAGGAAAATTAAGGCCAGTAAATACAAGTTCTTGGTCTCGGTTCTGGTATTAGTCTAATAAATCTGTTTTGCAGCTCCTCCAGTTTAGCTGAACCATTTTTTTTTTGTAATAAATATTTAAACTAGACTTATTCATGGTATTTTAGTTGTGACCTCACCAAGTTCTATCCAAGTTCAATGTATTCTCTAGTTTTCCATCTTTCTTTCTAGCATTCCTGGTGCTTTCTTTAAGGAAAGCCTTCAGGGATTCTTTGAAATGCTTCCTTTAGTTCCTTTTCATTTATATGCATCACCTCTCCCGGAAATCTAGACAGCATCAATTCCTGAATTGAAAAACTGAGTGGATTACCTGAAACTACTTGCTGCTTGTTTTCCTGGACCTATCTTTTCGCATCACTTCATGAAAAGGTCCTTGAATGTTCCACAGACAGCTTCTTTGTCCAGACTTCGTCCACCAAAGTCTGCATTGGTAAGCCACCAGCCTCCTCATACTGTCATGAAGATCTTGGACCAAATCAGAATCCACTTCTAGACTTCATTTTGGAGCCCAGGGAAACGTTTGACTCGCATGTTCCTGCCTGGTTGCTTTGTGCACAGGAATACATTGCCATCTTGTGCATCTGCACAAGTTGCATTTTACAGTACTTAACTTCATTTCTTAGTGCTAAGCTGTCAGCCTCTATGGATTACGTAGTTTTATTTAGCCAGAGGATGGGAAGGGTTAATAGTTGTGGAGAATAAGTTTTTTTTTTGTGTGTGAAAGCTGTCAAGTGGAAATGCTATTTGCCGCAGTGAAGTTGGTAGTAAATGAGTGTTGTTGACTTTTGTGTGCAGTGACAGAACAAGTGTGACGCAGCAGAGAGAAGATGGTGGCACTTGCTCTTTCGGAACACAGAAATTCATTCAATAAAAGCAAAGTACTGCAGATTTTGGAGATCTGAAGCAAAAGCAGAAAGTGTTAGAGATACTCCGGCAGGTTTGGCACCATCTATGGAGAGTTAACAGTTCAAGTCCAAAATGACTCCTTGGAAATCCCATTGGAGAGAAGAATAGAATCCTTTAAGGTGGACATACCTGAACTTGAAATGTGAACTCCTTTTCTTTGGATCATTGATCCTTTTTTCTGCACTGCTGTACATTCTGTCTGAGCCTGGAGACAGCACTGCTAGCTGTATCCAGGCTGGTTGTACCAGTGCTGTGGCCTTCTCTGGTCTACCGGGTAGAAGATGACCCTACGCTTGACCACCACATCCACTAAGAACTCAAGTTCCTATCTGGAAAGCAGAGTGCTAGCTTTCCTTTTCTGAGACATTTTGATTTCCTGAGAAGACTGAGGTAACGAATGAAAGTCACTGGATTGAAAATGTTAACTCTGTTTCTTTCTTTCTCCAAAGATGTTGCCAGACCTGAATTTCTCTGGAATTTTCTGCTGTTATTTCCATGTTAGAGAGTTCCTGGTTATCAGTATCTGAAGTGGTGTGCTGGTGGGCTTTAACTAGTGGTTTGTACTCTGGAAGATCCCAGAAGGGCAGGAATTTCACATCCCCTGTCATGTGATTACACAAGCAGTCTCTTTGGTATCCTTGTTGTGCAATTAACAAGGTGAGGAGTGATAGATAGTATGAGAAAAGTTGCTGTGGGCCAAGATGGGACACCCAGCATGAAACCCACATCTAAAATAATGCGAACAAAAAGCGGGAAAATCCAGCCCCTGTGGTAACATTTAATATGCATAACTGCAATCCATCCAGACCAGGGCCTTTTTTATTCTTTATAAGTTTGATTTAATTTATCAACTGTTTTCCCCATTTCAATCTTGAATGTCCAGTTTTTTTTTATTTTCTCTTTTCTAGTGTCATCTCTACCATGTTAAATCTTAGAATGAGACTAACTTTAGGTGCAAAGAGAGCAATGTTTAAATGTTTCGCTAGAGTGAATAGGCAAGATTATTTTGTCTGCTGGGGCAGTCGGAGCTGAGGAGTCATACCTTTTCTAGTTTTAAAGATTTTGAAGCGGAGGAAAGTGAGGTAATGGAAATATTCTTTATAGGTTTGTAGCATGGAATGCGGTGAGCAGTTCAAACAAACTATTGCAAGATAAAATAAATGAATTGGCTATGAAGAGCAAAATAGATACTTACTTTTATTATGATTTAACACACAACACTCAACAAATAATCAGGGAAAGCCCTGCCTTTCCAACTTTATTGACATTTTTTGAGGAAATGTCACTTAAAATGGACTGAAAGAAACTTTTTATGATGCGTTATGCCTGTTCTTCTAAAGAATGTTTAATCAAGCCTAATACAAAAGCTGAGCTAACAAGGTGTAGAGCTGGATGAACACAGTAGGCCGAGCAGGAAGGCTGATCTTTCTGAAGAAGGGTCTAGGCCCGAAACGTCGGCCTTCCTGCTCCTCTGATGCTGCTTGGCCTGCTGTGTTTATCCAGCTCTATACCTTGTTAGCTCAGTATTTCCAGCATCTGCAGTTCCTACTATCTCTGAAACAAAAGCTGAGCTGAAAGGAGTAAAGATTTGCAAAATAAATATGGATGAATATATAATGGACTGAAAGATAGAAAGGAGTGGTTTTTAGGTAGATGTCATAGCTATCATCACCACTAGCAGAAAAAGTACTGAGCAAACTGTTGGTATTAAAAGCAGACAAGATGGTCTACATCCTAGGGTCTTAAAGGAAGTAGCAGCAGAGATAGTCAATCCATTGGTTGAAATATTTCAAACTTTCCCTGGATGCAGGGAAGCTACAAGTGGATTAGAAAAATGCTAATTAACACCCATATTCAAAAAGGGAGGGAGGCAGAAAGCAGGAAACTACAGACTGGTTAATTTAACATGTCTGTGGGAAGCTGTTAGAATCCATTATTAAGAAAGTAATAACAGGACATTGGGAAAGTCAAAGTACAATTCATCAGAGTGAGCATGGTTTTATAAGGATAAATCATGTTTAGTTAATTTGCTAGAATTCTTTGAAAATGTAATAAACAATATGGATAACGTGAATCCTATAGATGTAGTATATCTGGACTTTCAGAAGGCATTTGAGAAAGTGATGTACAAAAGGTTAAGACACAAGGTAACATCACATGGGATTAGTGGTAATTTATTAGCTTGGATAGAAGATTGACTAACTGACAGAAAGCAGATAGTTAGGATAGATGGAGCAAAAACAAAAGTTGCTAGAAAAGCTCAGCAGGTCTGGCAGCATCTGTGAAGAAAAAAATCAGTTAACGTTTTGGGTCCAGTGACCCTTCCTCAGAATAGAGTTTGTTCCCTTCCCTTCCTTGACTTTGCTGTTTCCATTTCTGAGGATAACATTTCATTTGCTTTCCTTATTATCTGCTGTACTCGCACATGAGCTTTCTGCGATTCATGCACGAGGAAACCCAGATCCCTCTGAACTGAAGGACTCCGAAGTTCTCTCCAGTTAGATAATAAGTTGACTTTCTATTCCTCTGATCAAAATGGATGCCCCCACCCTTATCCATATTAAACTATATCTGCTAAATTTTGGCCCATTCATTTACCCTAGTCATATCAATTAGTCAATTTCTTTATTTCTTCATTGCAACTTGCTTTTCCAACCATTTTAGCATCACCTGCAAACTTGGCTACAGTACTTTCTATCCCTGCATCAGTGTTGTTGATACAAATTATAAATAGTGCAAACCAAGGACCGAACCCTGTGGCACCCCACTGGTTACAACTTGCCATCCAGCAAAAGACCCATTATCCCAACTAAATAAAAACCGAAAGAACTGCGGATGCTATAAATCAGAAACAAAAACAGAAGTTGTTGGAAAAGCTCAGCAGGTCTGGCAGCATCTGTGAAGAAAAAAATCAGGGTTAATGTTTTGGGTCTGGTGACCCTTTCTCAGACCCTTCATCCTGTTTCTTATGTTCTAATCTGCACTGGGATTTGAGCCCTCCTAATTTATATAAATGATGATTACTTTTGAAGCTTTTATTAAACCTGGCGAAGAGAGCATTGAATCTGTATGAACAGCCAGAGAAGCTACAAAAGTTGGATAAAGCAAAGTGGTTAGAAATTTAAATGAATGTTGAAATTCGAGCGTAAGTAGTATAAGGTGTTTTTGAGTAAGGCTGTAACATCAAATGTTAGATTCTTGTGATTTATTGCATTGATGATTTTTTAGCTTTTCTTACAGTAAAATAACATTGGTTTCACATATAAAAGTGAATTGGGAAAGTATTTTACTGAAGATGTTGAAGTATGGTTAACTTATCTTTTACTTCTCCGTACTGCAACAAATCTATGGTTCTATAACTGTCTCTTGATTTATAAGTTAAATAACACAGCTTTTTTTTTTCCAATTAATATATTGCATGAATGATGAAAAGCTGGGAAGAAATTTTGTCAGTCCCAGGTGTCGAACACTTCCAATGGTTCAACCGCAGATTTCAAAATTTTCCACTGCAGAAATTGCTTTGGACAGTGGTACTGCAGTTGGCACCCATTATGCACCACTGCAGTCTTTCACTGAAGAAGAGCTGATGATGAAAGAAACAGGTAAATTAGTTCTAGTTTGTTTTTGCACTCTCTCTCGTCAATTAGTATTAAAACTAGCAATTTGACATGTATATTCTTGCCAAGAATTATAAGATAAATAGGAATAAGTCTGAAAAACATATCCTTTAAGACCAGGCAGCATGGTGGCTCAGTGATTAGCACTCCTAGCTCACAGCACCAGGGACCCGGGTTTGATTCCACCCTCTGGCGACTGTCTGTGTGGAGTTTGCACATTGTCCCTGCGTCTGCATGGGTTCCCTCCTACAGTCCAAAGATGTGCAGGTTAGGTGGATTGGCCATGCTAAATTGTCCATAGTGTCCAGGGATGTGCAGGCTAGGTGGATTACCCAAGGGAAATGCAGGGTTACAGGGATAGGGTAGGTCTGGGTGGGATGCTCGTTGGAGGGACGGTGTGGACATGATGGACTGAATGGCCTGCTTCCACACTGTAGGGATTCTATGATTAAGAAGGGCTGAGTATCAGTTCCTGTATCACTCTTGCATAGGCTCTTGCAAAGCTGGCAGCTACAAAGCAATTTGGTCGGTTCATGTTGTTAGCTCCAGCCAGCAAAATAAGTTCCTAAATGGATGTTGTTGTCCTACCTCTCAACATAATTTTGAGGTCTCTCCAATTCAGCTGACCTTAATACATTTGTTTTGCTTTATACTTCCATGGATGTGAGCATTGCTGGCATGGCCCATTTGTTGCCCATTCCTAATTGCCTTTCAACACTTGCTTTCTGGGCCATTTCACAGGGCAGTTAGGATCAACCACATGGCAGATTTTCTTTCCTGAATGAAACATTAATAAGCCGGATGTGTTTTAACAACAGTTGACAGCGGTTCTAATTGTCATCATTAGACTAAAGTTCAAATTCCATCATTTCTCTGCGGTGGAAATTAAACCCATGCTTCCAGAACATTAGCTTACAGTTCTGGATTACTGGTCCACTGATATTACTATAATGCTACCACTTCCCCACAAGATTTTCAACATGTCAATTTAGTACTGGGTTCTAGTGCACGTTGCCATGTGAGTCCCAATGTTAGTATTGGTTCTTTTTCTTTCCCCCTAATTTCTTAAGATTTAGGGAATTTCTGAGTGAAATTATGGCAATTATCCTTGAATGTGACACAGGGACAAATTACACACTATCTTCAATCATTTTAGTTTTTACCTCGCTGTTCTGTTGTATCCAAGGGATCTTTATTGGGCCGATATAATGAATACATACAGAATCAGGGGGAACCAGATTTCAGCTTGAGTTTAATTTGCAATTTATGTGTGAAATAATAGGAAAACTAGATAAGAGTGTAGATAGCTATTCTACAATTTTTTTTTTTTTACATTTCTGCCAAAGTTGGAACTTTTGTCCTTCATCTGTAATATTGTGTTAATTAAGTTTTTCCAGTAGATTCCATCCCATATTTCTGCAGATCGACAAATCGTGTTTTTTTTTGAGATGTCCTCATGGTAACTGGATTGGAAAATGGAGAAATGATGTTTTTGGTAGTACCTCATTTCATGGTGTTTGAGATAAAGCATCAAGGCACTTGGGGGCAGAATGCAGAAAGTTCTATCTTCTTGTGACCACTTGCTAACTCTCTGACATGAGAGTACTTGATGCTGCCAGTGATAAACTTATTTGTATCTGGCTTCTTGGATTGTGGTATGAGAATCTCCACAATGGACATCACAAAATCTGCCCAATTTTTAAAAAAACAATTGCCATTTTTTCAGCTGCATCGTAGAAATGCATTCTTGCTTGATTATCAAGTTAGTGCTTTTAAATTTTTTTTTTGTTACACTTCCTTAGTTTCCTCTTCTATTTGACTCCATTATTCCAGTAAAAGTAAGTAAATTGATAGATGGGAAGGCCATGCAGTTGACCCTTTTTCGAAACAACTGGGCTAAAGGATAGGAAATGCAGCTCTGACCTGGTGTGTATGTGTACCTCTAGCATGGAACTTGCGCTGTAATTGTCCAGTCTTGGAAAAGCATATTTCAAATAGGCGTGTGCCATGCAATTGAAAGTTGATTCTAATATTGAAATGCTGCTGGCAGGGCTTCCTAGGACTTGGGGCAACAAATCAGCAAAAGACTGTTGCTCCAGGGGCCAGTTCCTTTTTATAACGAACTCTGTGGCCCAGGAAGAGCAGGAGTATCCTTCATTCCTCGTTCCTGAAGGAAGCATTATATCTCCTTTATTCGTACTGAAGCCTGTCGTAGGCTCTGCCATCCTTTTTTTTTTTTTATTTAAGAAACAGCAGAGTTCTTATGGTGTTCCTTCATATTAAAATTTTTTTAAAAATTAATTAATTCATGGGATGTGAGTATCGTTCATTGGCCAGCATTTATTGCCCCGCCCCCCCTCCTTCCACAAACTCAAACTTGCTCCATCCCTGCAGCCAGGATATGCAACCTATTCTGTTCTCCAATTTCCATAAGATACAATAAAGATATATGTTGTCATCAAATTCCAAATTTCCAGATTTAGTGCCTGCATCTTACCTCTCCACTTTCTCCCTGGAAATAACTGCGTCAATGCCCCATTCTCGCACCTCTTGCATTGTTTAACTTTTAGGAAATTTGCTCCTTACATTATGATATAAATTACATTTTAAGTATATTAGTGAAGAAATGTACTGATGTGCTTGCTGATATTCATGACTATTTATTACAAAAATTGTTATTTTTGTTGTGCAGTGGTTGGTTTGCTCACTGAGCTGGTTCGTTTGCAGATGTTTCATTACCCTGCTGGGTTACATCATCAGTGCAGCCTTCGATGAAGCATTGTTGTGTTATCCTGCTTGTTATTTACACTCGGGTCTGTTGGAGTTGATTATCTCATTTGCCGTTTTTCTTTGCAGTAGTATGTATATAGGGTCTAATTCTACGTGTTTATTGATGGCCTTCTTGGTAGAGAGTCAGGCCTCTAGAAATTCCCGCGTTTGTCTCTGTTTGGCTTGTCCTAGGATCCTGACGCTGCCCCAATTGAACTGGTGGTTCTCCTTGTCCGTGTGTATGGAGATGAGTGAGTATTGGTCGTGTCTTTTTGTTGCTAGTTGGTGTTCATGTATTCTCGTGGCCAGTTTCCTGAACCAACGTAATATGCAAGGACTGCGACAAACATTACATTGGACAGACCGGAAGGAAACTGGCCACACGAATACGTGAACACTAACTACAACAAAAAGACATGACCAGTATTCACTCGTCTCCATTCACACGGATAAGGAGAACCATCAGTTTGATTGGGACAACATCAGGATCCTTGGACAGGCCAAACAGAGGCAAGCATGGAAATTTCTAGAGGCTTGGCTCTCCACCAAGACGGCTATCAATAAACACGTAGAATTAGACCCTTATATATACACCACTGCAAAGAAAAACCGGAAATGATGTAATCAACTCATATGGACCCCAGAGTTTAAATAACGAGTGGGAAAAGACAACAACACTTTATCGGAGGCTGGACTGGTGATGTAACCCAGCAGGGTAATGAAATGTCTTCAAACTAGTGAACCATCCGCAACCCGAGCTACAAATCTACTCAAACCTTATTTTGGTTGTCTTAATTTTGTGGGTGTGGGCTATTTGGGGGGTAGGAAATCTTAGCTCCAATCTTCTCAGTCACAATGTAATCTCTCCGTGCTTTTCTGAAAGGTTTGTAGTTAATTGTCTAACCTTGGTAATTATTGGGATTACATGGGAACGCTCTTCAATTAGCAGTAGCTCCAGAAATGATTTTAAGTCAGTGCCTCTGTTGTTATGTACTTTGCTGATTCTCCTCATGTTGTGTCTGCAATCAAGAACAACTAGATATACAGAAATGGCAGCCTGATATTCAAGCTGGAAGAGACAAAGAATAAATGCAACCAGATAGGAATAACAGGAAAAGAAATGAGAGAAACAAAATGGGACATGCTGTGGAATGAAGGCCATGATGTGTTCTTCTTGATTGGAGTAGCGTTAAAACGCTACAACTGGCATTGCAAATTGCAACTTATAGCTACCAGAAACTTTCTTTATTTGATATCTGTGGGAGTTTGCAATGATTGACTTTGTGTTGTCATTTCTGTGTGCTAAATGAAGTATAGTGATTTGGGGGGTTGGGAAGGAGTTTTATTTTATTCATTCACGGGATGAAAGCATCACTGGCCAGGCAGCATTCATTGCCCAGAAGGCAGGTAAGAGTCAACCACATTCCTGTGGATCTGGAAACACATGTAGGCCAGACCAGGTAAGGATGGCAGTTTCCTTCCTTGAAGAACATTAGTGAACCAGAAGAGTTTTACTGAGAATTGACAATAGATTCATGGTCATAATTAGACTCTTTAATTCCAGATTTTTTAAAAAAAATTAAATTCAGATTCCACCATCTACCGTGGCAGGAATTGAACCCAGGTTCCCAGAACTTATCTGGATCTCTGCATTAATAGTCCAGCAATAATACCACTAGCCATTGTTTCCCCATTAGATGCTATTTAAATTTAAATGCAGACCACAAATAGCCAAAATTAATTTGTTTTACAAATTGAGATGGAACTTAGCATGAGCTACAAGATGTTGGTAAATATAATTGGTTTCTTTTACAAAGATGAGCTACTCCTCATGTTAAATTTATTAATAGCTTTATCTTGCAGGACCAAAATTGCTTGGGGAACACAAACGTCTATTTTCTAGCATATGACAGATTAAAAACAGACAAGGAATTGAAATTGAACCTGTAGCATAAGTGGGGGAAATTGCCAATCTATACGACAATTGAGCATGGGATCACATTATTATTAATCCTTCCAGCTCCCAATGAAGGTTTATACCTGCATAAAATGTATGTGGAAAAAATACGCAATGTATTCCTTTTTATTCTTAAACACAAAAAAATGCACTACTGTTTCTCAGGTAGACATTCAGTTCTCTCAGAACCAGTCTTAGTTCCTTAGAATTTCTTGTTCTTTCACAGATTTGTAACTTTTACCCCCATAATCCTCTTGTGATACAGGGTTCTAATTCAACCTAGGCAAATCTTCCAGTTCCATTATAAATCGTCGCAAATTTATTCCTTTGTATTCAAGTGCAGACTGTCTTGCTTGTATTACTCCATGGTGATCCATAGAATCTTCTTGCATCGAGCTGCTGTATTGGTCCTAGATCCTGGCAGATTAACTTGTCTGAGAATCAGTGCTACTTTAGGGAAGCCTGCAACATGATGCTTAAGTGGTTTCTGAAGGATTCTTTCCCTCGAAGCCTATCTTCATGACAGTGTGAATCACACAGGTCTTGTATCTGAGTATAAATGCTGATTAGACCTAGTTTAGACCACCATCTTGGAACCAAATAGACCGTTTACTGAATAACTATTTACCACCAACATTCTCGACAAATTCCTGGATCTTTAGAAACTAGCTCCCTAACCAATAAACACAGACACTGCTGTCTTTGTCTCCCAAATGTGAACACCTCCCCTTTCCAGCAAAACAACTCGAACCTCCTATTAATCTTTAACATCCAGATTACCCAGACCGTTGTCAGGCAGAGTTCAGAAAAGGCTTCGTTACCCTTTGTAATTTTACCATGAATTATAAACAGACCAAAAATAATGATGTCCGTTGCATTTTACGGTAAGAAATACTGGGTGGAGCCTTGTGGAAGGATAGAGAATTAAATCTTGCTAGAACTTGATTCTGTGAAGTCATCAAGTAAAATTTCCCTTCTTTGGGTAGATATACTGAAAGGGTCCTTCAGATTGTATAACTCAACTTATTCCATTATTATGGAATAGTAATGGCTGTATTATGTGGAGGAATTATATGAATGTGTAATATGGTAATTTTTGTTTTTAAATTTAAAACTTTGCTTTTATGCTTTTAAGTTTATTTTCTTCTCAATGTAATTGTAATAAGAAATATGAAAAATTAAGCTTTAAATTTCTTTTAAGGACCTTTTAGTAATAACCTTGAGCCTTGCTGAAGGTAGAAAATGGAAATCTATCAATACTGCAAAAATGGTTGGTCATCTGAGGTATTTGTTGAAGTATATTTCTCTGTATTTTATCTGATGCTTCAACCCCAGAATACCTGCCACTGATGCTGGGTGCATAGTAGAAAAATGTCATTCCTACCAGTGACATTTATCATTTTGATAAGGAAATAAGCACATCAAAAGAAAATGGATGATGTACATTCCTGACTCTGGACTATGAGAAATACTGTGTACTTTGTTTCAAAATCTTTACCTTTCAGTATCATGAAGCATCATTTTTGTTTCTTACTGACAGTTTGGCTTTTTTTTTTAAAGTTGCTAAGTTTGCTCAGGAACGAATAGCTCCATTGGTTCGCAAAATGGATGAAGAGTCGCACATGGATGAATCTGTTATTGCAGGATTGTTTGAACAAGGGGTTAGTAGTGCTTTGTTTTTGGAATCTTGTATTGTTTTACATTATGATAATAGCTATAAAATCACGGAGGTTAACTCTTCTTTCTACTGATCATATTTAGGGATATTTTTAATGTCATTGTTTTTGCATATAATTTGGTAAATAGTTGCTTATTATCTTCAATTGAAGACTAGATTGAGCAATAAGTTAGAAGTCAAAACCTCTGAAAAATTGCTTCTAATCCACCAAAGACAGAAGAGATGTGCATATCTGCTCCAAAAGGTTACAACACAGACATGGAGCAGGAAAAACCTTTTATGTCATAAAGTCAATTTACTATTTACTTTATTGTGAACACTTGCCAAATTATTTAGTTTTCTGGTAGAGGGGCTTAACCACAAAGGAAATGTCCCGGGGAAACAAAGATGAAATTCCCAGATTGATAAAGGAAGTTTGTTTGCTAATCAATAAATAATATGCACTAATTTATTAAAAGTGGCTGCTTAACCATTGCCTGTAAATATATTAAAAGAAATGAGTAAAAGCCCACTCAAATTCACTAATGAAATCCATCCATAGTACAATGCAGACAGCATAATTTATGCATTAATTGTAAAGTTTTGTTTTCAAAAAGTTTTGATGGGTAGGAATTTGTCATGACACACAGGCTACAGGATTGGTTGTGATATGTGGTTAACTGACCTTTCTGTAGTGCATTTAGGAAGTTTAGATGACATCCCTTGTGTCTGATAAGAAATTTTTGTTTCTTTTCTGTTTGAACTACATTAAAGTATTCCATATGCATGACATTTTAGCAGATGAGAATGTGCTGAAACTGTCCAAATTTCCAGAGAACACAAGTGATGTGGAAATATAAGCCCTCTAACATTATTTGCAGTTTTCACAGACTATGCAATTGCTGGTCTGTGTGACTTCGTACAGTTTTCTTGAGCTAAAATTACCAAGTAGAAATTGGGGAAGTTAGGTGTTTTATTTTCAGAAACTTTTTTTTTCCTCTGAAGCAGATTGTCCTACTGCAATTTCCTGCACCTGATTTAAAGATTATTTTAAAACTTCTGCACTACTGAGCATCATCTTTGTTTTCCTCAGAGGATTCTTTCGAGAATCTAAACTGAAAAGATAGTTAGTTAGTGAGTTAATAGCTTAAGAAAAATATATGGAGAACATGAACGAGCATCATAATCTTTTGAACAAAAGAACAAAAGAGAAGTACGGCACAGGAACGGGCCCTTCAGCTCTCCAGGTCTGTGCCAACCATCATGCCCTGACTAAACTAAAAAACATACCTTCTGCCCTTATTCAGTCCGTATCTCTCTATTCCCTCCCTATTCATGTAACCATCCAGGCGCCTCTTAAGTGTCGCCAACATGCCTGCTTCGACCACCTCCTCTGGGAGTGCATTCCAGGCTCCTTCCACTCTGTGTGAAAAACTTTCCTCGCACATCTCTCTTAAACTTTTGCCCTCTCACCTTGAACCTGTGTCCCCTTGTAATTGAAACTTCAACCCTGGGAAAAAGCCTCTGACTATCCACCCTATGCCTCTCATAATTTAGTAGACCTCCTCTCAGCTGTCGTCTTACCAGTGAAAACAATCCTAGTCTTTTTAACCTTTCCTCCTGGGCAATATCCGGTGAACCTTCTCTGCATTCTCTTCAAAGCTTCCATGTCCTTCCTGGCAGTGTGGCGACCAAAACTGAACACAATACTCCAAATGCGGCCTAACAAGTGTTTTATATAGCTGCAAAATGGTTTGCCAACTCTTGTACTCCGTGCCCTGGCTGATAAAGGGAAGCATGCCATATGCCTTTTTAATCAATTTGGCCACCTGTGTTGCCACTTTTAGGGAACTGTGGACTTGCATACCCAGATCCATCTCTATGTTAATGTTCCTAAGGGTTCTGCCATTTACAGTATAATTCACACCTAAATTTGATCCTTCAAAACGCATTGCCTCGAATTTGTCTGGATTAAACTCCATCTGCCATTTTTGTACCCAAGTTGCCAATCGATCGATATCCTGTTGTACCCTTTCACAGTCATCGGCACTATGGGCAACTCCACCAATCTTTGTGTCATCTGCAAACTTGCTAACCAGACCACCCACATTTTCCTCCAGATCATTTATATATACTACAAACCACAGAGGACCTAAGACTGATCCCTGTGGAACACCACTAGTCACGGTTTCCATTCTGAAAAACACCCTTCCACTGCTACCCTCTGTCTTCCATGACCAAGCCAATTTTATATCCATCTAGCCAGCCCACCCCGAATTCCATATGATTTTAGTTTTTGTACCAATCTGCCATGTGGGGCTTTATCAAATGCCTTACAAAAGCCCATATAAATTATATCTACAGTTCTGCCCTCAGCAATTATCTTTGTCATCTCTTCAAAAAATCTATTAGGTGGTGAGACCTTACCTTTCCTGTACAAAACCATGCTGCCTGTGGCTAACTAGTCCATTTTCTTCCAAATGTGCATATATCCTGTCCCTCGGTATCTTCTCCGAGAGCTTCCGAGGATGTGAAGATATCTGCTAATGCCCCAGCTATTTCTTTCCTTGCTTCTCGCAGTAACCTGGCATAGATCCCATCTGGCCCTAGGGACTTGTCTACCTTCATGTGATTTAGGATATCCAAAACTTCCTCCTTTTTTAATATATTGACATTCTCTAGAGTATTCGCACACTCATCCCTGACCTCAACATCAGTCATGTCCTTCTCCTCAGTGACGACTGATACAAAGTACTTATTAAGGATCTCTCCCACTTCCTGTGGCTCCACGCATAACTTCCCTCCTTTGTTCTTGAGGGGGGCTTACTGTTTCCCTTGCTACCCTCTTTCTTCTAATATATGCATAAAAAGCCTTGGGATTCTCCTTTACCCTGTTTGCTAAAGACATTTCATGGCCCCTTTTTAGCCTTCCTAATTCTATGTTTAATTTCCTTCCTACTTTCTGTGTAGTCTTCAACGGCTTTGTCGGTTTGTAGCTGCCTAGACCTATCGTATGCTTCCTTTTTCATTTTAATTAAGTTTACAATTTCCCTTGTCATCCATGGTTCCTGGATCCTGCCATTCCTATCCTTCAGTTTTGCTGGGACATGCATGTCTTGCACTTTAATCATGTGATGCTTAAAAGCCTTTTGGGAGATCAAATGTTAAGGAAAAGTATATTGGTTGGGCCATTGAGTACAAGAGTCAGGATGTCATGTTGCAGCTTTATAAGATTTTGGTTAGGCTACACTGAAAGTATTGCGTTTAATTCTGGTTGCCACATTACAGGAAAGATGTGGAGGCTTTGGAGAGGGTGCAGAAGAGGTTTACTAGGATACTGGCTTGATTAGAGGGTATGAGCTATAAGGAGAGGCCAGAAAAACTCGGGTTGTTTTCTCTTGAGCGGCATAGACTGAGGGAAGACTTGATAGAAGTCTATAAAATTTTGAGATGCATAGATAGGGTGTACAGTCAGAATCTTTTTGCCAGAGTTGCAATGCCTAATACTAAGGGGCATGCATTTAAGGTTAGAGGGGGAAAATTCAAAGGAGATGTGAGGGGCATTTTTTTTTTTTTTACACAAAGTGATAGGAGTCTGGAATGCATTGCTAGGGATGATGGTGGAAGCAGATATGATAGGGGCATTTAAGGCACTTTTAGATAAGCACATGAATATGCAGGGATATGGACCAATGGCAGGCAGAAGGGATTAGTTTCATTTGGCATCATGTTGGGCACAACATCGTGGGCTGAAGGGCTCATTCCTGTGCTGTACAGTTCTAGCTTCTAACATATCCAAGACTGATTCTACTCTGAAGGAATGGAAGTCTACACTTTGCAAAATTTAACTTCAGATGTTATGTGGCAATAATTGAACGAATTGTTGCTCTACCAAACATTGATATATTGCTGAATGCACCAACCCTAAATTATTTTCTTCGCATCTTTGGGGCACTTGCGGATTGGAGCGTGGTTAATGTTGTGCCTTTATTTAAGAAAAGCTGTAAGGAAAAGTCTGGGAACTGTAGACCTGTGAGCCTGATGTTGGTGGTTGGTAAATTGGAGGTGATTCTAATAGGATTCACATGCATTTAGAGAAGCAAGGACTGATTTCGGGATAATCACCTTGGTTCTGTGAGAGGGAAGTTGTGTGTCTCAAACTTGTTTGCGTTTTTTGATGAAATAACCAAAAAGACTGAGGGGAGAGTGATCGGTATGGTGTACATGGACTTTAGTAAAGCCTTTGACAAGGTTCTGCATGGATTAGTTAGTAAAGTTAAATCACGTGGGATTCAGAGTGAGCTTGCCAATTGGATACAAAATTGTCTTGATGGTAGGAGACAGAGGGTGGTGGTGGAGGGTTGCTTTTTTGACTGGAGCCTGTAATCAGTGGTGTTCCACAGAGATTGGTACTGAATCCACTTTTTTGTTTGTCATTTATATAAATGATTTGGATGAGAATTTGGGAGGCATAGTTAGTAAGATTGTAGATGACACCAAAATTAGTGGCAGAGTGGACAGTGAAGAAGGTTATCTAAGATTGCGAAGAGATCTTGATCAATTAGGTCAATGGGCTGAGGAGTGGCAGATGGAATTTAATTTGGATAAATGTGAGGTATTGCATTT
Source organism: Rhincodon typus (assembly GCF_021869965.1). Classification (NCBI taxonomy): domain Eukaryota; kingdom Metazoa; phylum Chordata; class Chondrichthyes; order Orectolobiformes; family Rhincodontidae; genus Rhincodon; species Rhincodon typus. The sequence goes on along the minus strand of NC_063351.1, from coordinate 28,208,095 downwards.
TTGTAAAACAAACAAGGACAGGACTTATACAATTAATGGTAGGGCCCTGGGTATTGTTGTAACAGAGACCTAATGGTTCAGGTACATAACTCTTTGAAATTTGCTTCACAGGTAGACAGGGTGGTAAAGAAGGCTATTAGCACACTTGCTTCATTCCTCAGACCTTTTTGAGTGAGTATATGAGTTGGGACGTCATGTTTTATAGGACGTTGGTGAGGCCTTTTCAGGAGTTCTGTGTGCAGTTCTGGCTGACCTGATACAGGAAGGATATAAATTGGAGAGGGTTCCGAAATGATTTACCAGGACGTTGCCGAGAATGGAGTGTTTGACTTATAAAAATAGGCTGGGATTTTTTTCCCCTAACTTTTTTACACAGGGTGATTCGTGTGTGTGGAATGAACTGCTAGAGGAATTGGTGGATGCAGGTACAGTCAAAACATTTAAAACATTTGGATAAGTACACGAATAGGAAAGGTTTGGAGGGATATGGACCAAGCACCAGCAAGTGGGACCAGTTTAGTTTGGGAACATGATCGGCATGGACTAGTTGGACCGAAGAGTCTGTTTCCATGCCATTTGAGTCTAAAACTCTTAAGAAAAACTGGTTTAGTATATAAATCGGGCAAATCAGTTGGTGACACTCTCCCATTAGTGTAAATGCAATTGTGGTTTGAAACAGTTTGCAATACCCAGACCCTGCAATTTACATTATCCATGCAGTATCAGGCTAACACAAGTGCCTGATGAACTCCAGCATTCTTATGGTGTACATCAGGAAAGTGGACAAAATGTGTCCTGTTTCTTTAGGTGAAGCTGCAAATGCTGTAGAGATGCTTTGGGATTTTGCATCTCGAGGCATCATAAGATCTCTGTTTTCGTGCTCCCAATTCTGATGTCAGAAATGATAGCAAAATTCAGTGCCACAGGCTAGAGTGCGTTTGTCTTACAAACCCATCAATGCTCACAGAGATCCAGTGGCCGTGTGGATTCATGGACCTCTCTGTTTCCACTGCTGGAAGATACTGTTCTCCCTCGGTCAGTTGGATGGTGCTTTCCAGTTTCCAACTCTGCCCTTCAGCCCTCCATTTATCAAACTGGTTTGATCACTTCATATCCACTTCTACATCCTTGTTTCCAAAATGAAACTTTGTCTTCCTTCTAGGTAAATCTCCCTGCAACCCAAGGGAGGGGTGGATCAGGTTTCAATGTTGAGGGCTCTGTGGGCCACACCCTGAGTATTCAGCTGTCCTGTCAGTGCTGGGCATACACAAGAATGTTGATAATTGTGTCTGTGATATTCTAACTATGATTCTGTAAGTTTGACTGTGTGTTTCAGTTGAACAGTGAAATGACTAACACACCACAGTGATAATGAAATGTGTAATCAGTCATACAGATTACATCAACTGACAGAGTGAAATAGCAGACACTGGTTTTATTTGACTTTACACTTCAGACATTTATTTCTCAAATATTTAAGTGTCTTGAGTTTTGCTCAAAAAAGACATGTTCTGTCAAAGTTTTTGTCTTTCACTCATCAGCGTGTGGACAGGGAGACAACTGGTGATGAGTTTAACCTGAGTGTTACCATGCCTCTGGCAAAAGGTGATGTTGAGAAGGTAGAACCTTCATGGTGACCTGAGCCGGTGTGGAAATTCAACCGTGCTGTTGGCTTCGCTTTGTATCACAAACCAGCTATCCAACCACCTGAGCTAAATGACCCCTATCACCATTGCATACATTTATATATCCTATTGCATATTGGAATATTCTTTAATAGTGGCAAGTGAACTTTACTGCGTGTTCATTCTTTTTCTTTATTTCTGTGTGTCCCTCACTTTTTTTAATTGTCTTTCATTTATAGTTAATGGGCATTGAGATTGAAGAGCAGTATGGCGGACCAGAATCAACCTTCTTTTCCTCTATCCTTGTCATAGAAGAGTTGGCCAAAGTGGACCCATCAGTTGCTGTAGTATGCGACATACAGAACACCCTCATCAACACGTTATTGAGGAAACGTGGGACTGAGGATCAAAAAAGAAAATATCTACCTCGACTAGCTACGGACATGGTGAGCTGTGAATGGAGATTTCAAATGTGCTAAATATAACATGTTTCTGTACTTCTGGAAGGAACATTGAAACCTTGACCCCAACATTGATTTCAATTCTTTTGTTTTACTGTAATAAGTAAGACGTAGTATAGATTGTTGCAAAGGAACGGGTTAAATGACATCTTGATAATTATGCTTACCTTGCTCTTTTTTTTTTTTAATGTCTTAACTTTTATTACACATTCCTCATAAGAATGTCAGAAAGGCCAAAAATATTTTTAGTTTTCAGCAAGGATCCAATGACTACCGTGTCATTTGAGATATGGGCAGCTATACTATGCCGGGATAAGAAGTTTGTTGTTTGATGGATTTTTGACATTGGAATCTCTGAAATTCACCTTTTTAAGTGTGTTTTGACCTTCAGGGCCAGTACAAGGATTTTTAAAAAAGTTTCACAGTTATGCTGCCAGTGAGTTTCAGAAAGGTTGCTAAGTTGTGTTTGGGGAGCAGTAAGCATAGGAGAGTTAGAGTTGCTTCTCCGGTCATAGATTTTGTCTCCCCTGCTTGCTGCTCCAGCTTCTCCAATCACAGGTTCCCTCCCTTTTGTTCTTGTCGCTTCAAGAGAGAAATGATCTACTTTTAGAGAAGCAACGAGGGCCGGGGAGTGGAACTTGTGTTTGAAATTGCTGGAACAGTTGTTCCGGTTGGTCCAGTTGCCATCATGTAGGAGACTTTTTAAGCTGTGCCAATTGTTCAACATCTGCAGAAGAAGGAGAAGAAGAATCAGAAAATGAAAAAAGTGCGAGTGAGTCTCTACCAGTAATGAGGCTGGTCCTAGGAGCCATCACTCAGCCTTGCACCAGGTCAAACCCCGCTGATGTCTGTGTCTGCAGCTCAAGCTGGGTCCTGGGGAATATGAGCACACTAATTTGATTGCCCTCATTTCTAGTGATACTGTGTTAAGCCATGACTAAATTATTTGCTAACAGGGTGTGGGGATGTTGAGTGCCATATTGCTCTGGGAGCAATCATTGCTCAGGACCAGATATTGTGGGAGTGTGGGCTGGGCTGTAATCTGTCAGGGAGGGCTGTTTGTTTCCCATTTCTGCTCCATACTTAATCCCAATCTCTTAAATTTGGCTGTTGTCTCCACCAGACTTGACACAGCGCCTGGAGACATGCCATGTGCTCTCACTGTGCTCAGCACAGTGATCATAGGCGACTCCCTCCCATTGCTCCCACAACTCCTACGCTCTTCATGTTTTCTCCCTGTTCTTTCTCACCCATCCCCCAACTCAAGGATCACTGATACTTGAGTTACAATTTTGAACACAAATCTCAAATCTCAATATTCAATCGTTAATTTGAGACTTAACCAATAAGGAAACTGGAGACAGTCTGCTGCAGTAACTCAGGAAACATTACTTCAATAGTAGCTGTTAAAGCAGGACAGTGACTTTGTAGGCATACTGTAGCTCTTGTTTTTGAATTCGTCTAGGCCATGTGCAAACACTGAGTCTCTGGTCTAATTTGAAAATTGGCATTCCTGTTTCCAAGATCATAAGTCTACAGTGCAGATCTTCTGACTATTTGGCATGTTACAGGCAACTTAATGATTATTTTTAAAATCTCTTTTCTAGGTTGGCAGCTTCTGTCTGTCTGAAGTTGAGTCTGGAAGTGATGCATTCTCTTTGAAAACTAGTGCTGAAAAGCGTAAAGATTACTATGTCCTGAATGGCTCTAAGATGTGGATTAGTAATGCTGATTTTGCTGGTATATTTCTTGTTATGGCAAATGCAAACTTCTCTGCCGTAAGTATCAAAGATAATTATCATTTTTGCAGACCTGGATTATTTAATAATAAATGCGGAAGCACACCCATTGACTTTCTATTCAATCTTAATTTGATACAGATTAGTGTGCATGTCTTTGTGTGTCATTTCGATAGTTTTCAGTTTTATTCAGTTAATAAAGGACTACCATCCACATAGCTGAAGCAGCATAATGCTTGCTATTTACAGTTGTCAGTGAAAAATAATATGTTTAACATCAAGTCAGTCTAAAATAGTACTACATTGTGATGGAAACAAAAGCAGCTAGTGTGCACTATACTGTTGGCAGCGTGTCTGTTGAGCTGATACAGGCTCTTGAAATAGGGGCTAGAAATTGGGTAACACAATAAAAGAAACAAAAGAAACCCAAAGGCAGTTTCAATCCTGATATTGTGAAGTAATGAAAGGAGTCCAGGTGAAAAAATAGTTCAATAATTTTGTAAAGTAATCAGATGGGGATTTTGTCCTTGGCCTGAATTATCACTCAGATAGTCATTTATAGCACCTTTATAGGTGCTTGACTTCAAGTAACCAATTGAGTGTTGAAATTTAGGTGAAATGTGCACATTGTAGTTACAGTCTGTTTTTTAAAAATATTTTTTGTCAATTCAGTTTTTGCATGTTAAGCAAACTTTTCAAATGAAATGGTTGCCAAGCACAGGAATATGTCATTAAGTTAAGTCTGCTGAAATGTTAAATTATAATGGCTATAGCATCTCCCTGAGGAAATGTGAATCCACAGCTTCTAATAGTTAGCTTTCAGTGTCAGAGAGTATGTTTGGCAATGACTAACAGTTAACACATTGTTTTCACCCTTGTCTAAAGTTGCTGTACCATTTATGTTGAATGATATTATGTCATTAACCTCACATCATTATCTATTTATCTCCAGTAAAGCTTTGGGATAACAAATATAGCACACCTTTGAAATGACGTAGCATTAATTTGTTTTAAATTTTTTTTGTAAAACGTCATCTCAGCAGGATATCTTTTGGAGGCTTATTTGTCCCCAGAGCTTTCAGCCACTCTTGTCACCACAAATTGGACAGGATTTCTGTATAAACCCTGTACACACATGCAAACAAGGATCTTGCTTTGTGACAGTAGGGCAGGAGAAGCTCCAAATGAAAAATAAACTGCAGATGCTGGAATCTCAGGTAGACAAACAGGAGGTTGAAGAAGGGTACTACCCAAAACGTTCACTGCTCCTTT
>NC_063351.1:28163489-28202988 GCF_021869965.1 Rhincodon typus | reverse complement strand
TTTCTCCAGATGCTGCCTGGCTTGCTATGTTCTTCCAGCCTCCTGTTTGTCTCCCCTGGCCTATACCTGCTACTCTGCTCCTGAGGTTGGAAGTTCATATCAGATTTACAGGCAACCTCCCCCTTCCTTTGCCCCAAGTAGTTTTTGTTTTTTGAAAAAGAATAATTTTTCCATTTCTTATAGAAACCTTGCTGACTTTGCTGATTTTTGTCAGAAAAAAATCAAATATCCATCAAAGTGAAATTCTCCTCATTGATCTCCTTGTTGCATATCTACTGTCATGTTGGCCGATATATTGGAAATCACATTCGTTAATAACTTCGACATTAAGTGCCTTGGAGCCAACCCCTAATTTCATTTTAGGTCATTCGGAGAGCTTTTTCTGTACCTGAATGGGTTTTCAATCATTTGTCATTTCTTCCAGTTAAAATTCAGTGAACTGTGCTTGTGTCCCTAATACTTTGTGCATAGTCTTATTAAAGCCCTCATATTAACAAGCACTTGTACTTATTTTCATTCATTCACAGGATGCTGGTGTTGCTGGCTAGGCCAACATTTATTACCCATGCCCAGTTGCCCTTGAAAAGGTAGTGGTGAGCTGCCTTCTCGAACGATTGCAGCCCACATGCTGTCAGTTGACCCACAATATACTTCGGGAGGGAATTCCAGAACTTTGACATGGTGACAGTGAAGGAACAGCTATATATTTCCAAGTCAGGATGGTGAGTGGCTTGGAGGGGACTTGTAGGTGGTAGTGATCTTGTGTATTTGCTGCTTTTGTCCTTCTAGATGGAAGTGGTCATGGGTTTGGAAGGTGCTGTCTGAGGACCTTTGGTGAATTTCTGCAGTGCATCTTGTTGATAGTACACACTGATGTACCAAGCTTCAGCAGTGGGGGAGAAGTGGATGCTTGTGAATCTGGCCCCAATCAAGCAGGCTGCTCTGGCCCCAATCAAGCAGGCTGCTCTGTCCTAGAATGGTGTCGAGCTTCATGAATGTTGTTGGAGCTGCACCCAGCCAGGCAAGTGAGGAGTATTCCATTGCATTCCTGACTTTGCCTTGTAGAATGTGGACAGGATTTGGGGAGTCAGGAGGTGAGTTAGTCACTGCAGTATTCCTAGCCTCCAACCTGCTCTTGTAGCTGCTGTGTTTATGTGATAAGTCGTATAGAGTTTTTAGTCAATGGTAACCCCAAAGGTGTTGGTAGTGTAGGATTTGGTGATGGTAACACCACTGAATGTCAAGGGCTGGTGTTTAGATTGCTATTGCTGACACTTGTCAGCCCAAGCCTGGATATTATCCAGATCTTCTTGTATTTGTACACGCTCTGCTTCAGTATCTGAGGCGTCAAGAATGGTGCTGAACATCGTGCAGTCATCGGCAAACATCCCGACTTCTTACCTTTATGATGGAGGGAACGTCATTGATGAAGTGGATGAAGGTGGTCAGGCATAGGACAGTAGCCTGAGGAACTCCTGCAAAGATGTCCTAGAGCTAAGATGATTGACCTCCAAAAACCATGATCTTCCTATATGCCAGGTATGACTCCAACCAGCTGAGAATTTGCCCCTGTTACTCTCGCCTCATCTCTGGAGTTCACTGGGAGAGCAAAGAAATTGCCAATTCTGGAGGTGCTGGATGTTAATTGTTTCAATACTACTTAGTGATAGGAAATGGGTATTACTAGTGAATCTGTAAATAGACACAGATTGAAGTAGTTTATGTTGGTTTAGGAAGTACATGCTTGTAAGTTGTAATTCTGGAAGTAAATGGTACAAATAAAATGAAGTACAGATTGCCTCCAGTTCCATCCTTCAACAGCTGATTTTTCTGGAATTTATCATGGTAGCATTTCAAAAGATTAGTTTGGAAACTCAGAAAATAAGTTTCAGACAAGAAATGTGAACTGTATAATCAGTGGAAGAATTAAATGGATGACCCTATTAATGAGGAAATGAAGTATAACTATATTTATAAACTTTGTAGACTTTTACATCATGGAAAGAGCACCATCAGCCCATCATGTTCATACCAGTCACATAGCACCTATTATTCTAATTCCATTTTTCAGCTCTTAGCCTGTATCAATGTATGTTATGGTGTTTCAAATGTTTATCTGAACACTTCTTAAATGTTTCTGTTTCTGCCACTCTTTTGACAGGATGCTGAGCAGCATTAATGTACAGAGGAATCTGGGGTTTCAAGTCCTTAGCTCCCTTAAAGTGGCCATGCAAGTAGATAGGGGGTAAAAAAGGCTTCTGACATGCATGCCTTTATTGGGCAGGGAGTTGAGTACAAGAGTCAGGATGTCATGTTTCAGCTTTATAAGACCTTGATTAGGCTACATATAGAGTATTGCATTCAATTCTGGTCACCACATTATAGGAAGGATGTGGAGGCTTTGGAGAGGGTGCAGAAGAGGTTTACCAGAATACCGACTGGATTAGAGGGTATGAGCTATGAGGAGAGGCTAGAAAAACTTGGGTTGTTTTCTCTAGAATGGCGGAGGCTGAGGGAAGACTTGACAGAAGTCTGTAAAATTATGAGATGCATTGATAGGGTTTACGGTCAAAATCTTTTTCCCAGTGTTGAAATGTCTAATACTAGGGTACATGATTTAAGGTGAAAGGGGGAAAGTTCAAAGGAGAGGTAAGGGGCAAGTTTTTTTACACAGAATGGTAGGAGTCTGGAATGTGCTGCCAGGGATGATGGTGGAGGCAGAGGCGATAGAGGCTTTTAAGGGACTTTTAGTTAAGCACATGAATATGCAAGGAATCGGAGGATATGGACCAACAGCAGGCAGAAGAGATTTGTTTAATTTGGTGTCATGTTTGGCACAACAGTTGGATCGAAGGACCCCATTCCTGTACTGTACAGTTCTATGTTCTATGTTTTCAGGCAGTGAGTTCCAGATAGCCCCACCTTTGGGTGAAAAGATTTTTGTTCCTCAAATCCCTTTTAAACCTCCTACCCTAAATTTAAGTCGATGTCTTCTGATTATTGACTCCTCTACTAAGGGGAAATGTTTCTTCCTATCGACCCTGTCTATCCTCGTCATAATTTTGTACCCCTCAATCAGGTCTCCAGTCAGCCTTCTCTGCTCTAATGAAAACAATCCCAGCTTATTTTCTGTCTCTTCATCGCTGGAATGCATGAGCCCAGCCAACATCCTGGTGCGTCTCATTTAGTGCAATCCATCCTTCCTATAGTGTGGCGATCAGAACTAGACTTACTAACATTTTATACAGGTCCATTATAATCTCCTTGCTCTTGAATGCAGTGCCTCAACTAATAAAGCCCAGTATCCAAATGCCTTCTCACCCACCTTATCAACGTGTACTGCTGCTTTCAAGAATCTGTGCGCATGTACGTCAAGATCCCGCTGACCCTCTGTTCTTCCTAGTGTCTTACCATTCATCATGTATTCCCTTGACTTGTTCGTTTGCCAAAATGCAGCATCTCACACTTTTCAGGATTGAATTCCATTTGCTACTGTTCTGCCAATATGACCAACCCATCTATATGGTCCTGTAGTCTAAGGATTTCCTCCTCACTATTTACCATGCCACCAGTTTTATGTCATCTGCAAACTTATTGATCATATCATCTTCATTCAAGTCTAGATCATTAATATACAGTACTAACAGAAATGAACCCAGGACCGAACACATGTAGACACAGACTTTCAGTCACAAAATAACTTTTGACCATCACCCTCTGACTCCAGCCACTAAGTCAATTGTGGATTCAATTTGCCAAATTGCTCTGGATCCCATGGGTTCTTATCTTTCTGACCAGTCTTCCATGCAAGATCTTTGAAGAAACCTTACTGATGTCCATGTAAACTATATCGGCGGCACTGCCCTCATCCGCACACCTAGTCACCATCTCCAAAAATTCAAATTTTTTAGATCCAGTCTTCTTCCTGACAAACCCATGCTGATGATCCTTCATTAATCGTTGTCTCTCCAAGTGAAGATTAAATCTGTCCCTCAGAGCTTTTTCCAAAAGTTTCCCTCCCACTGATATTAGACTCATTGGCCATAGTTCCTTGGTTTATCCTTACCACCCGTCTAGAATAACGGAATCACATTAACTGCACTGTAGTCCTCTGGTGACCAAAACTACACACGGCACTCCAGCTATGGCCTAACTAGTGTTTTATATAGCTCTATCACAACCTCCCTGCTCTTGTATTGATGCCTTAACTATTAAAGGCAAGTATATAAATGCCTTTATAACCATGTTATCTACCTGCTGTCTTTAAAGCTCTATGAACATGCACACAAAGATCCAATGATTCTCTGTATTTCTACGGTCTTACTATTCATAATCTACTCCCATGTGTTACTAATCCTCTCAAAATGCATGACCTCACTCCTTCTACCATCGTTTTCTACAAAAAAAAAGAAATTTGAAGCAAATATTTGGCAAGAAGATGCCTGTCAGATGGATAGCAATGAAAATTTGTACCTTGTAGTAGAGTTCCTGGATGACATCTACAAGAAGCGTAATCTGTTCAATGCCAATGAGACATTGTCCAACTTTGAAAAACACCCATGGAGGAATATATCATGCATTTTAACAGATTGACGCAATTCAATCAATTGATCTATGGATCAGTACTGGCATGTAAATTGCTGGGTTGAGCCAATGCATCTCTTCAAGACCGTGTTCATTTTAACTGGTGTTCTCAGAAATATGATAACGACTGTCTTGAGAACATTCTGAGAAACAGTTATTTCTTTTCACCTTCATGGAACAAATGGGAGTTTCTGCTGAGATGCAACAAATAGAAAACTCAATGATTGCTTGCGTTTGAAATGGCCCAGATATGGGATACAAACATAAATACATTAAACAATTAAAACTGATCTGGCCATTGCAATGTAACATGGAACTGTTTCAGTAATAATGGGCAAGTAGAGGTCAAGATTGCCCGACAGTTAATTGGTTCTTTCACATGTGAGTCAAAGTATTATAATGTGATGAACTGCCAAAAACTGAAAAACACAGCCCTTAAAATTACTTTTGACGAAGAGGATAAAGGTAATGATAAATCTCAAATGTATACTAGTTACAAGAATTTTGCGTCCTATGATGGATGTGATATTCACGGACTCCAAACTGCAGTGCCAGACCCTCCTAAGGTAATAGTCGTGATAAGGCTGTGATTCTAAACATGCAATCAAAATATTAAGATTCATTCTTCATTATCATAAAATCTTAGACTCCGAGCATCTGATAGAAATAAATAAAGTATTTTGAACTTTACATGCTAATGTGCTTAGTGATGAAGGTTCTTGGGAACAGAATGCAGCCAATCAGTGATGAATTGGATCCCTTGTAAAGGAGAAAATGTTTTGATGAGACGTGGTTACCCAGTGTTACTAACACTTAAGTGGGATGTACCTTGACTGCATTTGCTATTTGATGTGCTTTGTGGGGTATTCAACCATAGTTACCCATATTTACCTCATGTTAATTCTGGATGGAGTATAACTTATGTAATCATTGCAGATTGTTTTTACTGTTCTTAACTTTATAGTAAATTTTAATTCATTTGTTTAAAACAGTCAAATCTTTTGGCTTTGCTCCCTTAATGAGTACCTAGTATATGTAACTTTATTCACTTAAAACAAAAAAAATATTGGTCCCTGGTCAATATAACTTAATATAATTTTGGCAGTTTTGACGGAAATCAAAAACAAAATATCAGTTTCCCTTGCATTGAATTGCTACTTTTATTTCTAAAAGCCAAGTTATAGTTGTAGTTCTGTTCTTAAGATTTTCTTTACTAATGCATTATTCAAATTGAGACAGCATCAAACCTTGCTCACCCCCACACCCACCCCTTACCACACTTAAATTGCATGGCCACTGAGTTATTGTGTGACCAGGTTTGAAACTATCCCTTTGTGAAATAGAAAACCTTTTACTAGACTTCTTTATTACAAATATTATTAAAATTAGTTTAATGTTCCTAAGTTATTGTCTTGTACTTCCAGGGATACAGGGGGATCACATGCTTCATTGTAGATAAAGACACTGAAGGCCTTCAAGTGGGAAAAAAAGAAGATAAACTTGGAATTCGTGCATCATCTACTTGTGCAGTCAATTTTGATAATGTAAAGGTACATTTTTCAAATTTGTAGTTAGCACATGTTGTCATGTTATACATAAGAAAGGTAGGCTCTGACCATTTATTTGCTAATTTTCATACTCTGCATAGTAATGGACTCCTGTTCAAATGTGGTTCCGCGAATACATGTCACCTGCAGGTACTTTGGCCAAGTGGTAATTTTCCATAATTCTTCACTATTGATAGACTGCTTTGACCATGAGGAACCACAGCCAAACCTAATCTATTTTTATCTGGCAGTAGTGCATTTACTTTTCCAATAGAGGTCACTATATGACAGTCGTGAGCATGAATCTTGGATAGTTCACAATTTTCAACAAATCAACTACATGCCACTATTATCGGACATAGAGCAGAAAACAGTCTTGGGCCTTTCTAGATAGCAAGAACTGCAGATGCTGGAGTCAGAAACAACACAGTGTGGAGCTGGAGGAACACAGCAGGCCAGGCAGCATCAGAGGAAAGTTGACGTTTCAGGTCGGGACCCTTCTTCAGGAATGGGGAGGGGGAAGGGAGCTGGGAAATAAATAGAGGAGAGGTAGTGCTGGGGAAAGTAGGTGGGATGGTGATAGGTGAGTGCAGGTAGGGAATCGTGGGGATTGGTCAGTGGGATGGGTGGAGTGGATAGGTGGGAGAGAAGATGGACAGGTTGTGTCAGGTCAAGGAGGCGGGGATGAGAGGGAGGGTTGGACATGGGATGAGGCCGGAGGTGGGGAGATTTTAAAACTGGCGAATTCCATGTTTAGGCCATCGGGTTGTAGGCTCCCGAGGTGGAATATGAGGTGTTGCTCCTCCAGTTTGTAGGTGGTGTCATTGTGACACTGGAGGATGTCCAGGATGGACATGTCACCCAGGCCCAGTCGACAACTATGTTCTTTAGGACTCTGCCAGCTCAATAGTAGTGGTGATGCCAAGCTACTATTGTTGATAGACATTGAAGTTCCCAACCAGAATACATTCTGTTCTGTTTCTGCATTAAGTGTGTCCTCCAAGTTGTCCTCAATATGGAATAGAACTGATTCATCAGCTGAGGGGTTTGGTAGCTGGTAATAATTGGCAAGATATTTCTTTGCCCATGTTTGATGTGATGCCATGTGACTTCAAGGCATGCAGAGTCAGTGTTAAGAACTCCTAAGGCAACTATCTCTCCACTGCCACCATCTTTATTGGATCTGTTCTGCTCACAGGACTCTGAGAAATTGTCTGTAAAGATATGATTCTATGAGAATGACTGTTGGTGACCAATTTATTGGTCAGCTTTTCCAATTTTGTCACAAGACCGCAGATGTTAATATGGAGGATTTTGCGGGTTGTTGAGCCTGAATTTGTTATTGTTGTTTCCGATTATTTGGTCAATGGTGGTTGGTCCATCCACTTGCATTAATTTATTGACTTGATAGTGGTTTGATACAACTCTGAGGCTTGCTAAGCCATTTCAGAGGGTTTTTAAGAGTCAACCACATGGCTGTGGGTCTGGCACTACGTTTAGGCTGTCCAAGCAAGGATTTCTAATTTTTCCTCTTCTTTAGGTGATTGAGGTGGGTTTCTACGAAAATTAACAATAGTTTAGTGACCTTCGTTAGACTGGCTTTTAATTCCACATTTATTAATTGAATTCAAATTTCACCAAATGCACCAATATTAGTGAACTTGAGTGACTCAGGTTCCTTACCTCTATTGTTCTCTCTTACTGCACCACCATCACTAATCTACCCACTGTGCCCCAATAGTCTCCTGTTGAATTCCACGAAGCAGCCACCCTTAAGAAAAGTACTGTTCCAGGAGCTAAATTTTTTTCTGAATCCTCAGTCACTCTCACGATTTTGAAGAGTCCTACTCTAGTTTGATTTTGATTCCTACTGTGCAGATCCAGGTTTAGAGTTCTAGAGAAAGCAGAGGTAGGAATATTCACCTCCTTGTCGTGACATAAACAATGGTGAGAAAGGTGGGAAATACAGTGAAGATGAAAACATCAGAATCTTGATGTCAGTAAAAGCACTTCTGATTTTTTTCCTTCGATCCATGAATGGCAATGTCAGAATCTTGCCATTGGGCAGTGATTACCATATTTCCTTGCATTTACAACTCACTTGATTTAGATGCCACTTCTAATCCTCTCCTTTCTCTAGAAATTGAATGGTCTATATTCCCAACAGGTAAAACTGAACCAGTAGCTAGTGGCTGCAGCTCACACCTTGTTCCAGGCATGCTTAAACTGCCTGTTTATAACAATGGTACAGCATGCACCATGTCCAAGTGAGTCAGCAGCAGCAAACTACCAGCCTCACTACATCATGCCTGCCCTTTGACCAATTCACACAACTTCAGCCCTTCAACACTTTGGATCTCAGAGACATCTATGACTTGCAAGCTTCTGCCAGTCACTTTACATGCAAGGATACAAACATCTTGTGCATCTGCACAGGATGCATTTTGCGGCTCTTAGCTTCCTTTCCTAGTGATCATTTACTTGGAGTCTGCCAGCCTGTGTCTGTTTCATATTGTGCACTGTTAAACTACATGCTGCCGGTCTCTGTGGCTTTTTAGTAGGGAGGGCACGAAAGCAGAATGTGACAGTGGGATGCAGTGAGCAGTCAAGGGGGTAGACGTGTTGCTGTGCAGCACTGAACTATGCCAATGACATACCTGAAGCATTTGTCAGCAGAATATATTATAAACATGTTATATGTATTTCAAGCAAATGGTGATGTGGGAAAGTCGAAGGTAGCAGTCCTTAGTGAGGTGAAGGAGGACAATACTCACTCGAGGTACCGCTGCAGTCAGTTAAAGGGATCGTCTGATTTCAGTCAAGGGCATTGGCCATGGTCAGTCAGGCGCTTAGTCCTAGTGTAGTCTGGGAATTGAGGCGTGGTCAGTCCTCCTGGTCAAGTGCAAGCAGTACAAGAATTACAAGTAGGATAATTGGGGTGCTGTGAAGATATAATTTTTCTCACAATTTTTCCCACAATACGATGAGGATTTGAGTATGATGGAAATGAATGGAAGAGCAATTAGTTTTGATGCATGAGCGGGAGAGATAGTGAGGCTCTCCAGTAAGTAAGAACACACAGATCAGGATTTTGCAAGGATGATCTGCTTGAGAACAATTGAGTGCACATGATGTATACAATAGTGAGAGTTGTAGTCAATTAACTTTGGTGAGAGGCATATACAGTGACTGAGTTTTAGTGACTGGTGGCCCTGTGAGGGGGCAGAAAGATGATGTTGGTACTTGCCCTTTTGATCGCAGAGTTCATCGACCTTCTTCTTGCACTGCTAAGCTTCCCTGTTCACCCGGGGCACAACCCTAATCCAGGCTACAATTTAGGTCAATTGCTATGTTGGTCTGATGGTGTGACCTCCTGTGGCACTCCTCAGGAAAAAGGACTGACCTCCTCCAGCAATGCCTTGAGGCGCCTATCTGTAATGCAGCAAGCTTTTCTTTCCTCTGTACTATATCCTTTGTGATAGCAATTAAACACAGTAGTGTCTGAGGCAATTCCTGGCTTGCAGCTTCTGAAGTAGTATGTAGCTAGGCTTTAAATATGGTGTCAGCACCATGAATGCCAGAAAGTCCAACTGTGGCAAGCCCTTTACCATGACCAAAGTGTCCAAGAACCCGATTGCATAATTAAGGAGGTGATGAACAGGAGATTACATGAGAAAAGTCACTCCAAGCTATGAATCTCACTCAACAAAATATTAACAAAATGGGAATATTCTACCCAGATTGTCGGCTAACTTGATTACTTGCTTCTAGACCCTCAAATATATTGGATGCAAGAACTATGCTGCCATTTGGTCATGGTTTATGAATTTGTCTCATTTTCTACATTCCACTGCTTTCTCATCCAACTGCTATCAAAACCTTCCAACTTAGAATAGCTTAACTGTCTGAAATAGCTGATAATATTATCAGTCCTTCTATTTTATCCGATTTTGCTTATTTACTGGCCCAATTCTTGTTGGAATAGTTCTGACCAATGCTAATTACAGGAAAAATATGCACACTTGCCTGCTGGCATCTTTCAGATCAGACTCCTAAAGCTGGCCGCTCCCTGGGACCTCTGTTGTAGAAAACCAAGCAGGCCTTAACACAGCGCAGAAGAAGCCAAATCCCTTTTTTTAAATGGCATTAACTGTCATATTCTGCTGTGTTTGAAATAATAATAGTAAAGTTTGAATATCCCAGAATTTCTTTAGTGTTAGTGTGATTAGATGAGTGAATAAGTGAATGTTGTTGCAAAGTTGAGTAGAGTACTTACGAATCGGGAGGCAGCAAGTTAGAATTTGGTGTTTGTAAAATGTTTGGGGGGAAGCAGTGCGTGATCTCTTTAAAAGATGATGTGCTTTTCCATGCTTAGAGATTGAAAAAAATCTGTGAGCACCTTGAACGTTTGAAAGTACACAAAGAGCACCTGAATTGAAACATTTGTATCAAAAGGCCGTACAGTTAGCAGGTGAAGCAGCAGTTTTGTTTTGTTACCAGTACAAGTTTTTAATTTAGTCAATCAATTTGAACCAGGCACTTGGATACCAAAAAACAATTAAATTTAAATCTGATGGTTTTGACAACATAGGATCAATCCTAATGTAAGAAATATTGATATGGGGAGCAGTTGGGCAAAGACAGGAGAATGAACTGCCATCTGCCAGAGTTAACAGCTCTCAGCTCTCAAGAGAGAATTGCTGGCTCTCGCAGATATCTCTAAGTTTAAGAGAAAGCACCATCTAAATCAAAGGTACCTACAGCACAACTAGTTAATATTCCTGACAAAGAATCGATGGAGAAAGCGTTCCTGACAGAACATTTGACGGAAAAGGCACAGAGCATTCTGGAAGAGACGTAACCTGGCTGTAATTTCAAAAGACTAAATTCTATTTTATTTTATAAAAGTGGGACTTGTGTTTATTCAAACAGCATACCATTAAAATCTGGTTTTATTTGGGAATAGTTAATAGTTAGAAGGGGTTTATTCAGTTTATTAATAGTTTAGTTAATTTGTTCACTGTTAATGTTAGATAAATAAATCATTACTTGTTGATTTTACAGTGAGTGTCAGGGATTTCTTTTAGTTAACCACTAGAAATTGCTGAAAGGCAGGTTGTACCACCACTTTTCCCACTCCTTTCTAACAGATTATTGGGCAAGGCACTCCTCTTTGGTGGTTTCAGTTTTAGTTCTGAGAGGGTGGTCAATCTCTTCTTTATAACAATGTGTAGTTTTGATAGTGGATATGGAGAGTGAGGTAAGAGGATTGAGTGGCAGAGGAGTAAGGTGGTAGGGTATCAACAGAGTAGGGATAGTAGTACACTAGCTAGATAGAATGCTAGTGTAGCAGAATGTCAGCTGAGTAGGGTGGCTGGGTGGATAGGATGATGAGGTTGGGATGGGGGTGTCGGGGAGGGAGTTGGGAGGTCCAAAAGGAGTCAACTGTGTAGTTAATTGGAGTTGGAACTGTAATAATAGGTCTAACGTTTTCTTGGTAACTATCCTGGTAAGTAAATTTAAAAGGCTCAGAAATCTCCATCTCCAACTCAGAGGCTTTCTCAGAGTTCCAGGCAGCTGTAAGTTTAAACTTTCCAGACAATTCTGCATGTTTATTGCACTGGGACTTCAAAAGTGAATCTTTGGGGCTACACCCAATCCCGACTATCTGCAGACCAAAGACTTGGGCCGTTGTACAATATTCCAGAGAACAGTTTGCAGGCTGAGGAGCTTCAGCTACTTGGATAGATTGGAGAAGCTGGCCAGTTGCCCTTAGAGAAACGATTGTTGAGAGACAGTGAAGATGGGGAGAAATTGTTTCTATTTGCGGAAGGATCAAGAACTAGAATACACTAATTTAAGGTGATTGGTAAAAGAATTAATGGCAACATGAGGAAAATCTTTTTGTGTAAAGAGTGGTTAGGATCTGGTATACACTACCCGAGAATTGTGGTGAAGACAGATTCGGTCATGTTTTTCAAAAGGGAACTGGATCATTAACTGAAGAAAGAATATTTGCAGACTGACAAGGAAAAGGACGGGAAGTGGCATTAAGTGAATTACTCCTATTGAGCCCGCACAGCCACAATGACTGAATCGCCTCCTTTGGTGCTAGAACCATTCACTGATTATATTCAATGATTCAGCATTTGTTGGCATGTATTTTTTTTCCTTCTGAAGTGGATCACATTTTACTTCTGTGTTGCAGGTTCCAGAGAGTAATATTTTGGGACAGCTGGGACAAGGGTACAAATATGCCATTGGAATGCTAAATGAAGGCAGGATTGGGATTGCTGCGCAGGTTTGTGGAGCTATGCATGTCTAGAATGATTGCAGATATGTAAACTTCTATCGGGAACCTAATGCCACTCAAGGACAACATTCTTAGAGTGGGTCAATGGCTGCAACTTCAGACTATTGTGTGAGCTAAACTGCAGTTACTTATAAGAAGTTCTATACCATGTGGTAAAGATTTTAAAATATGCTGAAATTAAATATATATGCTTTGTTATTGTATTTAGTAGCTGAATATAGGCTCATAGAATCTCTGCAGTGTGGAAGCAGACCGTTCAGGCCATTGAGCCCACACGGATCCTCTGAAGGGCAGCCCAACAAGACCCATCCCCTAACCTACCTTGTCCCTGTATTTTCCACGGCTAACCCACCTAACCTGTACATCCCTGGACACCATAGGCAATTTACCATGGTCAATCCACCTAACCTGTACATCTTTGGACTGTGGGAGGAAACCGGAGCACCCGGTTGTGGGAGGAAATTCACTCAGACACTTGGAGAATGTGCAAACTCCACACAAACAGTCACCCGAGTCTGGGAATGAACCCAGGTCTCTGTGAGGCAGCAGTGCTAACCTTTGAGCCACCGTATCACACTGAAAGAAGCCATTCAGTCCATTGAGTCCACATCCCAATCAAACGCACCCCATCTGTGTCACCCAAAACCGCCCATGGTTTTTACCATGGCTAACACAGCTAACCTTCAGATCTTTAAGGTTTCTACACAGATACAGGGAGACGTACAACTTCCACAGTCACGGTTGCCAAAGTCTGGAATCGAACCTGGGTCCCTGGTGCTGTGGGGCAGAAGTGCTAACCACTGTGTCATCCCAGTCAATCCTAGTGTGCTATACATGTCTCTGCTGTGGTGTCAATTGGTCTAGTTGGAAAATGGTCAGCATTCTTATTATAGAACCCAGAATATAACAGGGGGAATGCTTTAAATGAAAAACACTAAATTTTGCTGTCTCTTTTAGGCAATAATATATTTCAAGTTTTATCTTCTACAGATGCTTGGGTTGGCACAGGGATGCTTTGATAGCACTATTCCTTACTTGAAGCAGCGAGTTCAATTTGGACAAAGGATCTATGATTTCCAGGTACATATGTCAAACCCTATTTCCTATCATTCTGGGACTTCTTTTCTCTAATATATTTTTATTTGGAACTTATGCTATTTTCAGCTTTCTTTAATCACCTTTTCAACGTAATTCCTAACCCTTCTGCTTTGAGGCTAACTGAGATGCATCTAAAGGTACTGAGGGAAGTGACAGTACAAATTGCAGAGACACTAGCCATAATTTTTCAGCCTTCTTTAGATTCAGGCGTGGTCGCAGAGGACTAGAGAATTGCAAAGACTATGTTCTAGAGTGTAAGAATAAGCACAGCAATTATGTACCAGTCAGTTTAACTTCGGTAGTGGGGTATTCTGTATAGAATTAATAGTCACATGAACGAACGTGGGTTAATTAAGGAGAGCTAGCATGGATTTTGTGAGGGAAAAATTGTGTTCAGCTGACTTGCTGGTTTGTTTGAAAAGGTAACAGACAGGTTTGATTAGGGTGTTGCTGTTGATATTAGCTACAAGGATTTCCAAAAAATGCCTGGTAGAGTGCTGCACAAGCAAAGTTAGAGCTCATGGAATAAAAGAACAGTAACAATGTGGATACAAAATTGGCTGAGTGATTTTAAAAAAAACAGAGACTAATGGTCAATGGAGACTTTTTAAGCTAGAGAAAGATTTGTAATGGAATTTTCCAGGGGTTCATATTGGGACCCTGATATATGTTAACTTTCTATATTTTGGTGCACAGGGGCCAATTTCAAAGATTGCAGGCAACATAAAACTTCGAAACACTGTAAACTGTGAGAAAGCCAATGCAGAATTTTGAAATAGCATTGACAGGTTGGAGGAGTGGACACAATAAGTGGCAGATGAAGTTCAATGCAGAGAAGTGCGAAGTGATGCATTTTGGTAGAAAGAACAGGGAGGGACAGTATAAAATGAACAGTGCTACACTAAAAGGTATGCAGGAGCAGAGGGACCGGGGTGTAAATGTACATATCGTTTAAATGAGGCAGGACCGACTGGATATTGAACACCCCACATTCTCAGGCTTATAGTAGAAACAGAGTGGGTAAAAAGGAGGAAGTGTAGTAGTCTTGGTCAAAGATAATATCGTTGCCCATGAATGAGGCACAGTTCCTGAATTTGAATTTATGTGGTTGGAGGTGAGAAACAGAGAGTGAGTGGTGACTTTGTTGGGTATTTATTATAGACCTCCAAATGATGGGGAGGAAGTAGGAGAGAGCATTTGTAGATAGATTAGAAATCTGCTGGACAAGTAGGGTTGTGATAATTGGTAATTTCAATTACCCTAGAGTAGACTGGGAAAGAAATAGTGTGTGGGGCACGGAACAGGAAAAGTTCCTACAATGTGTGCAGGAGAACTTTTTGGAACAGTATATTTCCAGTCCTACCATACAACTATGCTTGATCTGACACTAGGAAATGAGGCAGGCAAAGTGGAGAACATCAGAGTGGGGCAGCATTTGGGAAATACAATCATAACATAATAAGGTTCAATGTTAGGTTGGAATAGGATAAAAGTCAATCAATGATTAAGATCCCAGACTAAAAAAGGACAGATCTTAGGGGTCTAAAAGTTGAACTGGAGCATATTGATTGGAAACGCATTTTGATGGATACAGAAGTAGATGAAAATGGGAGAATTTCAACAGAGATGAATAGGGTGCAAGCTAGGTATATATAAATATGGGATATCCAAAGCTGGAGTACGCTGGATGACTAATGATATTGATGAGAAAATAAGAAAAAGAAGGTGTAGGATGCATACTGGAATAATAATAGAACTCAGGAAGAATATCTCAAACGCAGGAGAGAGGCTACGGTTGGAATAAGGAAGGCTAAGATGAAACATGAGGAAAGGATGTCAGCCTGCGCTAAAACAAAAAGCAAAATGTTCTTCAAACATATTGATACTAAAAGATTAGTGAAGGATAGAGTGGGGCCCATAAGGAACAGGTAGGATAATCTGCTCACTGAAGCAAAGGAAATGGCAGAGAGACTAAACTAATATGTTGCTTCTGTCTTTGCCAAAATTAAAGATGGTGACAATGGCCTAGTTGAAAATGTGGGTGTTGAACAACTGAGCAGTATAGTGATAGGTAAAGAAGAGGTGCTAAAAAAGCTGGTAGTGCCTCATATAGAGAAGTCATGATGCCCGATGGGATATATCCTGGATTGCTGAGAGGTAAGGAAGCAAATCACAGAGCTGCTGACAGGAATTTTCCAGCCTTCTCTGAACACAGGATTAGTCCTGGGCAACTGGAGGATTGCAAATGTGACACCATTATTTAAGAAAGGGGCAAAGGATAACCCAGGAAACTCTAGAATTGTCTGCTTGACATCAATAGTGGGGAAACTGATAGAGGCCATAAATTGGGATGTTAAATAAATACTTAGAGAAAAATAAGTTGATACTAGACTGTCAACCTGCTTTGTGAAGAGAAAATCATGTCTGACAAATTTGAAACAATGCCACATGGCAGAATGGTTAGCAAATTAGAAACGCTTGGGATTGATGGTTCCTTGGCAGCATGGATTAATTAGTAGTTGGCTAAAAGATAGGAAACAAAGGGTAGGTATAGATGGGTATTTTTCAGATTGGGCACAAGTTGAAAGTGGTGTTGCTTTTTCTGATTTATATAAGCGATTTGAAGATGGGTATCAAGGGCAAAATCTCTAAATTTGCGGATGATACTAAGCTAGGGAGAATAGTGAATTGACAATGATGTTGAGTGACTTCAGAGGGTCATTGATAAGTTGGCCAAATGGGCAGACACCTAACAGGCGAATGTGAATGCAAAGAAATGTGAGGTGATACAACTTTGAGGGGAGTACAAGAGCAGAGGGACCTTAGTGTTCACATGCATGATTCTCTGAAGGTGGCCAGGCAAATTGAAACAATTGTTCAGAAGGCTTATAGGATCCTTAAATTTATAAATAGAGACAGAGTATACAAGCAAGGAAGTGATGCTTCACCTCTACAAATCATTGGTCAGACCACATTTGGAGTATTGTGTTCAGTTCTGGGTACCTTATTTAAGGAAGGATGTTAAAGCATTAGAGAGAGTTCAAAGGAGATTTACTGGAATGATACACGGAATGATGGATTTTAGCTACAAGAAAAGATCAGAGAAATTGGGCTTATTCTCCTTGGAGTGGAGAAGATTAAGAGGTGATGTTATTGAGGTGTTCAAACTTTGAGGTGTTCAAAGATCAATTTTGTCAAGTAAAGAATAATATTCTGTTACCATTAGTTGATTTCTCAGTAACTGGGGTTCACAATTTCAAGATTGTCAGCAAGAGTGCTAGGAGTGAGATGAGGACAAACTTCTTTACTCAGAATTGTTAGGATTTGGAAAACACTACCTGGGAGAGTGGTAGAGGTGGATTCCATCTGAGGTTTCAAAAGAGAGTTGGATACCTATGGGAAAGTGATGAATTTAGAAGGCTGCGGAGCTGGGGCTGGAGAATGGGACTAGCTGGGTTAGCTCTTTCAGGAGCCGATGCAGATAAGATGTGTCGAATGGCCTCCTTTTATACTGTAAAATTCTCTGATTCTATGACCGATTGAGAGAGCAGTTAATGGAACATAGTGTATCTAATGACTTATTAATAAGGGCATAGAGTACAACAGCAAGGAGATTATGTTGAACTTATGTTGTTTAAGACATTAATTTGATCTCAGCTGCAATTTTGTGTATAGCGCTGGATACCACACTTCAGGAAGGATGTGAAGGCATTGTAGAGAGTATGACAGAGGTTTGCGAGAATGGATCCACAAATTAGAAACTTCAGTTTGAAGATAGATTGCAGAAGTTGGGGCTGTTTTCCTTGGAGAGAAGATAACTAAGGGGAGAGTTCATGGATGGTTTCAAAATCATGAGGAGTCTGGCCAGAGTAGGTAGAAAGAAGTTGCCCCCACTCGTAGAAGGTTCGAGAACGAGAGGGCACAAATTTAAAATAAATGACAAAATAAGCAAATT
This sequence comes from Rhincodon typus, assembly GCF_021869965.1. Classification (NCBI taxonomy): domain Eukaryota; kingdom Metazoa; phylum Chordata; class Chondrichthyes; order Orectolobiformes; family Rhincodontidae; genus Rhincodon; species Rhincodon typus. Next base: position 28,185,491 of record NC_063351.1, on the reverse strand, counting down.
GCATGTGAGAAAGTGAGTATTTAGGGTTTGAAATACTGTGTCTTGGAGTCTGTCAAAGGCAGGTTCAATTAAAGCCTTAGATGATTATTTGAATAGAAACAAAATGGAGGATTCTGGGGAAAAGGCAAAAGTATCATTAAGTCATATTGCTCATTCTGAAAACCAGTGACAGAATGGGATTAATGGCTTCCTCCTGCACAGTAACAATTCTCTGATCAAGAAGGATGTTATGAGTCAGAAAATAGTACAATGCCATAGCAGAGTAGAACCTTGTTCTGCACAAATGACCACTCTTCAGCTATTGTGAAATATCACTTCCTCTGTTTGTCATCTTTGTAGACCTTCTGAAAGATATATTTACAATTTAATATTAATGATGAACAGTTATGTGTTGTGAATTGTAGTGTAGTCATTGTGTTCAGTGGCATGTCGTGGATCTACATCTCTAGCTCTCAGTTTTAAATTCCGTAAGGCCAGATCTAGGTTAGCCGCCAGAAGGTAGTTTGTTTCCCACAGAATGGTAGATCTCAGAACATAGTGCATAGTGCAAGCTCATGCCCTGCATTTTGACTGTCTAAATTCCTTTAAGCATGAAGTTTGTCTGTTTTTAGTTTGGGCTGAGATCACAAAAGGTGCTGCGTAAAATTCAGGGCAAGAATGATCATCTGGCCTTGTTTTGAATGTGTAGGCAGGTCAGTGAGTTTCATTTTATTTCTGAACTTGATCCCGTCAGGAAGTCGTGTGACTTTGGAGGTAATGGAAAGTGTACATATTATAACACACAAGATATCAATTACGCAAGATAGAATGATTGGACTGAAAGATGTTTTCATATCAGTCATTTTCTATATGGTGAACCTATGATCTCAGTTGCAGGGAGATCATCTGTTTTACGACAAGGGCAGAAATCAGAAGTAATATGTCCTGATGAGAAAAACATTGACCATTGTTTCAGGATAGGATGCTTTGTTTTTTATGGCTTATTGTATGATAAGTCAATGAAAAGAAGACTTTGAAATAAAACAATTTGCAGATGAACAATTTCAATCTTAGCAGAGGAAATTCAAATTATGTGGACACAAATCTTATTGTAAGAGTCATTTAATTTACAACCTTTTCACTGATAGAGAATGGACTGTATCAAAGTAAAGAAACAAATTCCTAATTCACTGATTCACTCAGTGCCTTTTTGTATGGTATTCTGTTGATGCTGTTGTATAATATTTAAATATTGGTTAATAACTATTACATTTATTGTGCCAAAAGTAATTTCCAGATCCATAAATCGGCATTGTTATGTTACAAACAGTGTTGCGAAGTTGGGTAGAGTATTTGCAGATTGGAAGGCAGGATGTTAGAATATTTGATGTTTGTAAAATGATGAGAGGGAAGAGTGTGTGGTCCCTTTTAAAAACTGATGTGTTTTTTTTTCTAGGTTTGGAGTTTTTTTTAAAAGTCTGCAGTCAGCAGCAGCAGCAGCAGCACAGAGACATCTTGAATTGAAACATTTGTATTGAAGGGGTATACTGTTAGCAGGCAAAGTAGCATTTTTACCAAGACAACAGGTTTTGAATTTAGCCAATTAGTTTAAACCACGCCTTAGATGCCAAAAACCACTTCGCTTTGGATCCAATGGTTTTGACAACTTAGGACCAATCCTATTGTAAGAAATTAATAGATCATCGAGGGTATAAAAGAAGAGGGCATTTGAAATTCGGTGTAAGAGTAAACTGCTGTCTGTTAAGAGAACAGCTCTCAACAGCTATCAGCTCTAAAAGAGAAAACCACTGGCTCTCTCAGAAATTTCTAAGATCTCAGAGGAAGCACCATCTAAATAAAGGTACTGCAGCACTCTTAGCTAATATTCCTGACACAAGAATTTGGTAGAGGAAGGCATTCCTGACTGGAGAACAGTGGAGAATGCAAAGAACATTCCGGAAGATTTATCCTGGCTGTAATTTCAAGAGATTAAGTTTTAATTTTTTTATTAATTTTGCTTTATATAAGCAGGACTTTTATCTATTAGAACAGCATACTATTAGAATTTTGTTTTATTCAGGAGAAGTTAGTAGTTAAGGGGGAATGATTTGGTTTGTTAGTAGTTCAGTTAATTTGTTAACTATTAGATAAAATAAATTGTTACTCGTTACTTGCAACCTGAGCATCAGGGATTTCTTTAATCTAAGCACCCTTTTATAACCGATTGGGGATAAGAGGCAGGTTATACCATTTTTTACATTTCTTTTAACAGAGTACAAGGCGAGCTTCTCTGGGTATTTCAGTTTTAGTTATCAGAGTGGCGATCAATCACTCCTTCGTAAAACAGCAGTGTTAATTACAACTTAGCTGACCAGAATAATATTCTTTCATCAGCTAACAGGAGGAAATCCAAAAGTAGCAAGATCTCCATTATTCAACCACTAACACAGATTTATTGCTTAATTCTTCAGTAGCTTGACCTTTTTTGTTTTGTAGTTAAAAATAGCAATTTGGCTAGCATTACCAAACAGAATACTGAACAGTAACTCTGACAACCTGACATCTGCATTTAAAATAAAAAAAAATTCACGGGATGTAGGTGTTATTGGACATGTCTTCATTTATTGCCCATCCCTAATTGCCCTGGAGAGGATGATGGTGAACCATCTTCTTGAACTGCTACAGTCCTTGGGTAGTCAGGGACACCCACTGTACTATACATGGAAATCATGAAGTTACTGTCAGAGTAACCCCTTCTCTGCTTGAAGCTGCACTCTACCAAGACTGCAACAAGACTCGGCATTCAAATAAATGGAAAAGCTTGGAGCTTGGTATTTGCAGGATGAATAGTTACTTAAAATGACAGAAAGAAGTGGCTTATCCATTTTAAGTCTAAGGAAATTTTAAACTACGTGCTAGGACACAAATACTATCAAAAAAACCTCTCTGACCTGACAGTTAACTTTTACATATGCAGATTTGCATTCCTTAAATTGCAAATGAAGAGAGGAAGAAAGATGAGAATATTTTTGCTTTTTCTTTATGATTTGTCATTGAATTAGCTATTCTGAGTCATACTTCCTGGATTTGACTGCACGTGTCAGTAAGGATTCTTTAATCTGATAGCTGAAGGAGTTTACACAGTTGCTTGCCCAATTTGCAAAGATTGCAGATTTTATCTAGAGGCTGGTGTACTATTTGGATTTCTAATTTGATCAAGTTCCTTTCCAAAAGCCTGTGAAAAGTCTTAGGTGTGTGTAAGTGTAATGTATGGCTAGTGCTGTTTGTTTGCCATTGACTAGAAAATCTGAACCTTTCATCTATTTCTGAGGTATATTTTGCAACAGATACTTAATGTATCTAGTGAGCATAAATTAGAATACCGTAAATTTTGTGATTTTCAATAATTTTGTAAAAATAATTGCAGCTAACCTCAAAACAAGTTGAGTAATGCATAGCTATAGCGTTCCAAATAGCAAAAGAGATCTTTTGCTTAGAATGTTATTTTAAGAATCGAGGAAGTGGTAGAGATGGGTACACTTACAACATTTAAAAGGCATCTGGATGGGTACGTGAATGGGAAGGCGTTAGGGCAATATTGACCAAATGTTGAAAAATGGGATTAGGTCAGATTGGGATGTCTGGTCAGGGTGGACGAGTTGGCTCAAAGGGTCTGGTTCCCTGCTGTATGACTCTGTAACTCTAAATTTGTTTTACAGGGTATGCAACACCAGATTTCTCAGATTGCAACCCAGTTGGAAGCTGCACGACTCCTTACTTACAACGCTGCTCGACTGAAAGAAGCAGGGAAACCCTTTATTAAAGAAGCCTGTATGGCAAAATATTACACTTCTGAGGTTAGGAACCAAATACGGATCAGGTTGAATTGAGGAATAGTGTTTGTTAGACAAGATTGATATATTTATTTCAATACATTTAATATAACTTTCCTTCTAAAATTTTAACTTTGGGAAACAAAGAATATGTTGGAACTCCAAAGCTTCTTCACAATATACTAATCCTGCTTTATAACATGGAGCTTGAGTAATGTTGAAAAGAGTCTGGATAAATTTCTCTTCAGGTGAAGGTAACACAGACATAAAATCACAAGGGACATCAAATCATAACCATTCTGCAGTCATTACTTTAAAGGGCAGCATCCATAGAGAGCCTGACATTAGGTGCTTGCTAAGCTTACTGAGAGAAAATAAAGTATGGAAAAAAACTTAGTTTTGCTAGGTGCATGCATGAAGAGTTACATATACCCATAGATATGATCTGAATTTTTCTAGAAGTGACAAGACTTACTTCCCTATTTATTTTTTGTAGGTAGCAGCCTTGACTTCTGCCAAATGTATTGAATGGATGGGAGGAGTTGGCTTCACCAAAGACTATCCAATAGAAAAATACTATCGTGATTGTAAAATAGGTAAAAAAAAAATCTTTTGTGATTTGTGCAAATTCATTGGTAATATATATTCAGAATTTGAGATTGATTGATTATTTATTTTCAAGGTAGTGAAAGATTTTTGAATTCCCTTGCTAACTAATACATGAAATTTCATGAATGGAGTAGTGTTTACGTTTTCTGTTTAAAGGATGGCATGAGGAGAAGAGAAGGATCAATAGATTAAACCTCATACCTGAATCCCTGACTTGCTGAAGTGGTCCATCACGTTCAGTAAAACTTCACCTTGTAATTGATTAAAGCAGTGTGGTAGTGATGGGTTAGACTATCTGTAATTGTAACTTTTATTCTATTATGAGAATATTAGACAAGCTGGATATTTGTATTATCTATTCTGATAACCCATAACATTTTTAAAAAAGTGGAAGAATCAAGGGTAAGAAAATAAGCAGCAGGATTCCAAGTTCAATTGAGAAATCACAAATGCTTTATGATCAAAACCTGAACAAAACAAACATAAGTAATAATGACAAAATTGGTATGCTGAATGGGTAATATCATGAATCTGCACCGAGTATATAACTTGGACTGTTTACATTCAGGATTAACACAGATAAATAATTTCACAGAGAAATTGTGGTTGAACACCCTGCAGATTGCAGTCTAACCAGTTGATGGGGTCAAGACAGATCCTAGCCAGATATTAATGACTCTTTTTTGGTGAACAAATCTCATTAAAACTTTGTTTTACAACGGACTCCAATTCTTTACTTTTGATGATCTAGCCTTGGAGATGCCTTCAGAGCCTCTCCAAATCAGACTGTTCATGTCTTGGTAGTTAAATCTCTCCTCAAGAGACAAAGTTCATGGGATTCCTGTGACTGCTCCCAAGTGTCTAATTACTGGCAGAATTTCCACTTTTGTCAAACACTTCAGCGAACTGCTGCTGAATTTCTTTAATCCCCAATCTTTCTCAATGTGTATCAACAAGTGTTGCTTCCTTCACCCCACTATTGATTGTAGTTAATTACCAGTGACTTTCAGGGACCTATCCTGTCCTGACCAAGTCTGCCAATGACACCCGCCTCTTTGCTTCAGCACACTTCCAGCTTCAAGATGCCCTGACCCCACCCAGTAAACATGCCACTTCAGTAAGTTGAAAGTGGAGAACTTCCTTCATCTCCAACATCTTGATACTGCAGCCTGTTCCAAGATGTCCATAACTTGATTTTGAGGGTTTATTGAATGCTTTTTAAACTGATTTAGTTCTAACACAAGTTTTGAAGACACTGTGTGTCTACCTAAGCAGGCCCCTTTAAAGCTTTTTTATGGTTCCATTTCTTGTAATCTGATTCTATTAAACAAACATGGGTAGCTTTCTGAACTGCCATTTTCTTTTGGGTGCTCTTAGTCACTAAAGCCCAGCATTTTAATTCCTTGTCTTTCCTAGCTGTTCACCTCTTAAAGCAACATGACCCTTACCTTTTAAATGGAATAAACTTCAAGGTGTTCCAGTTGTTTTTTTAATCCAATTTTCTACTGTCAAAATTTAATCCCTAAAACAAAACGTTTGAACAAAGTACATAACTAAAATGTGTTTTTAGTATTTTTTTGAGATTGACCTGTCTAGCTTGAATTTACTCATCACAAGCAGTCACCCTGTCAGTACAAGAGTCATTGTAGTGTAATGGACCCAAAGCAACTGCAAAAACAAGCTTTTTTTTGTTGATCTAGTCTCTGCTTTTTGAATTGATCTTTATGAATTGTAACCCAGTTTATTGTGCTTTTCCAGGTTCAATATATGAAGGAACCTCAAACATCCAGCTGAACACAATTGCAAAATTGATGGATCAAGGGTTCTAATCATGCTGTTTGTCGTCAACGGCTTCAATGAAACTTTATTAAGAGTACACCATTTACTGCGAATAACAAGAAAACAGTGCAGTTTCAAAAAATTGTTTTGCCTTCTGTATACAGTGGTTTCCATTTATTACAATAAAGCTTCACAAGTAAACTCAAATAACACTTTGCTTGAATTATTTTAATATCAATTTATTAAGCTCCTCTTTCAACTTCGAACAAATGAACTTTGAGTTCTGACGTCACTTGTTCCTGCATGAATAGAGATCAACTTAATAAATTACTGATTTTATCAAATATCTCCATTATGTTTTGAATGAATCTGTATCTGTACTGTAGGAGAAAAAAGCTCTTTAGCAATAAAATTAAAATATAGCAAGTTTTTGTAGTCTGTTTGAACTCTTGAATCACTTTTGCAGTTGGTATTTTGCTTTTGTCATTTCTTGGCAGATTGGAAGTTACTGTAAGTGGTCCCCACTTTGTGGTTTTCTCTTATTCTAGACACTAAAGGCATCAAGGTGTATTGGGGACAATGGAGTTGAGAAAAAGGATCAGCTATGATCGTATTGAATGGCAGATCAAGATCGACGGCCTAAATGGCCTAATTCTATATCTTTTGTTCCTACACATATATAAAATTATTTGTCTATTTCTCATGGTGAAGTGAGACAAAATAATACATTTTTGGGCTTTACTAATTTCCTAATTGAACAGTACCCAGTGGTCATAGGTTTACATTAATTGGCAGAACAATTGAGAGAAGTAGATTTGTTTTGTTTTTATACAATTGTTGAAATTCAATACTGTACTTCCTATAAGGCTGATAAAATCTGATTCCAAACAAAGTTTTGAACATGTACCGAAAGAAAACTAATTTGCAGGATTATGGGGAGAAACATAGGATTTGGGATTAAATTGGACAGCTGCTCAAAGACCCAGTATGTGCACAACGGTTTGAATGACTGACTACTTTCTGTGCTGTATGATTCTGTGTAAAATAATGCACTAATACACTCTTTGGGTTTTGCCTTTTTTTAAATGTGGTTGCACACAAATTATGGTATCGAGCCATACAAGCAATGAAGTTTAAATTCAGTCTTTGATTTGTGTGGAATTAGTTGTTGTTAGTCTTTAAATGAATACTTGGTGTTGCTCTTAGACTCATTCCTCTGAGCTAGGAAATCTAGCTGTTTAGCGACTGACTGGAACATGGACTATGTAGAAGTTGGGTGAGGACAATTGAATTGGCTGCTGTAACTTGCTGTTTACTACCTATTGTGCATAATGTATGGTGGTTCTGATTAATAATAAATTAAACACTTCAAAAGTGAAATCTTGTTGGTAATTTCATTTGGAGATTGTTTGGTAAATTTGAAACAAAAGCAGAAGTTGCTGGAAGAGCTCAACAGGTTTGACAGCATCCGTGAAGAGAAATCAGAGTTAACATGGTTTCTGTTTGGTAAGTTTTAATTATTTTGGTTTATGGTTCTGTCATGGGAATCATGAGCTTAAATACATTTGAAGATTACTATCACTTTGGTATATTAATTGGTCTACTTTAGTAATTTTGTGGGGTGGGGGTTGTTTTATTTCTCTTCCCTCTACCCCCAACACGATACGACTTTAAAAAAAATCTCCCTGACCTTTTTCATTTGTTCATGGGGATATGTGTGTCACTGCCTGAGCCAGCATTTATTGGCCACGCTCAGTTGTCCTAGAGAAGGCAATAGTGAGCTGGCTTCCCGAATCAAGGCAATCCTTGCAGAAACACCAACAGCGCTGTTGGAAAAGCAGGATTTTGACTGCCAGAGTAAAGGAATTTCAATATAGTTTCAAGTCAGATGGTGTATGGCTTGGAGGGGAACTTGGAAGCTGTGGATTTCCCATGCATCAGCTGTGCTTCTCCTTCAAAGATGTAGAGGTTGTGGGTTTGGAAGGTGCTTTTGGAGGAGCCTTCGTGAGGTAATCCAGTGCGTCGTAAATGATGCATTTGGCTGCTGTGCATTGGTGGTGAAGGGAATGAACGTTGAAGCTAGTGGATGAAGTGCCAATTAATTGGGATGCTTTGACTTGAATGGTGCTAAGCTTGTGTGTTGTTGGATCTGCACCCATGCAGACAAGTGATGCGTATTCCACACACTCCATTTGTGCCATGTGGATATTGGGCAGGACTTGGAGAGACAGGTGGAGAGTTACCACAGAATTCCTAACTTCCGATCTGCATTTTAGCCACATTATTTATATGGCTGGTCCAGTTTAGTTTCTGGTCAATAATAAGCCCCAGAATATTGAAGTGTGGGATTCAGCTTGTTAATGTAATGGACAGTGGAAATGGTTAGGTTCTCTTTCTTGTTGGAGATAGTTCAATGCCTAGCACTTGTTCGGTGTGAATGTTTTTTTGCTATTTATCAACCTAAGGCTGAAGGTTGTCCAGGTCCTTGCTACAGATAGAAACGGAGTGTTTCAATATCTGAAAAGTTGCAAAGGATGCTGAACATTGTACAACGTCGAACATCTTGGATTCTCGCCTCCTGGAGGGAAGGTTATTGAGGAAGCAACTAAAGTTGATTGGGTCAAGGACACTATCCTGAGAAAGCCTTTAGTGATGTCATTGGCCTGAGATAATAAACTTCCATCAACCAGAACCATCTACCATTGTATGGATCCAGCTAGGTATGGCTCCAACTAGTGGAGATGTTTCCCCCTGTTTGCCATTAACTCCAATTTTGCTTGAGCTTATTGATTACTTGCTCATTCAACTGCTTCCTTTACATCAAGTGCAGTCGCCTTTTTTTGTCTGTTTGGTCAAGCTGTAATGAAGCCAAGTACTGAGTAACTAGACAGAACACAAACTGAGTGTAAATGAGCAGGTTATTCTTTTGCAAAAGCCATTTAATAGTGCTGTTAATAACCTATTCCATCATTTTTCTGATGATCAAGAATAAACTGATGACAAGTTGAACTTGTTCTGTTTTTCATGGACAGGACACGCCTAGACAATTTTCCACATTTTCACATCAAACTATGCTCAGGCCCCATCATCTTTGCAGTATCCAGTGCCTTCAGCCATTTCTTGGTGTGAATTAACTGAAGACTCGGTTGAGTAAATCCAGACAATTTTTTTTTTTAAATTTAGCATCTTTTCAACACTATTAGAACATCTGAAGACACTTCACTGGAGCACTAAGAGACCAAATTTACACCACATCTCATAAGGAGATTTTAGGACCGGTAACCTAAAAAATAGTAAAAGAAACGAGGCAAGACATCTAGGGTAAGAACTTCAGAGCGTGGGTCTAGTTGGCTAAAACAAAGCCACCAATCATGGTCAATTAAACTCAATACTGCTCAAATGTAAAATTTGGTGGAATGCAGAATCCTTAAAGGATTGTAAAATTGGAGGCAGGGCAAGGCATTGGAAGAATTTGAAGGCAAGATTTTTTTTTTAAAATTTGAGATTTTCTGAACTAGAAGTGAATAGGATCAATAAGCACAGGGCTGTTAAGTTACCAGGACATTGTACAATTTAAGATATTGGCAAAAGACTTGCATGACGTTTATGGAGAGTGGAAGATGGGCGGCCAGCCTGGAGACCACTGGAATTCTTTTTAAGTTTTCAACAACAGCAACTGGGCTGAGGCAGAAACAAGAAATATTATAGAACTAAAATTAAGTATTTATAGTGATGGAGAGATTTATGGAGTCAGAAACTCAACTCAGAGTCAAACAACATACTGTACTTGTGAACAACATACAGCCTCACTATGACAGGAGAAAGAACTTTGACTAGGGAATGGAATTTATGGTGATTGTTGAATTCAATAACTTTGATCTTCCCAATACTGGTAGAAATTTCTGCTCATCCAATATTGGATGGTAGACGAAGAGCACAACAAATCTAAAAGGTGAAAGGGCTAAGAGAGAAGAGTTGGATTTCAGCAGTGACATGGAATTGAGTAAGATCGTAGATTGGTTATAGCACAAGTGTCCTGTGGAGTCTCCACAGAGGTAGCACGGAGTGCAAGGAAATGTAATGCAGAAGATTCTCTTGTTATTACTGGACAGATAAGAATGGAAAGAGATGCCACACAACTGAACAATGGAGAATGGTGAAACATGCTGAAGAATGAGATAGGTTAAGAAGGAAGAAAAGGGATGGTACACCACAGTCACTGTCACATGTGAGTTATTTGTGACTTTGAAAGGATTGTTTCAGCACATTGGCAGTGGCAGAAGCTTGGTTAAGAATGATGCATTAAACCATTAAAGGACTGAAGAGAAAAAAGAGAGTTTGGAAATGGGGTAGTGTACAAGGGTCACAGATTTTTGAGGATGGAAATGTAATGACGTGTTTGAATGGCAAGAAATAATACCAAAGGAGAAAAGACTTAATGGCTGATGTGACCTATCAGAACTGTACTCCAATTAAAACCAATTTTCTGATGAAGGATCCCAACCCGAAACGTCAACTTTCCTGCTCCTCTGACACTGCCTGGCCTGCTATGCTCCTCCAGCTCCACCCTGTATTATATCTGTATCTTCTTCCTTGATAACCCATTTACAATGTTGCTGTCTATCACATTGGTACTAATTCTGACATTATTGCACTCCCTGCATTTTCCCTATATTTTGAAATAGGCTTTTCAGTTCTTGAAATGAACTGTTTTACATGTCCTGTAAAGATATTAATTAGATCTAATAATAGTAGATATTCAAAATTAAGAATGGCCTAGGAACAGGAGGTGCCTTGTTTAAACATCCATAATACTGCTAAGACTTCAGGAATTAAAGAGGAATTTTCCCTACTTAAAAGTCATTTTCTGGTCAGAACTGGTACAGAATTACTTCATTGGATTTTAGTGTTACAATTTAGTGTGAATATGCTATTTAATGAGAGGTATCATGATGAACAGCAATAAATGGCAAGTTTAGTACAGCGCTCAGACATACATTGCAGTTGGTTGACTTGAAAGTTCATATTGTAAATTGTCACTGACCACATTTGAGCACTAGATGGCACTGTTAGCTGTGCTTTAGCAAACCAGCCTGGAACCATGGTAAAACTAATTTTAATTCTAAACAGTTTTATATGGATTGAATCTCATTTGATCATGGTGGGCATTCTCATCTGGTCATTGATTGAAATGGGTAGTGGAAGTGGTAAATATATTTTCATTAAGAGAAAGGTCAACGTTTTGCAGTTGCTGGAAATCTGAAATTAAAAAACTGGATAAACTCAGCAGGTCTGACAGCATATGTGGAGCCAGAAACAGTGTTAACATTTAGAGTCTAATAATCAAGGGATCAGGCATGTTATGATACACTTCTGTAGCGAGTGAGACTTTGAACCCAGGCCTTATGGCATAGAGGTGGGGACACTGCCACAAGAAACCTCAATGAAAGTGGTGTGCATTTTGAAATCAAAATGTTCAGACACATATTGCCATCTAGATGGCCTGGAATCTTTCTGCTTTTTCCTTGAAAAGAGGCCTACGTAAGTCTCCATCTAAAACCATCCCCCTTCGTCCAGCTGAACTCGTTCTCAATTTGAACAAATTGTTTGACTCGGAGAAAATGAGTTAAAGATTTGATGATGTGTCCCTACAATGAGTCCCAGCTTTGTCTGTCTCTTTGTGGGGTATGTGGAACATTCCTTGTTCCTGTCCTTCTTGGGCTCCCACCTACAACTTTTTCTCCAATACGTTGATGATGTGTTTAGTGCTGCTGCCTATTCTCATCCAGAATTGGAAAAAACATGTCTTGCTTCTAAGTTCCATCCTTCTCTCATCTTCAACCACTCCATCTGTCTGTTCTCTTCCCTTCCTTGACTTTGCAGTTTCCATTTCTGAGGATAAGGTTTTGGAGTAGATTTGTAGCTTGGGTTGTGGATGTTGTGGTTAGTTGGCTCGCCGAGCTGGTTCGTTGTTTTTCTTCAGACATTTCATTACTCTGCTGGGTAACATCATGAGTGCAGCCTCTGATGAAGCGCTGTTGTGTTTTCCTGCCTGTTGTTTAAACTCTGGAGTCCGTTGAGCTGGATTACTTCACTTCTGGTTTTCCTTCACAATGGAGTGTATATGGGGTCGAGCTCTATGTGTTTGTTGATGGCTTTCTCGTGGATTACCAGGCTTCTAGGAATTCCCCAGCAGGGTAATGAAATGTCTGCAGAACAACGAACAAGCTTGGCAAGCCACAACATTTCTGAGGATAACCATTAAAAATCCACCAACTCTTACAGTTATCTTGATTATACGTCCTCAAATTCTATTTCCTGCAAGGACTCCCATTTCTCTGTCTCTATCCCATCTATTCTGATGATGGCACATTTCATGAGGCTGCCTCTGACATGACCTCCTTTTTCCTCAACTGAGTATCTCTCCCTGCCACCAATACACATCTTCCAAGTGAAACAGCACTTAACCTGCATTTCATTCAATCTAGTCTACTGTATTCATTCTCGCAATGTGGACTCCTTTACATTGGTGACACTAAACACAGACTAGGCGACCTCTTTGCGGAACACTTCTGTCTGTAAGACTGATCCAACTTCCCATTTCAATAACCCACCTTGCCATCATGCTAATATTTCTGTCCTGGGCTTGCCGCAATGTTCCAATGAAGCACAATGCAAGTTTTGAGAAACAATACATTTTCCACTTAGGCACTTCAAAGTCTCAAAATCTCAGCATTGAATTCCATAACTTCAGAAACTGACCAGTTTATGTCTATTCTCCATTTTCATACGTTTTCTCTCCATTTCCCTGTATAGCCTAGCATTTTTTTGTAAAAACCAAAAGAACTCAGATGCTATAAATCAGGAACAAAAACAGAATTTGCTGGAAAAGCTCAGTAGGTCTGGCAGCATCTGTGAAGAATAACGTTAGAGTCCTGATGAAATGTGGCATCATCAGAATAGATGGGGTGGAGACAGAGAAATGGAAGTCCTTGCAGGAAATAGAATTTGAGGACGTATAGTCAAGTTAACCATGGGAGTTGGTGGGTTTGTAATGGTTATCCTCAGAAATGGAAACAGCGAAGTCCAAGAAGGGAAGGGAACAAACTCTGCTCTGAGGAAGAGTCACCAAACCTCAAACATTAACTCTGATTTTTTCTTCACAGATTCTGCCAGACCTGCTGAGCTTTTCCAGTAACTTCTGTTTTTGTTCCAAGCTTTTTTTTTGTGTCTTGTTACTTTGCTGTTAGGAAGAGAGGGCCCATTCTCTTCCTTTCACTCCTTATTTCACAACCATTTTGCATCTCTTTTTCCCCTCACCATAATTAACAGCCCCTTTGTCTTTTCTATTGGGTCTCTTCACAAGGAGAACTTGCTGCTCATCAGTCTCTGTGAAAAGTATACAAAAAACATTTTCCAACGCCTTTCAGTTCAGAAGCAGAGACATACTGGACTCATACAAACATACAAAATAGGAGCAGGAATAGGCCGTTCATCCTTCCATACCAGCTCTGCCATTCATTATGATCATAGCTGATCATTTAACTCAATAGCCTGTTCCTGCTTTTCCCCATATCTTTTAGTTCTTTGTGCTATATCCAACTCATTCTTGAAATCATACAATGTTTTGGCCTCAACTGTTTTCGGTGGTAACGAATTCCACAAGCTCACCACTCTCTGGGTGAAGAGATTTCCCCTCATCTCAGTCCTAAATGGTTTACACTGTATTCTTAGACTGCAACGCTGGTTCTGGATTCCCTGCCATTGGGAACATCCTTCCTGCATCTGCCCTGTCTAGTTTAGTGAGAATTTTGTAGGTTTCTATGAGATTCCCTTTTCATTCTTCTGAACTCCAGTGAACATGATCTTGACCAATTCAACCTCTCCTTACACATCATTCTCGCTATCCCAAGAATCAGTCTGGTAGGCCTTCACTGGAGTCCCTCCATAGCAAGAACATACTTCCTTAGAGAAGGAAACCAAAGCTGCATATATATTCCAAGTGTGGTCTCAGCAAGGCCCTGTACAATTTCACCAAGGCATCTCAGTCCCTGTACTCAAAACCTCTTGCCTTTGTTGGCTGCTCCACCTACATGCTTGCTTTCAGTGACTGGTTTACAAGGACACCCAACTCTCATAGTAAATTAACATATAGCCTTTCAAATAATAATCTGCCTTCCTGTTTTTGTTACTAAGGTGTATAACCTCATATTTATCCACATTATACTGCATCTGCCATGCATCTACCCATTCATTCAGTTTGTCCAAAACACATCTCTATTCTCACAGCTCACCCTCCCACCCAGCCTTGTCTCATCTGCAAACTTGAAGATATTACATTAGTTCCCTCATTTAAATCATGAATATATATTATAATAGCTGGGGTCCTAGCACCGATCCCTGCAGTATCCCACTAGTCACTGCCTGCCATCTGAAAATGATCCATTTATTCCTACTCTTTGTTTCCTGTCCGCTAACTAATTTTCTATCCATTTCAGTACATTACCCCCATCACATGAGCTTCAATTTTACATCACTTATGTGGGACTTTGTCAAAAACCTTCTAAAAATCCAAATGAACCACATCCACTGGCTCCCTCTCATCAGCTCTGCTAGTTACATCCCTGAAGAATTCCAGCAGGTTTGTCAAACATGATTTTCCTTTCGTAAATCCATGCTGACTTTGTACAATCCTGCCACTGGTCTCCAAATGCTCTGTATTAACAAAAACATAAATTGCTCATTTCGTTTTTGTTTCAGATCTCCATCACCTGCAGTTCTTTGTATTATTTGCTCTGTTATTAAATCTTTTATAATGGGCTCTAGCATTTTCCCCACTACCAATGTCATGCTGACTGGTCCATGCATAGTGTACAACAGCATCAGAGTCGTGATGCCATGTGATCTTTGCTATCAATTTTCCTTTCATTTAAAGAATCTTAAATGAGTGCAAGGGGAAATTCCAACCAAAACATGTTTCAAGTTTCTAACAGCACCACACTAAATTTTTTTTCACAGGATATCCAAGCTCTTTATGACAACAGCTACACACTGTTATACAAGTTACTATTAGCATTTCACACAGACTGTCACAAACCCAGCCGAATCAAAATCAAAGTCTAATTTTGGCACTAATTAACGTGTTCAACTTAACTGAATTAGATTGTAAAACTGTCTAAACATTGAAGGAATAACAGAGGACTGGTTTTCATTTGGTACATGGATTTCCAAAAGGTCATCAACACAATATCACAAAATAAACTTTTCATAGTTATAACTCATGAAATAAAAGGGACAGTAGCAACATGGATACACAACTGGCTGCATAATAAGAAACAGAATAATGGCTTTTTGAGCTGGAGGAAGATTTACAGTGGAGTTACCCCGGGATCAGTTTTGGATCCTTGCTTTTCCTGATATACATATTAATGAGCTAAACCTTGCCGCAGAGGTCACATTTTCAAAACCTGTGGTTCATACAAAACTTCAAAGCATTGTAAACTTTAAACAGGATAATGTAGAAATTCAAAACGACACGGACGAACTGTTGGAATAGGCAAACAGGTGGCAGATGAAGTTAAAAGTGGAGAAAAGTGTATGTGATTCATTTTTGGCAGAAAAACACAAAAATGTATAAAATAATGAGCACAATTCTAATGGGAGTGCAGGTGCAGACCTGTTTGTAAATGTGCTTAAGCCATTTAAGGTTGAAAGAAAGGCTAACAAAACATATTGTATCTTGGGCTTTATTAATAGGAGCATTCAGTTCAAGAGCAAGGAAGTTGAGTTGAACTTGGATAAGTTTGTATTCATCTGGAATATTGCATCCAGTTCTGAGCACTGCACCTTAGGAAGGACATGAAGGCACTGGAGACTGTGCAGAAAAGATTCATGAGATTGGTTGCAGAGATGAGAAATTTCTGTTATAGAGATAAATTGGAGAAGTTAAGATTGTTTTGCTTAGAGGTAAGAAGGCTGAGAGCAGATTTAATTGTAGCATTCAAAATCATAAGGAGTTCTGAATGAAATAGGTAGGGTGAAACCATTCCTACTCATGAAGGGATCAATGACTGGAGAACAAAAAGTTAAAATGGAAAGCAAAATCAACATGAGGAAGAATTTTTCGTGCATTGAGTGGTAAGGTCGGGAATGCACTGCCCGAGAGTATGGTTGCAGCAGGTTCAGTTGAAGCATTCAGAGGGGAATTAAATTATTAACTGAAAAGGAAGAATGCACAGGGTCATGGGAGAAATCTGGAGAATGGCATTGTTTGAATGGCACTCATTCTCGCTCAAAGTGCTGACATGATGGGTCAAATAGTCCCCTTCTGTGCTGTAACAATTCTATGAATCAAGTTCAATCATCCAATGGAAATTAAATGCCAATTCAATGTAAGTATAGATCACCACATGGAATGAGGAAACCTATGGCATAGTGACTACAATTTATATTATAATCATATCTTTTTAAGACGTAGAAAAGGGTGGAATACACTCTATTACTACATATTTAACAACTGCTTCAATACATATTTTTAGAGAAAGATAATTGGATCTCTTGACTTTATTGTATTGATCATTGGATTTCACACCACCTGCTCTTCATTCCCCTGTTGTTATATCAGATTTTAGAAGCACACAATTGACATTATTAAACACTTTCTGCATCAGCCCTTGATGGCTTAAAGTCCAACCTTCATTTCTCCTAAGCCTTCTTCCCACTTGATAACCATCAGCATTGCGTCCATTAAAACTTCGACCCTTGACCCCCAAATTTGCTGCATCTCCATAACTGTCTTTAAACTTAAACTAGATTAATTATTCAATACTCCAAGCTGAGTCTGCCTAGTCTGCAAATCAACTTTATCTCACGATTGAATGTTAGGCATTAACTTTGGATCCTACGATGTACCCTAATTATGATCAGGTCAAGTTTCTTCTAATTTTTATCTTGCCTATATAAGCTAAGTTCTCTCTGTCATCATTGTTTGTGCACATTGCGGCTGTTGGTTTGGATCCAAATCTATTGTTTCTATTTCCTTTTACATTGGCTTCTCTTGGATCTTGTTTGTAGTCATCACTTCCTGTCACTCAATCATGTTTTATAGTGTGTCACTGGGGAATAATCTCACTGACATTTTAAAATTTCTTTCGATCTTTCGAACACAAGGCCTCTCCATGTTTCTCTCAAGAACAGCCATTCACTCATAGCGAAGATATTTTCTACCCATGTCATCATTGTGAACATCATGAATTTAACTTAAAACTTCCTTCACAGAAGGTAAGAACTTGCCCCTTACTGATGTTTCTCCACTTGCCTATACTTACCACAACCTTCCCAGCCCTAATTACCATGTTGGCAACATGGCTCCTCATCATTCTAACATTGATTGCTCTCTTATTTCCTTGGTCCTCCTCGATTTTTGTCATTGTGAATATGGTTTACCATGCCATTATCTTCAAAACCTTTCTATTGTCCCGCACAATGGAAATGCCCTCACTTGATTTCACACTTGTCTATCAAAAGAAACTCAGAGAATCTCTGACAATAGTTTCTGCACCTGTCTCTACATAGTTACACCACTTGTTCCTTGTCTACATGCTGCCCCCAAAGACATTGTGTCATTTTCAATATGATGCAAGAGTACACATGGCTGGAGATTTTTAATTGATATATTGATGCTTATCACAACCACCATTGTATCTCTATTGCCTCTATGGATACAGTTACATGAATGTGGGATAACTCAGAATTACTATTCAGATAATAAGCATCTTTAACAGGGTGGTATTTGAATATAAAAAGACTCATGGCTGATTTTAAAAGATTAGAAAATTAACAAGAGAAAATATGAAAGATCCTGAAGTGGTACATGTTCACATCCGGCAAGATTCTTTAAAAGAATAGTACATGTGCTTTGGCTCCAATCATTTAGTACATATCACACCATTTAGGTCAATTTGTAAAAAGTTAGAAACTATGTTAAAAAATAAATACAAGGATCGAATGTAAGAAGTGTATAAAGGTACACATTTTTAGTGTAGAGTTTTTGTTTCTATTGCAAATAGAGTAATTCCATTTCTCATTGTATATTTCCTCTCATTCTTTCTATCTATTGTTCTATAAAGAGAAATGAATGTATATCAGGCATGTATGATACAAAGATCTAAATGATATTTAATGAATGGTTACAGCATTTTAAAAAAATTTCTGTAGATTTAAATTATATTGTATTTGAAGAAATAATTAATTATTCATTCCAATGAAGATTTACTCGAGCTGATAATTGTTTCGATATATCAATTAAAACCCTCCAGCCATGTGTACCCTTCCATCATAACAAATCAAGATGTTAATTGGATGAGTTCTCTTTTATTCTTCCCTCAAATGCAGTATAACTGAGGTATGAGATTTTTAATTTTCTGGGCTATGAATTAATTAAAATGTTTATATGTTAAAAACCTAGGAGAATCTTGTCATTGTTTTAACTGTATATTTTATAGAAGGCAGATACATATTGTCAAAAAATAGAAAAACTTAATGTACTGAAATGGTTGATAACAAATTGCTCTTTATTTCTTCAGTTTAACAGACTAAAAAAGTTTCTGGTGAAAATATTTTCTCAGTACTGCTGTTTCATGCTAATTTTAAAGTACGGGCAATGAGTTGGGCTTGCATTGCTTTGATGCAAAATCCTTCCAGCAGTTTTAGAGCATAAAATATTGGTAAGAAGAAATGAATCATGAGAAAGCAGATGATACTGTTTTCTCAATCTCTCTCCCATACATTTACATTCACTTAGTGGCAGGGAGAAGAGATGTGTAGAGATTTCACATGTAGTGAGAAAGTCGGAGGCAAAACCTGTAGCATAAGTCAATCTTCTTTCTCTTTTTATTCTATCCATCAGGATCAAGGATGGTGTCCTTCTACTCTGGTTTAATGGGTTCCCAAATGGCTGATAGTTCCAATGCAAGATCTGTAGACTCTACCACATGGTGGGCAGGTAGCACTTGAACGGCTGGGCGAAAGGGTTGTTTGGAGGTTTGCACATTCCTCCAGAACTGTGGTTCTTAATCAGTCTTGTTACAAGTGCTTTAAATTCAAATCTAGTCGTTGCAGACCAATTATGGTATATAGCTACAGTCTTGTATTATGATGTTACTCAACAGATTGCTAAGTACCATGTTACAGATTTGAATTTACTTTTTCAAAAGGAAGCAAAATACAATGTGAACTTACATTTTGTCTGAACCCAGTTTTGTTTGAGTTGGTGTGTGGACATCAAAAACTCTCTGGTTGTACACTTAGACCCTATCTTTGCTGGGCAATGTTTTTTTTTGTCACAGATACTCCAGAGTTATTGACACTGTCTGGCTCACAGACAAGTTCACTGGAGTCAGACCTTGATTAGTTCCAGGGAACAATTCTTGAAACTCTAAGCATCTTGACTTAAGTACAACAGATTATTAAAACAAGAAATTTAAAGTTTGAAAAAAAAGAGGGATTGTAACTGAAGTCTATAATTATAGAAGAGAACTGATGTAATATTTTGGCTTGTTTAATCTTATTTTATCAGGGATGGCAAAATAGAAAAAAAAGAGGAAAAGTATATGAAGAAACAATGAAGTGATCTGCAAATTGAAGGAAAGAAAACACGTTTTGATTGAGGAAATTATGCCATTTACAAGGATATCCAGTAATTATGTAAAGAGAAACAAGGGTGGAGCTGAGAACAAAAAAAACACTGGAAGACAAAGATCCAACATATCAAAAGACAGAAATAAAAAGCATAATAAATTAAGAATTTATATTTAAAAGAAACGAGAATGGAGATTGCATTTTAGTTTATTCATACGACGACAGAATGAGACCTACACAAATAGGAATCTGCATTCGGGATAGATTGAAGTAATTTCGCTACTCATCTGTGATTTATAGAAAACAGTGAAACATCAGGGTCTTCCTTAGTGACCAAAAGACACGGTTCTCTACGGGTCTCTATTGTACATCGTCTACATTATAACGTGCATTTAAAACAAAGCAGTACAAATTGAGGGAGACAGGTCGATTTAAATTGTCACCCTAACGAAACAAATACCAAGTATATCTTGTCTCGATTCATACTTGTGCCCGTATGTCTGAACGGAGTAATTGGATCAGATTTGATAGTGTTGTCTATTGTGTGCAGCTCTGAATATTAATAGTCCTGCTCTACACCTGTTTGCTCAGGAAGTCACACAGTTATTCACTTAATCCTAATTCAAATTTAAAGGGGTAATTAGAAGGAAATAGGAATTACGTCTCTAAACTGGTTGATTTATGCGGTGTTTGCAATTTATAGGACACAAAACAATTAATTTACGTGTGAAAAGAACAGTACACTAATCCTACCGGCCCTGGAGCTTTTAAAGACTTGCATCATATGTTGGGCTAATTTAAAACTTGCATGAGAAATTACTCAGAATGAAACCATTCATTTTGAAAAGTGCATAATAGTAGTTGTCCTTGGTATTTCTGCTAGTTCATTACACTGAAAGGTTAAGAAGACTTTATTTTTCAGATTCAGTATTTATTTCCCCCATTTCAGCTCAACATGGTGCATTTCAAACAGAGATAAAAAGAATAAGAAGCTTTTCATTCGCTACCACTTAATTTCCTGATTGCCACGCGGATCTCGGTAATGAATGTAATTGCTACCTTTGATGAAAATACCATTATCTAGATCACACATCACACGCCAAACGGTTTTTTTAAACCATAGCCACTGCGATCTCTAATTATGCGTGGACTAAGTGGCACCTTAACAAAAGAGGAATGGTGTTCACAATTACTGCGAATTCAAGCAAGCCAAATTTACACAAAAGAGAGATTAGATTTGCTACACGCTCGACAAAGCCCATTCCCCTGATTAATTTCCGCAAAACTGAAACGATTTTCTTGCTTTAAATAGAACATCCCTGACTCAGAGCGATCTGGTTGTGAGATGTGACACTTCTAGATCGCCTTATTGTGAAAAAGATTGTGAATTGTTCTGCTTTGTGCTTCTGCATCACACGAAGAAACATTTGTTTCGGCTCATCTCTGCCCTTCGATAATCCAGTTTATCATCTCATCCTTTTAATGAGCATATTAACGATTAAACGATCCCAAATCAAATTCTTACTTTTATTTGAATGGACGGTACCTTGTTTGTCATTAAGAATTAGGGACCACTTATTACATTATTGTTCCGAGGCGGAAGGCGCAGTCACAACGTAAATATAACCTCAATCTGTTGGGCATTGGTTAATTCTGGAGGTTTTATTGAAGCTTTGGTTTAGACTTTGTATCACGATTGAAGTCAAAATAGACCATTGCAAAACGAACGCTTGCATTGTTAACCCCTGTTTCAGGATTAATAGTCTAATTTCAACTATCACTTCAACATAGTATGGGAGTTGTGTTGCATTGTTAGATGTACCATCTTTCAAATGATATCTAAACTGACGCCCAGCCTACCTCACTACGTGGTGTTAGAGTTTTTTTTGACAAGAGTTGAGAAGGTGTTTTGCTAACCAACGTTTTGCTCCAAATCAGCATTAAAAAACGGGTTTGGAAGAAGCCTTGACTCCACTGCGGAATCTTTCCACGGTTCAATAGCCAATTGACACCAGCGTTTTCCAAACTTGAAATTGATTTGCACCAATACTAAACTTGTAAATGCATGTTCTGTAGGGCGTGAAGCTCTCTGTCAGAAGAGTGTTTCAGGGAAGTAGCAATGTTTAATGTTGGATAACAAGTTGTAGAGCTGGATGAACACAGC